>NW_020954591.1:7538114-7755241 GCF_900497805.2 Vombatus ursinus
ACACACACACACACACACACACACACACACACACACACACACACACAATCCCACCTCCTTCTAACTTTTCCAAAGTGACTCCACTAGTCAATTTCCTGACCTACAGTTTCCCATCACCAAATGCCTGTTAGAAATCTGGAACCGGCTATCATTTGGGCACCCTAACTTCAACATGTCCAAAACTGAACTCATGTTTTCCCAAACCTCCTTCTTCTGAACTTTCCCATTACTATTAAAGTGTACCAACATCCTCTTCCAGTCAGGCAGGAGTACAGCCTAGTTGTCATCAACTCCTCCTTTACACTCAGCCCACATATCTAACCTGTTGTCCAATCTTGTCATTTCTGCCATCACTTCTCTTGTGTACGTCCCCTTCTCTCCACTCACACAGTTGCCATCTTGTCCAGGCCCTTATCACCGCACATCTGGACAAATGCAATAACCTTATGGCTGGTCTCCCTGACTTAAGTCTCTCCACTGCAGCCCACCCTCCCTCTACTCAGCTGCCAAAGAATAAGCCAGGTGCAACTTCCTACTTCCCACCCTACCTAATAAACTCCAGTGTATATTATCTTTAGGATCAAATATAAAATCTGCTGTTTGGTTTTTATCGTCTTTCACAAGCTGGCCCTTCCTACCTTTCCTTTATTTTTTGGTTTATTTTTTTAGGCAATTGGGGTTAAGTGACTTGCCCAAGGTCATACCTTTCCATTATTCTTATACTTCACTTCCCTTCCATTTACTCTGTGTGTGTGTCGATTATTTGTATATAATTCTTTGCATGTTATCTCCCCCATTAGAATGTGAGTTCCTTGAGGGCAGGAACCGTGTTTTTGCCTTTCTCTGTATCCTTGATGGTCACCACAATGCTTGACACATAGTAAGCACTTACTGATAATGGTACTATTTTTTAAAAAAAACTTCCGGTTTAGTAATAAATTTTTTAAAAATTTGAATTGGGGGGGGGCTTTTTGGTGAAGCAATAGGGGTTAAGTGACTTGCCCAGAGTCACACAGCTAGTAAGAGTCAAGTGTCTGAGGCTAGATATGAACTCAGGTCCTGACTCCACGACTGGTACTCTATTCACTGCGCCACCTAATTGCCCCTTAAAAAATTTGAATTTTTAATTTAAGCAACTGAGTATTAATTTTTGTTATTACAATTAAACTTCAATTGACAGAAGGATTAAGCTGAGTATGCTATTGTCATCTTTGCAGTCTGAATACTGATGAATAAATATTCATAAGGAAAACCCTGTTGTAACACTAGCATGCTTCAAAATTCAACAACAGAAACTAGATGGTTTAAAAACAACTATAATTCCCTCTGTAGTAGAATAGATGCATGCATCAAAGAAATGATTGCTAAGCAGTTAACGTTTCTCAAAATGAATAATGGGAACTTAAGCCATCATAGGCTAAAAAAAAAAATGGCCCTTACCTATAAAAAGAGGTTTATTAAATAGGTCTTATCCAATAGCACAATGTAAAATAAAAAGTATAAAAAACATGTAAATAATGAAAAATTACAACCATTTTAATATAAAGCATGTTTCCCCATTGAGTAAATATATACATCATTATGAATATTTACAGGATCTTGAAAATAAGACAAATTTTTTCTCCCATTCTATACATTATTATATTTAAAATGGAAAAAGAATACCTATATACAAGTACAAACTATACAAGTCTTTACAAAACAGAATTGAAAATGAAAGATTCTGCACTGCTTCCTGTCATTTTTGTTTTTGTCACCTTGAGCTTTTCTGATAAAACTGTGATTTCATTTTTCTCTTACCTAGTAATCTTAGTCTCTTCAATACTGGTTTGAGAAATAGCTCCCACTTCTATCACAGTTTTAGAACAGTCTTTTTTCAGTACACAGTGTTCCCCTGAACCACTGTGTTCTCTGCTGGTGGATCCATCAATAATATTTTTATTAATCAAGTTATTTACTTAATTTTATTCAGGTGAATTAGACAAAAGGGCTTGTGTATTTATCAATGCCAATTCTTCATCTGCAATCAAATCATTTTCCACCATACTCGTTCCACTTAATGTTTTTAATGTTGTCATTTGAGGAGAGTTCAGTGTAATTTCCTTTATAGGTTTGCTTTGGTTCTTGCCACAGCTCCGTGGTGGCTGAAATGCTTTCTGCGCAGCTGGAGAAACAAATGTACAGATTGGGCTAATTGGTGGAGGTAAAGGCAGTCTACTGAAGAAATCCAATGATCTCCTCTTCTTGCAGATTCTGGGGTCATCCATTTTTCTGTCTCCTTTACAGTCTGATGTTGGGGTTATTTTGACTGAGTTGGTGGTAAGACCAGAATTCCCTTCAGGACAGTGATGACTTGGTTCGCTACGAGAAGTGGATATCTAATAGAAGGCAAAAATCCAACAAAGAAAAAATAACCCTAGATAAAATAAATGCTTATATAAGTCAGATTATTTAATAACAGTAAATATTAAGTAATTTTTCTTTTTTCAGAAGGAAATATTTTAGAGCAAATGAGTTTTAAAATAACAGAAAAAGGACAAAGGCAGATCAGGGGAGAAAAAAGGTGAAAATTTACAGGCTTCAAGACAACAGACTAACAAAAAATAATGAAGACAGGTATATTCAAACAACCATAACATTGTCTTGAATTTTAATTCTAGAAACAATTACTACAACGTAAAATTCTAAATAAAACTGTAGTACATACAATAAGGGATGCTACTCCTAATGAAAAAGCCATTCTTTAAAATAATCTAGCTGAGAAGAACTTAAAATAGGAACTGCCATACAAAGTGTCACTTGACTCTACGGCACCCTTAACAAGTGCTTACCACTTTGCCTCTGTTTGAGGACCTTAAGTGACAAGAAACTTCCCACCTCACTAGGCAGGCACTTGGATATTTAGTTATGAAGTTTCCATATACTCAAAAATTTACTGCTACTATTTATCTTTTAATTCCAGTTCTTTTGACTGGAGCCATGCAGAATTAATCTAAAAATCCGCTTCCACATGGCAACCTTTCAAATATTTCAAGATAATTAATATTCTCCTTTTCTGTACCCACTTTCCCCCAATATTTTATTCTTCAGGTTCATCTCCAGCTCCTTTAATGGAGTTCCATATAGCATAGTGCCACTCTCCTCTCCAGCTGAGTAATAATTTTTGAAACAAACAAACAAACAAACAAAAAACCAAACCCATTGAGAATCAAACAAATATTTCAATATGGGGCCTAACCAGGGCAGAGAATAAAGGTTACTCACTATACTTCTACCGATAACACAAAGTTGACTCAATGAACTCTCAGTTAAATTTTTAAGATCTTTAGATCATTTTCATCTGAACTTATGTTTGACCACAACTGCCCCTTCCTGTCCTTGCACACTTAATTTTTTTGAACCTATATCTAAGAACCATGTGTAGAGACCCCCTAAATTTCAATCATTTGCAGTCTGACTTATAATTCTAGTCAAAATATTTTTGTATGGGGGCAGCTAGATGGTGCAGTGGATAGAGCACCAGCCCTGAAGTCAGGAAGACCTGAGTTCAAATCCGGCCTCAAGACCAAACACTTGACACATACTAGCTGTGTGACCCTGGGCAAATCACTTAACCCCAACTGCCTTAAAAAAAAAAATCAAATCAAATCAAATTGTATCCTAATCAATCATGGAAATCTGTCAAATGTTAGCTACTGCTCCTAGCTTCATTTCATCTACAAATCTGACAAGCATGTCAAATATAATCCACAAGCCCACAGAACCCTGTGACACTCTCACTAGATACCTGTTCCTAGGTCTACATCAGTTCATTCAATGACATTCTTTGGGTATGGTTAGTCAACCAATCAAAGAACTTCTAAATCCATTTAAACATGCTGATGTGTTTACACTTCTTCATCTTGTTCCCAAAGATGCCTTGATTTGGGGCAGTTAGGTGGCGCAGTGGATAGAGCACCAGCCCTGGAGTCAGGAGGACCTGAGTTCAAATCCAGCCTCAAACACTTGACACTTACTAGTTGTGTGATCCTGGGCAAGTCACTTAACCCCAAATGCCTCACCAAAAAGGAAAAAAAAAAGGCACAAAGATACCTTGACAGGTTCTATCCAATGCTTTGCTAATACCCAGGAATAATCACAGCGGTAAGAAGAGCCTAGAATTCTATAGCACTTTAAGGTTTGTAAAGTGCTTCACAGAACTTGATCTCTTTTAATCCTCATATGAACCTTGTACAATTGGTACTATTATTAGACCTACTTTACAAATGAGGAAACAGGTTGGGAGAGCCCAACAGCTACTGTCTGAGGCGGGATCGGAACAAAGTCTTCCTGCCTTCAACATCTGAACTCTGTCTACTACACCAGCATTTCCCTGACCGACCAGTATAGTAACTGTGTTAAAAATAATTTCAATTATTCTAAGATTGTAACATGTCTCCTTGATGAAATGTAAGCTCCTTGAGGGAAGGAACTATTTTGTTGTTGTCTTTTCTATCCCCAACATTTCAGGGCCCAGCATAGTCCCTGGCACACCGTAGGATCTTAAAAAATGTTCAACTTCTAAGCTGAATCCTGGAATTAGAGATTCACAAAGTTTACAAAGCCAAACTACAAAAAATGTTTTTGTGGTTGTTGTTGCTAAACAGTAAAATACCCCACATTCCATATTTCTTTTGCCTGATATCGTACATGACTAGCATTCGTAATTCCTCCTTAAATCACACTGAAATAAATGTTTGCATCTATTACTAAACATCACATGGTCAGTTTGCACATACTCTTAACTCACATCAACTTACCACAAGGCCCAGGTCAAGTCTTGCTTGAGGAGAGGGTGAGTCTAAATTATGTTCTTTGACTGCACTGGGCAGTTTGGAATTATGTGTGTTGAGCAGATGAGTAAGTTTACTTTCTGCATCACTGCAAAACCAGTCAATATTCTAAAATGACAAATTTTTAAAAACTTAATGAACTGGAAACCACCATAACAGATTTATAAATTTAGAGGTGGAAAGAGTCCTAAGAGGTGATCTATCTAAGCCCACCTCTTCACAATCCATGTTTCAAGGTGTGTTTAGAAGCTGGAATCAAAGGATAAGGTGAGAAAGCAGGGACTGAGGAAATGGTGACGTGCCTAAGAACACTAAGACATACTTCAACATTTAACAGGGCCTGCCCCCAGCACAGGCCAGTGTTGGTAGACCTGAAGCCCAAGGTAATCAGGTGTGGGAGGGAAAGAGACAGACAAAAATCCACTCGTTACTCCTTCAACTAAATGGTAGAGGCCTGCCTTCCTTCATTTAGATAATACAAAAGAATCTGACACAGATTTAGGCAAAATATACTCCTAATGTACTAGTACAACAAGAATAATTTTCCCATTCTCCCATAAAGAACTACTTATATCAAAATATCTGGGCAAACAGCATACACTATTGGAGGTGAATCTTAAACATAAACACATAGTTTATATATAGTCTTCAACAATTTATAGCTAACTTACGCAGAAGGCACCATAGTGATTTGTTGTTGCTGTGCAGCTTCAGTTGTGTCTGACTCTTTGTGATCCCACTTGGGGTTTTCTTGGCAGAGATACTGGAGTGGTTTTGCCATTTCCTTCTCCAGCTCATTTTACAGATGAGGAAACTGAGGCAAACAGGGTTAAGTGACTTGCCCAGAATCACACAGCTAGTAAGTTTCTGAGCCTGGATTTAAACTCAGCCCTTCTTGACTCCAGGGTCAGTGCTCCATCCACTAAATCACAGCTTCCACCATAGTGATGGTCGAATTGAATTCAACCCCAGATGGCTCTTGAGCTTATGAGTTATTCTGAATTTCTGGTGTTTTAACATATGTAGTTCCTTCACTGGTGTGCATCTCCTGTCTCCCTTCCCATCTTTCCCTTAACTAAGTCAAGCGATGTAAAAGCCACTTTTTTCTTCCTTAGCACTGTTTCATGCCTGACGGATTTGAACATCTAACTTTCATCAAAAAAAAAACAAACAAACAGTCTCTTGCTATTTTTGCTACTTTAAGACCTAAGGTTATGATAAGAAGCAATTTTACCTCAACAGAACTTTTCAACTTGTTGAATGTCTCTTGAAAATGACTCTCCTTTGGGCTGGTAGAAAACAAAGAAAATTCTCCAGCAAATAAGGTGGGAATTCCTGATCTGGACTCTGCTCTCCACTGAAGGTTGCTTGCAGCTATCAATGTATGCAGTTTAATAACATCTTCATTAAGGTCTATCCAAAACTTTACTGCTAATAAATTATAGTATTCATCTGACAAGTACACCAAAGATGCAACACCTGGAATTTTTTTTTTAAAAAGAAAGAGTAAATATATTTACCACGTATACAGGAGAACAAATTCAGAAATGCTGACAAATACAAATGTGCCCACTCATTTTAAGCATATCTTAATGATAAAAACAAAACTCAAGCAAATTAATTTGGAAAAATTTCAGGAGTTTCTTAAATGATCTATCCCCAACGAGTGACTAAGAATTCTATATCAATCAAGGTCACAGACACTGTGACTCTAACAATAATACTGCTAATATTTTATAGCACTCTGAGCTTTGCAAGCCACTAACCACAGCTCATTTGATCCTCACAGCACCCCTTAAATAAGTGCTATTAATATCCCATTTTATGACTGGTTAAGTGACTTGCCCAGGGTCACAGAGCTGGTGTTTAATGCAGGATTCTAACACAGGTCTTCCTGACTCTGACTCTAACTCCAGGGCTCTATTTACTACACCCCGTAGCTTAAGGATGGAATTAAACAATCATGTAATTATATTATCAGCCCCACTTGGACATGTGGGTATCCAAATGAATGGGAATGGGAAGCAATGGGAAGAGATCAAGAAAATCATTAAGACCAAATTACTTCCGTGAATGAGATATACAATTTGAATGGGTTCCTGTTACGTAAACGACAAAATGTTTTAAAGATCAAGAAGAAATTACTTGTCTTGGCATATTAATTTGGTGTGGTTTATTTTTCTTACTAATATTGGCTTTACAGGCTACTCAGTTTAGTACAGTACTGAAGCCTGTAATATGTACTAACAGTTTCCTTCAATCCTTTATAATTAATTTTGTTGTTGTTTTGTTGTTTCAGTCATGTCTGACTCTTCATGACCCCATTTAGGGACTTCTTGGCAAAAATACTGGAATGGCTTGCTATTTCCTTCTCTGGCTCATTTTACAGATGAGGAACCAAGGCAAACAAGGTTAAATGACTTGCCCACGGTCACACAGTTAGAAGTATATGAGTGGGATTTGAACCCATGAAGATTAATCTTCCTGATTCCAAGTCCAGTGCTCTATCCATTGTATCACCTGTAATTCACAGGAGTCAGGTAATATTTATAACAATAAAAAGTTACGAGATTAAAATAAATATAAAATTACCACTACTCAGCAGCGATGAAATTCAGAACCCACAAATAAAAAATGCCACATTTAATCTGGTAGGGATCTAGGCAGCTCTCTTTAAGCCTATATGGATCTATCTGTATTGGTGGCAGGATTTTCCCCTCCCAGGTTCCCTATATTGACAAAATCACAGGTCCAGGCTCCATCTCTAATAGCAAAACTGATAACCTCCCATACCTTTCTGTCTACCTTTCCCAGCAAGCATGTAGAATACCTGGTTTTTTGGTGATAAAAACCACAAACCCTATTATGTCTACTTCCGCACAAGGAGGCTGAAAGGATGGATCCGCTAACTTGCTCAATGGCAGTGCTTCCCTTGGTTGATAAACTTGGAATAGAATTTCATGAGAGACCTACAAAAAATATTTTTAAACATTCAGCTTCCATAGGTTTCATAAAACTAGTATAAATTTATTGCTATTGTAAAGATGACAGTCAACAGTTTTGTACCGGCAGCTGCTGATATTGAGTTTTCTTTGTTGCTGTTAATCGGATACGAGCTCTGTCAGATTTGCTTTTAGATGGTGATGTTGCCAGGTGGTAGATTCTGTATCGATTTCCCTCCTTTAGTAGGGAATATATATCTGATAATGGACGCCAGATGCTCAATATAACTATTTAAAAATAACATTTTAAAGTCAAGAACTGAGTTATATGAACTAACTTATACTAATATTAATATAATTATATTAATTATATAAACAATTCAATTCACACACCAAATTTTCCATCTTGCATTTATAATTACTTAATCATAAAACAGTTATTATGTAGCTTAAAGAAACTAATGAAAAACAATCAACTCATTTACGTACTCTCAATACTGACCCGAATCTTTTTCTTGTTTCTCATAGTTGACGACTCGTAACTTCCAAACCATAGTCACATCTCTTTTGGACAATCCTTGTTCCTCCAGTTCAGCAGCTGCTATAGCCTTTCTGAATTCTGACTGGAGCTGCGCTTGTTTTTTATCATTCAACATCTGCCTGTGATTATTCAAAGCTCTTAACTGCTCTTTACTGAAACAGCCCTGTGACCACAAAGAAAACTTCTTGTGTATATATACATTTTAAAATGATGACCAATAAAATATTTAGAATAATTTTAAAATACTTGTGTTTTGCAACCAATAGAGAAGACACTGGTTAGAGACTAAAATGCACTGAAAATTATCAAGTATATCTTTTTTATAAAGTGGGTAAATCCTAAGATCACTACATGATATAATAACAACATAATTATTTGGGAAATTAACATCCTTTGAATCAATAAACTGTTATATTCTCTCAATATTTGTAAAGTCTGGGTTTGAACCTTGCCCCTAAGACTTAGTAGCTGTGACTTGTAAGCAAATCATAAACTTGCAGAGCCTCAATGTTCTTATTTGTGAAGTGAAGATACAAACTACAGTAGCAACCTCACAGGTCAAATGAGAAAATATATATAATTTACATAATCTACTTTGTAAACCCTGAAGTATTTTATAAATGTTACCTGTTATTATGTTAACATCTCAAGTACAGTTTAGTACACTATGATGCTTTCCACCCTATCCCAGACTGCTTGTCTGAAGTGCATTGTAATAATTCTCATGTGGGAAATCACAATAGCACCTTACCCTAATACAAGACAAAATTTGCCTGAAACTTTAGCCATGACTTCTGAAAGGCTTCCAAGCACTGATTTAAATATATTGCAGCAATAATTTCTTAAACCCTGCGTTTACTGAGAGATAGTATTAGATGACACTGCTAACTTACAAATCTCCTCTACTATAACTGCAATTTATTAGGGAATAGGGTAGCTTAAAATTCAATGTGTCACAAAGTTCTTTCTGATTAAAGAGAAAATCCCTACTTCCGGAAATATTACTTCTTAAAGTAGGAATTTTCTAAAATTGCATATTTGGTGCTTTTCTCTTCCCAGAGTCAGGGCATGACTAAAAAATAGTAATATTTTTGTCAGGTTATTTTACATAAAGGTAACTTATTGTTCCTATGAATAGCTACTTTTACAGCCATTACATTATTATGAGGATCAGTTGAAAGAACTGGGGATGTTTAGTTCAGGGAAGTCTCCGGAAGACAAGATATCTGTCTTCAAATATATGAATATATGACTATGTGGAAGACGAATTAAGACATGTTTGGTTTGGCTCCAGAGAGTTTAACAAAAAGCAATGGATATCAGTTGCAAAAAGGTAAACATACTAGCATGACCACTACTGCTATTAATATTAAAGCAGCATTTATATAGTGTTTTAAGGTTTACAAAATATTTTACAAATATCATCTCATTTTATCCTCACAACAACCCTGGGAGGCAGATGTTGTTACTGTCCCCTTTTTACAAATGAAGAAAATTGGTGTCAGGATAAATTTCCTAAAAATTAGAGCTATCCACAAGTAGTCTGGCTGCCTTAAAAGGTGAGGAATCCAGTATTCCTCAGCAGGGATTTTTTTTCAGGTATGGATTAAGTCAAATACCTGTTAAGATAAATTGTTCCTTTCAACTCTAAATTTTGTGATTATGTTTTAATTTAGGGCAGCTAGGTGGCACAGTGGATAGAATACAGTGCCATGATCTAGCCTCAGACACTAATCAGCTGTGTGACCCTGGACAAGTCATTTAACCTTGTTTGCCTCAGTTTCCTCATTTATAAAAATTAGCTGGAGAAGGAAATGGAAAACAACTCTAGTATCTCTGCCAAAAAAACAAACAAAAAAAAAAAAACCCCAAAAAACAAATGAGGTCAAGAAGAGTTGGACATGACTGAAAAATGACTAAACAACAATGTTTTATTTTAAGCAAAGCCATTTTAAAGATCCTTAGGGGATGTTTTATCCTGTCACATCTGGGTCCTGCAGCCTTTTCTGTCAGATTTGTGTCTTCCAGACTACAGGCCATTCACCTATAGTTGGTAGCAAACAGCAGGTACCAGACAATGTCCCCTCATCGTTCTCTGGATGTAGCCTGTGCTTGGTTCCAGTCAACCTCCTCTTTGGGACCCTCTCGAGGCAGGGACAACTCTATGCCTCTTGCCAGCAGGAAGCAGTTTCAGAAGCCAAGACCTTCAACCCTTACCCCAAAAGAATTTGGGTCCCATTTATTTGAGGAGGGAATGATGAGGATGGGATCTAGACCCCAAAAAGGAAAAACCCTGGACTTTCCCAAAGGTCAAATCTCTGGTGTTAGCCTGAGGCTGATAATCACATCAACTGGCCTTTCATTGTGGCTACACCCAATCTCCCAATTCTCTGTTACCCTTAACCTAGCCTAGCCCTCCATTGTCTTACCTCCCTATGACCCCAGGCCATTTCCCACCCTTAATCCTAGCTAGGCTCCACTTGCCCTTGTCCACTGATCCAGGTCCCAGGCTTTTTCTGTTCACCCCAGCTCCTAGATCCCTTCCACTGTCTTTCAGTACATCTTGTCTCTATTAAGGTGCTCAGATTCTTAAAATCTAGCCAATAGCTCACTAATGTTCAGACTCCTTAACAGTCTGGCCAATATGGCGGATGTTCTAATAAACCTTTTCTTGGGCAGGAAAAAAAAAAGATTCTTAGGATCTTTCTACAGGTGAAGAAACTGAAGCTCAGGGAAATTAAGTGATATATCCAAAGTCACATGGTAAGTTAGTGGCACTGTCCAGACTATGGCCTTTTGACTCACAACATGGGCTCCTTTTCAGTCTTTTTTAATTTTATGAACAATACACAGGCAAACTTCAAGAATTTTGGTGAGATGTTTTTGTTAAGTTTAAAAATTTTAATTAAAAATTTAAATTTAAAAATCAAGTACAGTTAAAATTATTTTAAATATGATTTCTACAAAACATGTCACACCTAATTCAGTGAAAGTAATAATACTTTCTTGAGAGGAGGGACAAATTGTTTTCAACAAAGTCAGAATTTATACTTTCAGCCCTTGTATCAGTACACTTTCCAAAATGGACTCACTTCTGACCAGGAAAAACCCCATAGAGATTGAACAGAGGCAAATGAAGTAATATTGGCAATTTACTTAGCAATAAATAGTGAAGTAGAAAAAAACCAATGATTGGCAGTCCAGAAGGAAAGCTGGGCTCTAATCTCTGCTCTGCCTCTAGCTGTGTGACCATGAGCAGGTCACAATAGAGAATGGCCTCAGTTGTTTCATAACCTATGGTCTGATTAGGAAAAACAGTGAGCTTTGGCAACTGATTGACTATGTGGGATGAAGAGAAGTAGCCAAAGATTATGCTGAGATTATGAATCTAAGAGACCTGAAAGATGATGGTGCTTGGGAGAGAAACAAGGAAATTTGAAAGAAAGAAAGGTTTTGGGGAAAGATAATGGGTTTAGTTTTGGATATACTGAGTTTGAAATGCATATGGGACATCTAGTTTAAAAAGTTCAATGGGCAATTGGAAGTGGAGCTTAATGAGTGTGCATGCCCGTGGCTGTATATGAGAAAGCTAAACCCACTGGAGCTGATAAGATCACCATGAGAAAATGTGGAAGGAGAAGAATAGAGACCCTAGAATAGAAACTCCTACCACAATTAGGAGTCATGATATGTATGGTGAGGCAGCAAAGAAGAATGAGGAGGGAGACCACTAGGATGTGAACCAAGAGAGAGGTAGCCCCATTAATACCCAGAGGAGGCAGTATTTAGGAGGAGTGAGAGAAGGTGTGATTCAGAATGCAACCTGCTGTAGAAGAGAGGAGATGGGATCAAGTGAACTTGAAGAGGAGCTAGCCTTAGCAAGCAGAAAAGTGTTTGGTCACCAACTGGGAGAAAGGAGGAGTAGGACATTATGCTGAGGAGTTCTGAAATAAAGAGAAGAGGATAAGAGAGTGTTCACACTGAACAGCTTCAATTTTCTTGGTAAAGTAAGAATCAAGGTGAGGGGGAGGGATAGGGGAAAGACTGGGAAGAACATGAAAAGTCTTCATTGCTGCCATAAGGGCCCAGCTGAGGTTGAATAACATGAATTTTTAATGTACTTAGTCAGCATGGTTGTGAAACTTCTTCAGCTGTTCTCAGTAGCTCAAGCAGGAGTGAAGAAGGAAGGGTACCAGGAATAATCCAGGGCTGAGGTTTGGCAAGATGTGAGTGGACAAGGACTTGGAGAGCAGCAGAGGACAGTGTAGAGTTGAAATCTTTAACTAGTAGATTGAGATTAGAGAGATTAGATTAAAGGTAAGCAAAGTCAGGGCAGGGGTATTCTTGAACAAGTGCTGAGGGTTGGACAGCCTGGAGATTTCAGTAACCATGAAGAATGGGTTCAGGAGGGGTGAGGTATAGGCAGAGGTAGAGTAGGAGGTTATGGTCAGATAAGGGAAATGACTCAGTTTCTAATTAGGAAAGTTGAACAACTGAGGGTAATGTTAAAGTGGAACAAAGCAGTAGGTTGTGGGATTCAAGATGGCTGAAGAATAGGGGTGCCTAAGGGGTTTGAGATAGTATCTCTATAAATATTAAAGTACAAAGTAAACATCAGTACAAAGGCAAGAGTTAGAGGAAAAGAAGATGGTGATGGAGGTATTTCTTGAGAAAAAAAGAATGACTTGAGGGTAAGTATACTACAGCCACCA
Organism: Vombatus ursinus; assembly: GCF_900497805.2. NCBI lineage: Eukaryota > Metazoa > Chordata > Mammalia > Diprotodontia > Vombatidae > Vombatus > Vombatus ursinus. The sequence continues at coordinate 7,551,142 of NW_020954591.1, forward strand.
TAATTTGGATTGGATGGAAAATTTTGATTGAGCTGAGGTCAAAAGAAGAAAGATGAATAAGATCTATAAGGAAAACCTAAAGCAAATGAAATTAAGGGAAAATTTATGTATAAAGTATCTGTAGGGTTGCTATCTAAGAGCATGGTCATCGACAGTTCTCATCCGCCAGCTATCCTTCCACCTTTAATCCTTGGCAGCCAGTCCCCGAATTTTAGCTTCTGACTGCTACCTAATTCAAGAAATTAGATCATCTTTCTTAGACTCCCCAGGGGGCACCATATATTCAATTACTATTTTAATGCATGAGGGAATGGAATTGATGCAGTTTTCTAAAGTGCCCAATGTTCCCATCTTAGATGCTAGAGTAATTGGGCTTATCATTTAAATCACTCACCTCAATGTAAGCTGGATCTGGTGCATTCTTAACTGCTTCATAAAGGTCTGCGCCATCCTGCAAAGCACGAACCTGCTGTCTTGTTAAAATACGTGATAGGCCAGGCTGTATTGCACTGTTTTCTTTTAAAAAAGATAAATAAAATTAAAATGTCAGTAATGTACATATATTTATTTACAACTTTTAAAAATAAATTGTAAACTAGTGAACCAAGTGACATATTGAATATTCTAAAAGCTATATATACAAAAACCAGAAAGTAATTCTATATTAAGATTACAACTACTCCTCTAATAAAACCAAACTGGCCATCTCATTCATTTGATAGTAATACATTTTCTATAGAATAAAAAGTAAAGAATTCACTTATGTAAGTGTACTCAAAATAACAATGATCTAATGAGATGTTTTAAACCAATGATATCTCTGTTTTTTTCTCTAAGATGTACAAATTAGTATTATAGGAAAAGGTTAAGTGTTAAACAAAATCTTCAAACAAATAAAAAAAGTAGATCTACATATGGTGGAAAAATTCACCTGCTGCTTCTTATTATTGCTGACTGGATATATAAACCGGAGAAAAATATGGATGTGGAGATTAAAAAGCTGTACAAATGAAAAATGTAAGGAAAAGCTAAAGAAACTATAAGTTGACAATAGAGGAACAGTTATCAAATAATCTCTCCCAGAGTCCTCTGCCCTTCAGAAGCTGTAGTTTGGGGGTAAAGGGATAAGGACAGAAGAGGATCATTAAAAGTGAGTAAGGGGGCAAGCCAGGTGGCATAGTGGATAGAACATTGGCCCTGAAGTCAGGAGGACCTGAGTTCAAATCCAGCCTCCTCTGACCAAACACTTGACACTTACTAGCTGTGTAACCCTGGGCAAGTCATTTAACCCCCAACTGCCTTAAAAAAAAAAAGTGAGTGAGAAAGAACACAAAGAAATATTCTGTAAAAACTCTAACCAGAACTGCAGTAAAGACTATGGAATGGACACAGGCTGCCAGCATGGCTGAAAGGCCTATTAAAAGAACTGAAAGAGAGGAGATGTTCAGAAAAGGTGGGCCCTGAGGAAAAAGAATGGAAAAAAAATCAAACAAACCAGAATTCAAAATTCAAGATATGTTAAAGTCAAAAGATGGACAAACACATAATAAATTGACTATCAAAAGCTACTGACCTGGAAAATAGCATGGAAAGAGAATCTAAGAGTCACTGGGCTCCCATAGAGTGATGAAACAAAAAACTTGAGTATCAAATTTCAAGACAATCCAATGATTGTTTGTTAAACTACTCTATGCTAGGCATTGTGCTAAGTGGATGGGATACAAGGAAAAAACAAAAAAACAGTTCCTGTCCTCAAAGGAGCTTATATTCTATTAGGAAAATGGACAGAGCACTGGACATAGTATTGACAGTGATGAGGGAAAAAACAGAGAGGGAAGAGAAGGGAAGAAGCATTGATATGGCACCTACTATGTAACAAGCACTTTTACAAGTGTTATCTCATTTGATTCTTACAACTGGGAGGTAGGTGCTATTATTGTTCCCATTTCACAGTTGAGGAAACTCGGGCTAAGTGACTTGCCCCAGGTCACATGGCTAGTTAACTGTGAGACCAAATCAGAACTTGCATCTTCCTAACTCCAGCCCCAGTACTCTATTCACTGTGCCACCAGTTGCCTCTAAAAACAGCAAAAAGAATCAATAAAACTAAAAAATTTGTAAAAAAAAAAATATTCACAGGATCATAAAATCAGAGCTAGGACAGACCTCCTCATTTTTGCAGATGACAAACTGAGGCCCAGAGATAGCAAGTGACTTGCCTATGGCCACAAGGAAGTGGCAGAGTCAGGATTTGAATTCAAACCTTCTAACTCCAAATTCAACACTCTTTCCGCTGCACTTTTTCCTGGTCCTCTCCACACTTCAGAAGGAAGAGGAGTAGTGAAACAGGGCCTCCCATTTGAGGCCCTTGTGCCTTCCCATGTGCCTTCCATCTTCTTTTTTTTAAAATAGTATTTTAGTTTTTCCCCAATTACATGTAAAATTTTAAAAAATTGTTTTTTAAATTTTGAGTTCCAAATTCTCTCCCTCCCTCCCCTCTCTGAGATAAGTAATACAATGTAGGTTATACATGTGCATAAATACATAAAACATATTCCATATTAGTCATTTTGTGGAAGACAGAAAGAGAGAAGAGAGGAAGGAAGAAAGAACGAATTCAGACTCCATCACTTCTTTCTCTGGAGGTGGATAGCACTTTTCAACTTGAGTCATTTAGAATTGTCTTGGATCGTTATATTGCTGAGAATAACTAAGTCATTCACAGCTGTTCATCATACAATAGCGCTGTTACTGTGTGCAATGTTCTCCTGATTCTGTTCCCTTCACTCTGCATCAGTTCATATAAGTCTTTCAAGTTGTTCTGAAATCATCCTGCTTATCATTTCTTATAATGTGCCTTCCATCTTTTCATGTGCTTGTCTCCAGCCTGATTTCCAGCCTCCTCTGGGATAGAGTAATGTCGCTTTCACTTAACAAAAATCATTCTCACACCTGGCCATACCCTACACATCCCAGGGAATCCGAACCACTGTAGGTCATCATCCAAACGCCATCCCTTTCAACTACTCTCCTTCCCCAAAGACCACTCATTCCCTCCACTGTATCCTTTGGAATGAATGTTCCACAGGCAACATCCTTCCCTTCACCCTCAATCTTTTCTTCTTTCACTCTTTCCCTCTTATAGCTATCGCTGAAACCTGGCTCCCCATTGATGACGTGGTGTCCTGGGCCACTTTTTTCCAATACTGGCTGCACCTCCACTCATTCCCTTCGGCTCTCTAGTAGAGACAGTGGGGTTGAAATAAAACTCCGTGCTCCCCATTGCCACTTTAGGTTCCTCCTTTACCTCCATCACTCTGTAACTTCTCATTTGAGGTTCATGCAATCCATATCTACCACTTAATCAAAATCTGATAGCTAGACCTCAAGGTTACTCTCCTTTCTCAATGAGTTGGGCACAAGCCTCACAGCTTTCTCTCCTCCCCACCTCATACCTTCAAACTTAGGGACTTCAGCATACATACTGACTCTGCCTCATACTAACCACTCAGTTCCTCAACCTACTCACTTCCCATGAGGTATTCCTCCACCCCACCTCAGGCACACACAAAGATGCTCATACCTTTGATATTGCCATCACCCGCAAATGTACCACCTCCGATGTTTAAAAATTCCCAGCCCCCCTTATCCTGGCCATGATCTATTAGCTTTCTACCTCTCCTTCTGCCTTCACTTAAACCCTACTCTTTGTCCGTACCATGAACTTCAATCCCTCAATCTCTAGGTTTTCACTCAGGCCATTTCCCCTGCACTAGTCACTCTCTCCTCTTTTCCCCATATTCACCCCTTGGTGAAGCAGCTCAACTCTAAACACACTGTCCTCTTCTTTTGAGTCTCAAGCGCTCTTAATATTTCATTGATCACACCCTGATGAACCTCAGCCTTGGATCATTTCCACTATTTACAGCCTTCTACATGTACTGCTGAAATGAAGTTGAAGAAAATCACGCACCTCTCTCAAGGTCTACTACAACTTTGTTACAAAACCTCAACTGTGCCCTCACTGCTACTAGGCAATTCTACAATACCTACTTTTCAAATCACTATCCCACCCTCCACAGTGGCTCTTCCAAACCTTTTCATCCTTCCTCAAACCTCCCACAATTTCCCCTCTCCCCCACCATCAGCTGAGAACCTTGCCTCATATTTTACAGAAGTCAGAGGAAGCCACTGGAATTTTCTGAGCAAGGAAGTGACATGTCAGACCTATGTTTTAAGGACATCACTCTGGCAATTAGTAAATTCACAAATCCCACACAAATATGACAATTTTGAACTAGCTCACTTAAAGTTTTACGTAGCTAAAGAAGAAGGGAAAACTAACTAGAATACTAAGCACAAATGGGGCAGCTAGATGGAGCACTGGATAGAGCGCTGGCCCTAGAGTCAGGAAGACCTGAATTCAAATCCGACCTCAGACAGTTCCTAGTTGTATGACACTGGGCAAGTCACTGAACCCTGTATGCCTCATTTTCCTCATCTGTAAAATGAGCCAGAGAAGGAAATGGCAAACCACTCCAGCATCTTTGCCAAGTAAACAACAAAATGGGGTCAAGAAGAGTTGGACATGACTGAAAACAACCAAACACCAACAAGTATAAATAGACGGACCAATTCCAAACTGGTAGAAAAACTTATAAACCCTTCCAATAACATCAAGAGAAATTGTCCAATTACCAATATTAAAATTTAAAACTCCCAATAAGTAATATATTTATATCAGTAAGTAAAATTCTGAAATAATCTTCACCTTCGTTTTTCTCAAATTCTGCTTGTATTTTTGTAAGTAAGGCTTCCAGTTTTTTTTGCTGACATTCTGCATGTTTTAAGGCTTCCTTTTCTTCTGCTCGTTCATTACGGAATATATATAATCCAGATACCGTCTTCTCCATCCACTGGAATGTTTTACATAAGATATCTACATTTAATTTTTTAAATCCAGCTTCTATACATTCTATCGTATTTCTAAGAAAAGTTGAAAGTTATCAGGTAGGGACAGTCTATATTATGGAAATGGCAGGAGACTTTTGTTTAGTGAAGATGTATAAATAAATGGCTGATCTTCATATTTGGGGATTCCATACTTGTAAATCTGCCTACTTCTAAAATTTATTTGTATCCCCCAAAATCAATACTAGCTGTTCTTTTGCAAACGTGATGTGCATGTTCCTATTTGAGGTCAAACAAGGCATTGCTTTGCATTCTTCAGTTTTCATACTATAAATAAGAACTCTTTCCAAGGTCTATTTAGTGCCATGTTTTTTCACATCTTTGTGTTTTTTTTTGTTTGTGATTTCGCTGTTTAAAATGATCCCCAAGAATAGTGCTTAAATACTGTCCAGCATTTTCTGGCTAGATGTGTCTTACAGAGAAAATATGTGAGTTAGATAAGCTTTGTTCAGGCATGAGTTATGGTGCTGTTAGCCATGAGTTCAGTGTTCATGAATCAACAATACAATCCAGAAAGTGGTGAAGTAAATGTTGTGACCAAAGGCTCACAAGGAACCTAACCCTGTATTTCCCCTAGAAGCAATGGTTTGGCATTTGCTAATTCAGTGTTCATGGTGACTTTATAGACCATAATTTCCATGAATGATGAGACTTGCCTGCATTTCTGTGTGCAGCATGAAGAATGTTTAAATGAATTCAATGGGAAGCAGTCAGCTTGTGTCATACCTGGGTAGGATAAACTCTTTGAATAACTACATCAACACAGGCAACATTTCCGCCTTCGCCGAAGAGTGATGATAAAGGCAGTGGAAAAGGTCTGGGATCTGAAAAGAAGCCCAGTTTGGCATACCAACAAGCAGGTCGAGTGCTGTTAGCTGAAAGCTGGATAAATTAAATGTGAATAAATTAAAAGTTCTCAAAACAAAAGAAACTGATTATAATTGTTCTCTTCTTTTTTTTGCCTATACTCAATTTTTCAAAATAAACATTGCACTTGTGTTACTTTATATAATTAGAAGTGCAAAAGGGGTGCTCCATCATGGCCTTGTTGGACCAGCTCCTTGGTTGTCTACTTCCATTGGAGTAGAAGCTATAATGAGGTAGGACAATAGGGAGGAAGCTGGTAAGATGGCAGCAAGGGGAGAACTGAACCAGAACATCTGATCCAAAATTTGCTAGTGCTTTCCTTGTTACAACTGAATTTTAAATAGGACAGTTGATAGATAGTTGAAATAGGAAATACTTTTTACTTTCCCAAAAGTTTGAAAAAGAATCTTAAATTAAAAGTTATTTTTCCACTCAGCTTATCGAACAAAACAACTTCTACTTTTGAGTAGGTTTTCATTAAATAAAACTTATCAACATTAGAACTAAAAGCTCAACAATGTAGAACTTCTCCTTAGTTAAATTTTACCAATAACTTTTTAAAAATCAAGAAAAAGATTTTCTTTACCTTTAACATAAGAGATGCTGGAGCTTCAAGAGGTGTGCATGCCTCCTGAGAGCCTATCAGTTCTGCTCCATGGGTTATAATCTTCTGACCGACAGTCAATTTACCCCTGTGTAAGAGAGCTAAGAGGGGAGTGTCTAACAGTGCCTTGATTGCATACCATCCATCTGTAACTTCTATAATTGCTGATTCTTTTTTGGTGTCCCCATTACTGTTTTTACTGTTGGCAGTTATAGATGTATTTGTGCCTGATGAAATTATTTCAGAAACACAAAGCACCAGTGTTTTTGCAGCTGTTTCATCTCTTTCCATTATCTTTTTAAGGGCTGATCTTCTGCTCTTATCAATTTCTATGTCATATCTAAAAAGATACAATATTAAAAAGCACAAGTTTTATATTTGGTGAACTAGAAAGTCATGAGGGAAAAATAATCACCCTACAATGAAGAAATAAAACATACCCTACAGAAACACTATTAGGAATGATAAATTTAGCTTTCACACTAAATTTGGTAATTCATATTTTAACCATATAAACATAAATATGAGTAAAAATTATACAAATTTAAAACAGTACTGCTACTATACAGAGTCATTAGCATTGGAAAATGATTTGCTCGATTAGACATCCATATTCTTTTGGCATTTCAAAAGGAAGGGATTTTATAATAACTTTGAATTTTATATCATGTGATGATTGTCATTAGTGGAAAGAAAGACAATGACAGGCAATGACTCTCAAAGGCAGGAAGAGAATGAGCTGTTGTGCTACCCAATATATGTACCAAGGAAAATCTAAGTGCTGCCTTCTCTAGCATGTACCGTTCAAAATACCAATCTCTATATCATCAACACTACTGCTTTATATTTACCTGTATTTCAGTTGCAGAAGTACCCGTTCTGGAGTTAAGCACCTGCTAGCAAATTCCTTAGGAAAGGTAAATTCCATAGCTGCCAGTTTCCATATAATCCATCTATAGTGGTTATATACCCAGGTTTTAGTAATAAGTTTTGGATCAACACCAGGAGTATCACACAGAGCCCTGCATGTAAAATGGATTAAAAAATAAAAAGAGATAATGATTTACCTGTACTAAAAATACAATACAAAACAAAAAAAATCCTATTGTATATTTGTAATATAGAAATAATTTAAATTCAGAAATTATTTAGCACCAGAATACTGAGCTAATAACCATTTTATTTAAGCAATATAACTATTTTGAGTAATATTCTTATTGTTGAAACTTTGGAAGTATGAAACCAGTAATGAAGATAACGGGCCCTGGCCATAGAGAATCACGAGGTTCTGGGAGTCATAGGTTCAAGGTCAAGTAAAAAGAAGATTGGGCCAAGGCAGGCAGAGATAAGAACTGACTCAATGAGAACTATGACTAGTCCAGGGTGTCAAAACCACTAAGAAAAGTGGTGTAACAATCACCACTTAAGACAAATCCAGTTAATAAACACGAAATGTGTGGGATCCAATGATCATATGACACGGTCAGGCTTTTTTTTTTTAAATAATAAATTTATTTATTTTTTTGTTTTCAACATTTACTTCCACAAGATTTTGAGTTCCAAATTTTTACCCCATCTCGCCCCTCCCCCCACCCCCAAGATGGCATGGATTCTGAATACCCCTTCCCCTAGTCTGCCTTCCCTTCTATCTCTACCCCCCTTCTCTTATTGCCTTCCCCTTCTATTTTCCTGTAAGACAGGATGGATTTCTGTACCCCATTTCCTGTATTTCTTATTTCCCAGTTGCATGTGAAAACATTTGTTTTAAACATGTGTTTTTAAAACTTTGGGGTCCAAATTTTCTCCCTTCCTCCCTTCCCACCCACCCTCATTGATAAGGCAAGCAACTAAATATAGGTTATATGTGTGCAGTTATGCAAAACACTTCCATAGTAGACATGCTGTGAAAAACTAATTCTATTTCCCTTAATCCTATCCCACCCCCCCCATTTATTCTTTCTTTTGACCCTGTCCCTCCTCAGAAGTATTTGTTTCTGATTACTGCCTTTCCCAATCTGCCCTACTCTCTATCATCTCCTTACTCTCTTGTCCCCTTCCCCCCCTATTTTCCTGTAGGTTAAGACAAATTTCCATACCCAATTGAGTGTGTATGTTATACCCTCCTTAAGTCAAATCCTACGAGAACAAGATTCATTCATTTCCTCTCACCTTCCCCCGGTTCCCCTCCACTGTAAGAGCCTTTTCTTTACTGTTTTTTTGTGAGATAATTTACTCCGTTCTACCTCTCCCTTTCTCCTTCTAGTATAAGCCTCTCTCACTCCTTAATTTTATTCTCCAGATATGACCCCTTCATCTTTAACTCACCCTGTGCCCTCTATCTATCCACCTATGTATATGTACATATAATTTTTTTCCCTCCAACTACCCTAATACTGACAAAGATCTCATGAGATACAAATATCATCTTTCCATGCAGGAATATAAACAGTTCAACATTAATAAGTCTCTTATAATTTCTCTTTCCTGTTTACCTCTTCATGTTCCACTTGAGTCTTGTATTTGACAGTCAAATTTTCTATTCAGTTCTGGTCTGTTCATCAAGAATTCTTGCAAAGTCTTCTATTTCACTGAATAACTATTTTTCCCCCTGTAGGATTATACTCAGTTTTGCTGGGTAGGTGATTCTTGGTTGTAATCCTATTTCCTTTGCCCTCCAGAACATTATATTCCATGCCCTGCGGTCCCTTAATGTAGAAGCTGCTAAATCTTGTGTTATCCTGATCGTGTTTCCACAATACTTGAATTGTTTCTTTCTCGCTGCTTGTAATATTTTCTCCTTGGCCTGGGAACTCTGGAATTTGGCTACAATATTCCTAGGAGTTTTCCTTTGGGGATCTCTTCCAGGAGGAGATCGATGGATTCTTTCAATTTCTATTTTGCCCTCTGGTTCTAAAATATCAGGGCAGTTTTCCTTGATAATTTCTTGGAAGATGATGTCTAGGCTCTTTTTCTGATCATGGCTTTCACATACTCCAATAATTTTTAAATTCTCTCGCCTGGATCTATTTTCCAGGTCAGTTGTTTTTCCAATGAGATATTTCACATTGTTTTCTAACTTTTCATTCTTCTGGACTTGTTTCACAGTGTCTTGATTTCTTATAAAGTCACTAGCTTCCAATTGCTGTATTCTAATTTTTAAGGAAGTATTTTCTTCAGTAAGCTTTTGGATTTCCTTTTCAGGGCATTCTTCTAATCATTGGCTTTTTGGACCTCTTTTGCCATTTGGGTTAGGCTACTTTTTAAGGTGTTATTTTCTTCAGTATTGTTTTGGGTCTCCTTTAGCAAGCTGTTGACTTGTTTTTCATGATTTTCTTGCATCACTCTCAGTTTTTCCTCTACTTCTCTTACTTGCTTCTCAAAATTCCTTTTGAGCTCTTCCAAGGCCTGGGACTGATTCAGATTTTTCTTGGAGGCTTTGGATGTAGAGCTTTGGCTTTGTTGTCTTCTTGTGGTTGTATGTTTTGATCTTCTTTGTCACCAAAGTAAGATAATATAGTCTGACTCTTTTTGCGCTGCTTACTCATGATCCCGGCCAATTACTTGAGTTTTAAACTCTTTGTTAAGGTAAGAGTCTGCTTCCAATGTGGAGAATGTACTGTCCCAAGCTTTGGGGGTTTGTACAGCTGTCTTCAGAGATACTTCTAGGGACCTGCAGATTTTCAGTTCTTCCAGGGTGCTGTGATAAGGGGTGAGGTGTTTCCTTTCCACCACCACAAGAAGCTCCACCACACCAGCACTCCTCCTCGCCCCAGGACCGCCCCTCAGAACTGTAACCCAGATCCAAGCATGGGCAAAGCAAGAGATTCCTGCCTCAGCACTGGCAAAGAGATCCCTGCAATTCCCCTCTGATCAGCCACTCAATTCCCCCTCAGCCTATGGGCCAGAAGCTCAGGAAACAGTTGCTGCCCCAGGCCAGGCTTGAGACTTATGGCTGAGACCTAGCTCCTCTCTCACCGCAGTAAATTTTCCCACTGACCTTCTAAATTGTCTTTAGTGTTCCTGGGTTGAGGAGTCTGGAAACCGCCACAGCTGCCCATGATTCGGCCCTCTGAGGCCTGCTCCAGGCTCGCTGCAGCCTGTGCGCCCATGCCGAAATGCACTCCTCTCCCTGCCTGGTGTGATATACCTTTCTGATCAATCATCCAGGCTATCTTTGGCTGGAGATTTGTTTCACTCTGTCTTTTTTGGGTTCTGCTGCTTTAGAATTTGTTTAGAGCCATTTTTTATAGGTATTTGGAGGGGTTTGGGAGAAGAGCTCCAGCAAGTCGCTGTTTTCCCTCTGCCATCTTGGCTCCCTCCCACTGTCAGGCTTTCCAGAGGGTCCACTGCAAGGCTTACCACCGATGACTGTGCCAGCATTTCTAATTTGTTTTACCTTGGAGAGAAATTAATACAATGATAAGGGAACAGATAGAGCTCTGTACTTGGGAGTCAGAAGACCTGACTTCAAATACTTCCTCAGATACTTCCCAGCTCTGTGACCTTGAGCAAGTTGCTGAACCTCTCCCAGCCTTGGTTTCTTCATCTGTAGTACAACTGCACCCACTCAGTGCTGTTGAAAAGAAAAATGAGTATAGCATATAAAATGCTTTGTAAATCTTAATGCTTCAGCTTCCTTCTAGAGAGCTGTACGTCAAAAGAAAGGTATTTTTCTTTGTATCTTTTAAAAGTTCACATATGAAAATAGTTTTCTGTAAAAAAGTTGTCTTTGGGTATTTTTCTTAAAGGCTGGGTTTTTTTTTTAAAGTTAAGATGATCTTTAAAAAAAACTTTAACAAAAATCAACTGTTTTTGGATTTAAATGTTAAAATCATTAACTATAAAATAACTTTCAGGTTCTTTATAAAAAAAACAAAATGACATTTTTCAGAGTTAAACTAAATTTTAAAGATCTTACTTTTAAAGGATTATTTAGTATTTTTTGCTTAACAGAAATATACAATTATAGTAACAAATTGGTAGTGAATTATGACAGTAAGGAATATTGAGGAAATATTTGTAAAACTTAATATTTCTACATTAAAATTTAGTTTTAAAATGGAGTAAAAGAGCAAATATTCTAGAACCCTGCACAAATACAAATTCTGGAAACAGATACAGAGGCTAAGAAATATGGCCCTGTGAAATAAACATCTTATCTCCTGTCAACTATCAGACAGAGGGTATACAGAGATTCAAAAAATAATACAAAATGAAGATAGGAGAAAACCTCCCATTCTTGAGATAAATATGAAGAAGACATAAATCGGTGCCATTTAATTTCTCCTGTGGTCCATTTCATAATATTATTGAACTTTAAAAGTCAGAATACTATGCATATACCAGAGAAGACCTCCATTTAAGCCAGAAGGCTCCTGGGATAAATGAAATAACATTAGTTGAATGAGAACAGAACCATCACACAATCAACAAAAGTCTTTCAAACAAAATTTACGATGTATTTCGGGATGATCTAAAAGGATCTTTTTTACTTAATAACCATTATTAACAGCTTTTATAAGTGTAGCAATAAATCAATATACCTTCAGGATATATCAGCTAGTTTCAAACTTTCTTAACATTATTTTATTTATGAAGTTTACACAAGGAAAATAATGATCAATTTATACAACTGCAGAATTCATTCAATTAACTCAACACATACTTCTTTAGAATCACTATTTTCTGAGAGAAATTATTTTCTATTATAATTGTAACATTAGGATTAAGGTTTTTCCCTGTATTTCCTTATTCAGGGACTAGTCCCTGTAGATCAGTCAGTCAGTCTCTGAAGGAAATTACTGATAGATGAGACTGACCAAATCCTCCGGGTATATGCTCTGCAATCTGGGGCAGTACCCCAACCAGAAAACCTTACAAAAAGAATCTAATCTAGGTGAATTCTTGCCCTTAAGAAGGCTGCCCTTGCAGCTCCCCACTGGAGTTTAGGGTATCCCAGCTTATGGTGGAGAAAACCAAGCAGAGTGGTCTAGGTAGAAATGGATTCCTTTGTTCAGATTGCTGGAGGCAGCTGAGTCTCATGAGCAAGTCACATTCTCAGCAGGAACAGCTTAAGACTTATAGCCCACCTCTTCATTAATATGTCTACCCCTCATTAACTGTTCACCAATCAGGGTTGATTTTTCACCTGTCAAGGGCACCTCCTTATTCAAAGGGATTTAAGCACTCAGGAATCTCCATGGTTTTGTCTTTGGTTACTGAGAGAGACCACTGACCATCAATTTACTGATTATTTCCTAGCCTAATTAATAAACTGATTATTAATTACCCAGAAACTCTACCAGGCTGTTTATTTGTCTCATGTAAGCACTGTACTAAGCACTAAAATTTAGCATGAAGTACTAATTCCTGTTTGACATTTAAAGCCATTCTCAACCTGGCTCCAATTCCTTTTCTAGTCTTAATATACATTATTCTCTTCACATGCTATACAGTACAGCCAAATTGTCCTTTTCTTTCTGTTCCTCACATATGGCATTCTATCGCCTGTTTTCATAATCTTGCACTGGCTGTCCCCCATACCTGGAATTATATGTCCTCCTTAACTCCACCTGACAAAATCCTTGTTTTGTGAGGTGATAAATGTTTATAGCTCTCCACCACTCTCCTCCGTGATATATTACAAATGAATTTATATTCTAAATTAGTGTTGCCATTGACTGCCATCTCTCTTTTTGGTAACTCTGTCAAGTGCCCAATGAGGAAGTTTTTTAGGGGGCTCTTTTAATTTCCTCTTTATGGCAACTGAATGATACCTGTTAATTTCTATACAAAATTTTTAGTCAATGTTGATACAGTTTTCTCTGTCCATTTCTCATTTTTCAGCATCAATTATTTCTTTAAAAAGTCAGACTGAACTTGTTTTAACTGAATATTTTTTCTTATTTGCAACTCCGAGCCCCCATATCCTGTACTCTGCCACTCTGTCTCCATTACTACAGAACATGAAAGCAGTCACACAGAACTAAAGGTCACTTTGTATTTTTCTCTGTCATGGGCTGCCATGGCCAAAAAGTTAATCACAAGTAGTTGGCCCACTAGTGATAAGATGAACTTCTCTGAATTTAGCTAAGCTGGTCCTTGGAAAACCTGTCCGTTTCCCAGACCATAGTTGAAACCTACCCTGCATAGCAGAAATTACTAAAGTATGTGCTTTATTGGCATATCTTTTGAGAAGTCTATGCCACCTTCTCGCCATGATGAAGCACTGGGATAGGATTTTGTGGAAACTTGTTATTAGTAGTTTATTTTTAAAGTATGTTGACATCTTGCTTGGATTTTAATAGCTCCAAATGGCATCCCAAATGTTCGCAGAGAGAGAGAGAGAGAGAGTGTGTGTGTGTGTGTGTGTGTATATATAAATTAATATATATTAAATAAAATTATCTATTTCAAGTATTATTTAATCAAGAATAAACTGACATTAGACTATATAGACAATAAATATGCTGTATATGGAAAGCAATCTCTATTAAACATATGACTATATACCGTAAAAAAATATATACACCAATTCGAATCCTACTTTAAGAAAATCCAATACAGGAAAATATACTTATTAAATCCATAAAGTAGCAGGTGATTAAGTTAAAAAAAAAAAAAAGTAAGATTTTTAACCATACAATTCCTGTAAATATTAAGTGTACCAGTACTTTCAAAATTATTTAATGCATAAAAAAATCTGATTTAGAGCCAATTTTCAGGTTTTGGTTTTTTTTTGGCTCAAACGTATGATTCAGTGGTATAAGGATTTCAGGGATGAAATTCCCACTATTGACAAAGACCAGCACCTGTTCTATGACTTGTAATCTTAGAAAGTTACTAAGGGTCCTAATAAGTTAAGTGCAATTCTTCAGCAGTATGACTAACTGGAGAGATGGAGGACAGGAGTCATTGATTCAAGAAAGATGTAGAGAAATGCAGACTATGATGACAGATGCAGAGTTGGAAGGGACCTTTAAAGCCTTCTGGGCCAACCCTCTCAATTTATAGACAAGATACCTGAGGGTCAGAGCAATTTAAGAAAGTTGTGTGCTAGGTCCTGAAGTATGAAATTTAATTAAAATTCAATCCTTGCTTTCATAGAGCTAAGTCTATAAGACACACAAATATAAAAAAACTATAATGCAAGAGAAAATGTAATAGGAAAATATTTTTATTATAATTTTGTAAGTATTTATTAGAAAAAGATACAGAAAAAAATTGCGACAATATAAATTAGGCCATCCTTCTTAACCTTAAACTAGACAGCCTGATGAATTTTGTATATGATTTTCTAAGAGACGTCATGTCTGTGTGAAACAGGGGTAACAAATATATCTAGTATCTACCTTACAAGGTTATGAAGCTCAAATGTAACAATATACATAAAACATTTTGGAAACTAAAGCTCTATATAAATAGCAGTTGTTGTTCTAAGTAACAGAACCAGAATTGAAACCCAGGTCTTCTGACTCCAAATTTAACACTCTAAGGTACCATACTGCCTTTCGAGTGGTTAATGCAAAATCCTCTACAAAACTGGGATACCTGTAAAATTCTTCTTTTCCAAGCTTTCCTTCATCAGTAGGTATGAGCCATCCACCATCAGCCAGTTGTATTCCATTTCCATCCAACAAATACTCCTTACTAAAGTAATCTTGACTGTGAAATTTGAAAGACTCTGCATTTTTGCTGTTAATACTCAGGCACTGTTTAGAAACCCCATACATGTACAACTGTTAAGAAAAAAGGGTAGTGAGTGAGATTAGTATATGGAATATTTTTAAAATTACATGACTATAAAATTATAGCAAACAACTGAATTTACAATAAATCTTAATATATCAAGTGTAAAATCTTCTTTCATTAGAAAGAAGAGGTATATATAATGATCACAGAAACGCTACAGGAAGACTGACTCACAAATAATCTACATTTACAAAAAACTGTATTTGGTGGCCCACTGTCCTCATTGTTGGTATCACTGGTTTAATTTCTGTGGGAATTACAACTTAAAAAACAAAACAAACAAAAAGCTCAAAATAAAGCTTTTTGAGAATCTGTGACTTTTCAAATGGAGGAAGTGAGGAAGCTGTTAAAAAGCAAGAACCGGTTAGGAAGCCCAAACTCAGAGGTTTGGCTAATTTAATGCAAACATGACATGCTTCACTAAAAGCACTGTCCATCGCATAACTTTTTTCACTTGATTTGGTTCTGCCAGATAGATTCTACTAATTAGAGATTCATTTGAGCTAACAAGCATCTTCTTTAGTTATCAGTTATCCATGCAACGAAGCATGGTTCCATTGGATTGCTAAGACCTTGATGAACACAGCTATACTGAAAGAACAGAATTTTGACTAGGGTCCTGTCAGTTGGACCTCTGCCTTAGCGCTTACAACTTCTCCCTCCTTTTTATTCTTAAAACAACAACAAAAACCTCAACACTCTTATGATCACCTTCCTGGATTACTGCAATACCCTTATACTTGACTTCTCTCTCCCTTTCCAATCCATACTTCACACACACAAAAATAGGCTTTTATTGACAAGCCTAAGAGTCTAACCACCATTTAAAACATTATTTTGATGAAAAACTCAAGAAATTACAAACAACCAACCTCCAAGTGAACCTTTGGAACCCAAAATGTTTGGCAACTGGTGCATGCTTATTCCCTTGGCACTAAGTCCTCAGTGGTCACATAGTCCAACCCACACTTCAAAAAAAAAACCCCCGAGCCTAACATGCAGGGCACCTGGGTTTCCAGCCTCTGCTTGAAGATTTCCCAAGGGGGGGGAAATATCACCTCTCTAAGCAGACCTTTCCCTGCTGAAACAGTCTAATTTTCAGGAAGTTCTGTCTAGCCTAAATTTGCCTTTTTGCAGCTTCTATCCATTGCTTCTGGTTGTCTGCTGGGGCTAAACTGAATAAATCTAATCCCTTCTCTGTGACAGCCTTTCAAATACTTTAAGACAACTATCAAGTCCCTATTGAGTCTTCTCTTTCCCAAATTAAATGCCCAGTTCCTTCAAACTATGATCAAGTGGCATGTACTCAAGGCCCTTTACCATTCTGGCTGCTATCCCCATGGCACAGGAACAAACATAATACTCTGCATAAAGTCTAGAGGCAGAGGACAGTGGAAACATCACTCCTGGAAACTATGCCTCTCTTTAAGGCAGTCCAAGATTGCATTAACTTTTTTGGCTAACACATCACATAGCTGACTCACATTAAATCTGCAGTCCACTGAAATCTCTGTATCTTTTTCAGAACTACATTATCATCTTTCATTCTGTACTTACAAAGCTTACTTATAATACCCAAGTTAAAGACTTTCCATTTATCCTTACTACACTTCATCTTAATAGATTCAACTCAATGCTCCACCCTCCCAAGATCTTTTGGATCCCATCTTCCAGTGAGTTAGCTATCCTTCTCAGCTCAAAGTCATCTGCAAATCTGATGAGGGTGCTATGTACGCTTAAATAATACAGGACCCAGCAGAGATCCTTGAGGTACTTCACTATGAACTTCCTGCCATGCTACCACTGAACCATTAGCAGGTACTTTTTGTAGCAGTCTTGCCATTCAAGAAGTTCTGAATTCATCTAACTGTACTACTGCCTACTTCACATCTCTCCATTCAACTATTTGAAGATTTTGATTCGAGGTAATATTCCTATTGTACACATTTAAAAGTGACCATAGAAGTAATCACATGAGGTAATAAAGGAACTAGAAATAGAATCCTTAGACTTCCAACTTTCATTTCCTTACCTCAAACTTATTTATTTCTTCACAGCTTCAGTTATAGTTACCGCACAGTTTGGTTGTCTAGGTGATTTCCAAATTAATACAAATAAATCTTAAATGACAATTTCACTTATCAGTGTCCTTTAAAATAATTTGTTGATAATCATGTGAAACTATTAGCAATTCAGACAAAAATATACCTGTTTACTGGAATAAGGAGAGGGAACTCTGCCTTCCACCGCTATTTTGAGAGATATCCTAGGAATGGTAGATGTTTTTGTAAGATACAGACTGCCTGCCTGTGGATGAATCTGTTGAGTCTGTTTCTTTTTAATTCTCATATCTTGCATCTCTCGGGCATTCTGAAGATTTTCAATCATCTCTATTAAAAGAAAACACCAGAAAAAAATCTAAAATGGCTTTCCAATTATAAAACAATGCAAAATTTTCATTTATATTAATAATAAAGAACCATTATATTTTAATATCTTCTTAAACAGAAAGAATATTTTCATTAAATTTGAGTATCCAAAATCTTTAACATTTGGAATGGATGAGAAAAGTTCAAATAAGTAATCCCTAAAAGGAAAAAAGTTTTTTGTACTTTGGAATTTTGTAATTTGGTTTTTGTTGTTGTTGTTGTTGTTTTAGCTAGGCAATGGGGTTAAGTGACTTGCCCAGGGTCACACAGCTAGTAAGTGTTATGTGTCTGAGGCTGGATTTGAATTCAGGTCCTCCTGACTCCAGGGCCGGTGCTCTGTCCACTGCACCACCTAGCTGCCCTGGAATTTTGTAATTTGGAAAGAAAATTAATAGACTGTTGAATGATACATTAAGTATAAAAGTTTCAGTTGGAGGATTCCATATTGATGTTTTAAAAATTGAAATTTTAAAATACTTTTAATATTTAAAAATTACTGAAACCAACTCCATAGCCATAACAACATTTAAACAGTGAGGAAAGCACAGAACTCCATTAACCACTGTTTGAAATGGAAAACATTAGATAATATTTAGAAGAATACCTAATTAAAAAGCAAAAACAAAACAAAAACAAAACCACACATAAAATACCTAGGTTTGAGTCTCCACACTCTTCAAAAACACCAGATGTTGCTTGATCGGCATTATCTTTGTCAGTGAAGTAACTTTCGTTATTTTCACTCTCTCTAGTATTATGTCCATCTGTGTATTTTTGCTTCTCATTTTCTTGCGTGTTCTCCTTTACCTTCAGCTTAAGTCTCTTACTGACATACTGTTCATCTGTTGAAGAGTTTGACTTAGTTTTGAGTGGTGGAACAAAGACTTTGGCAGGCTTGCCTGTAACAGTCTTGGGTTTCATCTTTCCATTATCTGTAGAGGAAACTTTACATAATGGACTTCCCAAAAGTGACCTATAGCTTGAATTTTCCAAAGTCTGGTGTTTTAAAAAGGGAGATTTTGATGTAAATCCTTGATCAGGTGCAGTAAAATTGGGATGCCGTATTTCTCGCCGTTCCTGAGTTGTGCTACACAGAGGCAAAATATTTTTTTATTACTTTTTACACTTCTATTGCTACCTTTTGTTTTTCACAGCGTACTAAGTTCCTGCAGCGACTTCAAGGCAAGACGGCTGCCTGAAAAAGGAGGTAGAGTGCTTCCTTTAATAAGATTATGAGCTCTAGGAAGGCGAGACCTTCTTTATATGCCCAGTTCCTACCACAATATGTTGAATTTAATAGACATTTAATAAATATTTGTTGAACACAACTGAAATTGAACTGAATATGCAATAGAATAAGGCTCAGTCTAAGGAGGTCATCTAATTAGTGAAGATAATTTTCCATTTTGTTCGTATGACATTAAGATCTAATATTCTTTTCTAGAAAACTGTGTTCTTTTCCCTTTCAAATTCATAACCTCTTGACAAAAATAAGTGAAAATAAAATTTTCTGGGCTTTTCATGGAAACTTGTACAAAATTATCTTTAATAAATAAAGCAGCTTCCTAATCTTTTCAATGCTTTAACTAGCTTTAGATAAATCCTAACCTCTATGAGCCTCAGTTTTCTCATCTGTTAAATGGGTAGAAGACTGGTCCCTAACAGCTTTGTAATCATATGGTCACAGCCTTTTCACACATTCTCTGCAAATATATCACAATTTGTGAACTGAACATTTCTCCCAGGCTTATTCTAAAAATATCTCCACACTAAAGCCTAACACTAAATTTCTGACTGGAGAACACATAGCTTCCTTATTTTAACTAATAGTAAATAGCTAGCATTTATAGCATTTACTAAATGCCAGACACTATATTAAGCTCTTTACTAATATGATCTCATTTGATCTTCATAACAGCCCTGCAAAATAGCTGCTATTATTATCTCCATTTTACAGATGAGGAAATTGAGGCAAACAGGTTATATGACTTGTCCCAAGGTCACACAGTAAGTACTTGAGGCCAAATTGGAACTCAGGTCTTCCAGACTCCAAGCCTAGTACTCTATCCACTGTGACATCTAGCTGCCTTTGCATTTCCTTTTGGCAAGGTTGTGTCATTTTAATGACAAAAGGAATACAATATTTCCAGAAAAAAAATCAGAGATAATACAATATTCTTTCCTCACACTGTTAATGAAAGCAGGAGCATGAAAGAAGTACACTATATTATTTCCTTTCTTTTTTGAAAGAAAAAGGAGATACAGATAGAGAAATTGGGAGGAGGAGGGATACGACCAAAACAAGAATTTATTTTGCTTGACTATATGTGTCTATAACAGGAGCTTTGTTTTTCTTGCTTTCTCAAAGGGGTTGGGGGTGAGGCAAGGCGAAGCAGAAATGGGGAGAAAGAATACAGATCTGAAAATTAAATAAAAATTTATTGGAAAATTTTAAAAAATATCCTGATTAATTTAAAAAAGGAGACTCTTACCTAAAGGGATCACAGGTAACTGGCTTTAAAGGAATATGGTTCATAAACATTCGCCTATCTTTCATTGTGCCTAAAAGAAAAGTATTAAAGTGTATTAATGAAAACCAAATGGCTAATTTTACTGCCAACTTATCTCTTCACTTTTACTATAAATGCTTACTCAAAAGAAACACATAATAGGTTTCCTACCAACAATGCTGACAAATATAAGTTGACTCACAATTGCTAGAAAAATTTTGGCTTCACAAAATTGTTTGAATTGCTTAACATATAACATATACTGTCAGGTAGTATCAATATTTAATATATTTACATTAATTTTCTCAGTATCAACAATCTAAATTTAAAATGGTTTAGTCAATTAACCAACCACATAAAGATCTTGGCTTTTAGAGACTGAATTTAAATTTTAGCCTTGTAATTGTTTTGAAGTTATGTACTTCTGTTTGAATTAGTTTTATATCTTTTAAATTTAAAAAAATCAATACATACAAAGTGTGACCATAAGAAGATAAGATAGATTCTTAACAAAAATACTGGAAATCAAATATTGATATGAATGTTGCGCCCTCCCCATCCCACACACACATAAGCAGATTTTAAGAATTGGCACACTAATTTCAACTAGATGATGCTGCTTAAAAACATCTGTGAAACTGCTACTCTGGTATAGCTTTTCAAAGCCTCTATTGTATTCTTTTATATATCCTAAATGGTGGCTTTCAGTCTTTGAGAACTGAATGGAATTTTGAAAACTGTAAGTAGAAATCAAAACTAGTGAATCAGATTTTAATTAAATTGGCTGTGCCATTTATTATAACCTGTGTGACCTTAGGCAACTCACTTAACCTCTTTGGTCCTCAGTTTTTCTTATCTATAAATAGCTCTAAATCTCATTACTTCTTTCTTTAAATGTTCATTTTTTTTTAAATGACCTATAATTTTTTAAAATTACCTATAAAATGATGAAACATGGTTTACAGTGTGGACTAAAAACTAGATCTGAAGGCAGTACAGTAAGAGCAATTCCAAAAACCTTTTAAGTAATGACCAAACTGGGACAAGTACATAGCTTTTCTAGGCAATTGCTTTGAAAGATAACAATTATATGGATGCACAATTTCTGGTAATTTTTCAACAGTCTTATTACTTTGTGGCCACACCTAATCGCTACTCATCAGAGTGGTAATTAGTTATTCTGGTGCCTGAAAGGGATAGGGGAAGGAAAAGCCTGCGACCTCAGTATACTGTTGAGGAAGGCACCATCTGGTAGGGGTAGAGGGGAGATAGGAATGGGTGACCATTTTTCACAGTATGGCCTGTGCCCTTCTGGTATATCTAACAATGCCTAGATAGCCCAACTCTCCTGGAAGGAGATAGAGATGGGAAGCAAGGTAGCAAGGGGGAAATGTGGGGTCAGTTGTCTTCTTCAATTTGAATATATTATACAAACATGAACACTGAGCAACAGCCTGATTACCAGGTACCAGGATAAGGGCAGAATGGTGAGAGGACTCTCATGGGTGGTGGCCTCAAGCTAAGCAAAAGAGCAGAGGCAGTTCTGGTCCCATTATAGACTGGAGGTGGGGGGAGGCATGGTCTGGGAGTAGAAGAAGCCCATGAATGAGGCAGAAGAGAAGAGGTGTTCCTTGCACATGAACCCTGGGGAAAAGCCTCAGTCATTTCATCTTTATACCTCTTGCATCTACTATGTACCAAGCCCTGTGCTATATTATTAACAAAGAACAAATACTTCAAACAACAAAAAAGTTTTATTACTGAAGTACTCTATAGAATCTTCCTCCAAGAAATCTATATTTAAAGAAAATATAATGATGATGATACCTACATAGCAAAGTAAACAAATAAAAAACAAAAAAGACTTTTACCATCTGGACTGCTTTTTGAAGGTTGTAAAGATTTTTCTTGATTTTCCACCACTCTGTCAAATTCATGTAACAATTTTCTTTTAATTGGGGGTTCTCCTAAAATAAAATAGATGTCTTTAAAAAGAAAAACCTGTACTTACTACCTGTTCTATTTTGAAATTAAAAACCATTTATCTTTGAAACTAAACCACTATGAATGTTATTCTAGCCTGAGATGATAAGCATTTTAAATTATATCATACAAACCTGTCTCGTTTCTAGTGAAAAGAAATCATTTTCCAATGCCAAATTCATCTAGCACAATTTCTGCCCATGTAAAAGAAATCCTCCACCAAACCAGCCCTGATTTGATGCCCTGTCCTGGAGTGGAAGTCACCTTAAGATCTTAAAATCTATTTAAGTATAGAGTAAGTTTTGGTATGCCCTATGTCACAACAGAAAGACACTGAGTACAAGATTATGTTTGAGGACCACCCCAGTTAAGTTTGGAAAAGTTCATCAATCGCTACAAGGTTGACCACAGGATAATAACATTTTTATCTCTTGCAGCTTCCGAAGTCTAAAGCATAAGGAAGCTTAGCTATGTGGGAAGTGGGAATGTTCACACTAAAAAGCCTGATTCTTAAAAGTAGTATGTGTAGGGGCAGCTAGGTGGCACAGTGGATACAGCACTGGCCCTGGAGTCAGGAAGACCAGAGTTCAAATATGACCTCAGACACTTGACATTTATTGGCTGTGTGACTGTATAAGCAGAGGTTCCCAAAGTTATTTGGCCTACTGCCCCCTTTAAAAAAAAAAAATTTACTCAGTGCCCCCATGGAAATCTACTTTCGTTAAACCTTTAACGATTTAACAAATTTTTTTGCATAATTTCAAAAAGATTTTTTTAAATGATGCATTTAAAATTTAATCATTTATAGTAAATTTGTAGGTTTTTTCCTGCATTGAAATTTTAATGATGCAATACTGTATAATGTAATCGTATAGTATCATATTGTGAACATATCATTACATGCACATATTCCTGCCATGCATGCTGGACTTCCTGACAATGCACGATATGCTCGCCTGCCAACACTTGCTTGTTAAGACCCGCTGGCAGACTTGACGACTGATAAGTTATAACTTGCATTTTGTGTTTATTTGGAAAATAATGTAATCACTACGACTTTGACTCTGTTACGCAACAGATGAAACATGTATGAACGGTTTCTCAAAATTTTCTTCTCTTCTTTCCTTATGCTTCCACCACCCCCTTATTTTTATTCAATGCTCCTTAATTGTGCCCAACGCTACCACCACCCCCTCACTCCAGTGCCCCCTAGCTAGTGGTATCGCCCACTTTGGGAACCTCTGTGTATAAGGAAAAGTACATAAAGAGGGAGAAGGACAATAAACATGTGTGTGTATGTGTGTGCATTCCTACATATGTAAACATAAAGTGAATAAATACAAATATGTACAAAGTAATTCTACACAAGGTAGTTTGGGAAGATTCACCAATGTGTCAGAGGCCTTCCTGTATACTTTTTGACATTGTATCACTGACCACTCAGACTATATATTTTATCCTCCTTGGATATGATCAACCTAACACTTTCTCTCACACATCTATTTGATGACATCCCTTACGCTACTTGAATATAAATGTGATTAAGACAAACTCAGGAAACAGAGAAATTATTATTTTGCATAATAATTGGGGAATGGCTAAATAGCCTACAGTATGTGAATTAAAGCAAAGTCAAATAAATAGAACCAGATGAACAACATACACAATAAAAATGTAAAGGAAAACATTAAAAGGAGATAGAATTCAAATTAATACAATGTCATGTCACGGTTTCAGAGAAGAGGAGATAACCATATTTCTCTCCTCTTGGTAGGAAGGTAAGGGGATCAGAGAACATAATGTCATATGAAAGTATGCCGTTAAGAGTTTTTTGTCAGTTACATTTCACTCTCTTTGCTGTGTATATCTATTTGGGAGGAGGGTGTACATTTATAAATAAGAGGTATGATAGAAGCATCAATAAAACTTCAAAAATGACACATCCCACTTGTGCTTACCATGTCTTTTGCATCCATTGGTTCACTCACAACTGTGATTCGTCAGAGAATACAGTGTTACATGATTCACAATTACACAGCATTAACAGGAAAATATATTCATGTTGAAAGATATTTGCCCTGGGGAGGAGCTTGAAAACCATCAAAAGCCCTGTGAAACTTTCGTAATGCAATCTAGTTCACTCTCTTCTTTCTATTCAAATCTGGATTTACCTTACTGTCCATTGGCAGTGGATGTACCAAATAATTTAGCTGTTTATCCATTCAGCTGCATAATAATCTAGTAATTTTTCACATATTTTGTTTCAATTAATCAACCAGCAACCATCAATAAGCACCTACTATGTGTCAGGAACTGTGCTAGGTATTGGGGATACAAAGACAAAAAATGAAACCATCCCTGGGATGAAGGTGTTTCTGTTCTATGAGCAGAAATAGAACAAAACACAAGGTAGTCAGGAAGAGAGGACATAAGAAGCTGGGGGTAGGGTGGGAAATAGTTCAATGAAGTATAAAAAAGATTCTTGAAGAATTCCATGAAGCAGAGGAGAGAGTGCATCCTAGGCATATGGCAAGGCAAGGAGATAGCTGATACAGTACCACGCATAAGGAAGAAAAAGAAAAGCAGTTAACTGGACTGTAGTTTTTGAAAGGGGTAATGTATAAGGAGGTTGGAAAAAAAGCTTGGAGCTGAGTTGTTAAGAGCTTTAAAAACCAAACAGAAAAGCTCTTATTTTAACCTTCAGGCAATAAGAAGTCACTAGAGATAACTAAGTAGGGGAGTAACAAGGTCAAATCTGTGCTTAAGGAAAATCACTTTGGCAGCTGTCTAGACTGAGAGAGGGAGATCATTTAGAAGGCTATTGAAATATGCCAGGTGGGAAGTAATGAGAGTCTGAGCAAAAGAGGTGATTGAGTAGAGAAAGGGGTCAGATGCTAAAGATATGAAGGCAGAAAGAACAAGATTTGGAAAATGACTAGATATTTTGGGTGAAGGAGTGAGGTGTCAAGGACAATGGCAAAATCTGGAAAGCTGGAAGACTGGTAGTATCCTCAACAAAATGAGAGAAATTCCATAAAGGGAAGAGGAAAAAGAACATGAGTTCTAACATCTAATATCTTTTCAATACTCTTGGATCTCACTGAGAAGGCCTTCCAATGATCTAGTACTTGATTTAATCTGCCATACAGAAACAGGTTTATGAAACCTTATTATCTGGGTCAGACGTACTTCGTGAGCAAACACCTTAGTTAGATAAACATATATTTCCCTGTTATGCGTCATGTGACACTAATACACCTAACGGAGATTTCTGTGGTTACATATGCATGAGAGACTCATTGTGGGCAGAAGCTTCCTCTGATCCAGTCGACTACTTTTTGCTAATCCCAAACACAGCATCTTGTCTTCTCTATACCTTTTAATTATGAAGATATAATCTGCTGTAGAGACTCATTTGCAAAACTTTCCTGTTCCCCTTGTGTATTTTCAAGTATAACCCTGATATGCAGGTAAATCATAAATAAAGATGACAAAGAAGATATATGATTGGTAGTTATTTATGTTCTGATTGCCTCTTCTGGGATTTTAAACAGTCTATATTTTCCCCTCATTCTCTTCGCATCTCTCCCACTTCTTCCTCTAAATCTATCCTTCATCTTTACTGTGACCTCCAGTTCATCTATCCCCTGCTGTTCTAGTACCAATTTCTTTCCACTGAAATCTTGACCCTATAGTTAACCAGTTTGATTTTACAGTGTCCTCTACTTTTGTTCCTTGTTCTACTGTGACTCATACCCTTACAGGTGGGTGCTCTGCCCAAAAGAATACACATTTTTATCATTTATACTTCCCAAGGTATCTTGGGGTTTGGGAGCTAGATTTTTTCCTTCCCTACTTATTTATTCTACCATTGTTTGTTTGAAAAACTGGGACAATTAACTCTTGTGTCTCATGTAGTTTTCATTTATGATTTCTTGAAATACCGCTCTGAAAAACCAGGCTTTAATAAAGCCTATTGGGATTCAAATGGAGCTACCTGAGTGTGCTTTTAAACTCAGCTCACTCTGGCTCTCACTGGCCAGTAACAGGCCCCAGTAACAGCCGAAGCCTCACCTACTCATTGTTTTGGCTTTGATGGCTCAGAGTGTAAATGGCAACTGTTTCTTTTTTGGCCAGAAACTGAGGGTCTTCCCCTCCCAGAATGATTCTTTTTTGAAGGCTAACTACTGAATGGGTGTTATCTCAGACAAACAGACCTGGGAAAGACCTTAGCTTAAAAAGGCCAAGGTCTCTCTCTGCATCCTGGGCCGTCACAAGTCTTCCTGACCTATGTCTGGCCACTGCCCTCCAATGACTGTGGAGGACGGAGTGGGGCTGATGACCTTTGCACAGCTCTGCCTCACTTAAATCCAACTCACTTGCAAGTCAAGACATCACCCTCCTGATGTCATTGGTCCTCTTCGAGAAGGAAGGGCGTACAATTGTGACTCGTGTATTGCCAGACCCCAAACCCAGGTCAACACCCCAACACACCACACAGTTTCTCACATGCTGCTAAAGTCACATAATTGTGACAACTGGATCCAACACAAATTTGCTAGACCTACTCTTGGCTGGGCTTCACTGCAGTATGACAATCCTTTCATTCCTCTCTATTTTGCCTCTGTTGTGCTGCTGCTTGCTCCAAACCTTTTCTTTTCAAGCCCCATACAGTACTGTCTTCCACTTTCCTCTCAGCAAAGTGCCCTGGCCCCAACCTTACTAAGGAAATAGAGGTCATAAGCTTTCTCATCTCCTGAATTCTATACCCCCAAATGCCCTGACATAATCCCCCCACTCTTTCCTTTGCTCCTGTCTCTGGCAAACAAGTGGCTCTTCTCCACGTGTCCTTGATCCCACGGCTTCCACTATCCTTCATGAAGTTGGCCCACTATCATCTCTCCTCCTTCTAATATCGTCCTTCGCCCTTCAAAGAGGCACAATCTTTGAAAGACGTATCCATGAAGATGTCACTCCTCTGCTCAAGAAGCTTCAGTGTCTCTCAACTGGCTGTAAGTTCACATATAAATTCTTTCATTGGAGATTAACATACTTTAGTCTAATTCCAATCTGCCTTTTGAGACTTATTTTATATTATTCTCCCCCCCATATTTTCTGTTCTGGCTAAGCTGGCCTACAAGGTGCTGTTCCTCAAAAAGAATATTCCATCTCCTGCCCTCATCCCTTACATAGGACAAACCCTACATCGGGAATGCAATTCCTTCTCACCTCTACATCTTAGAACTCACCTGGGCTTTCTTCAAGTTTCAATTCAGTGCCTACTACCTCCTACATGAGGTCTTTCTTGATCTCCCCAGTTGTTAATGCTGCCCCACATTTCCTGAAGCATTTTTGTAGCTACTAATTTGTGTACAGGCTGTATTTCCCCAAGAGAATCATCAAACTTCTTGACAGCAGGGACTTCCATTTCTGCCCTTGTATTCCCAACACCAAGGACAGAATCTTACATGAAGTGCTTAATAAATTTCATTCAACTGAATTAAACCTGACTTGTTGAATTGAATCACCCTTATGAGATACCTCAGATAACTATTTTTCAATGCTTTGAAAACTGTTATCTCCAAGACAAATTTCCTAGGTGAAAATGATCTCATTTGGCCAGGCTCTCTCACTTTGGCTTCCTTTGTGCTATTTCTATTTCTTTGTATATAGCCAGACTAGGTATGGTTTTTAAATTTCTAAGAGTATCTTCTAATTTGTGGAAAACAATGCATATATATAATGAATAAGCCATTATTGTGTATAACAGTTGAAAACAGAGTAAAAGTATGGTAGTGAAGTAATCTTATGGTAGGAAGGTGGAAATTTTTTAAATCAAGGGCCACTGAACCAAAGGAAAAATCAATTAGGTAAAATGTAATTAATTCTTTTATCTTCTTAAGAAATACACAAAGTTCAACTCTTTTACTTTTTAATAAGGGCAGGGAACAAAAACAAATTAAGTAAGAACAACAAAAAAAATTATACTATATTATATTTAGCCAAAGGAAACATATCCAAAGCAAAAAAAGACCAAAAGGGAAATAAGAAGAGAAGGAATGAGAAAACAAGATACAAGGAATAGAAAAAAAAGCCCAGATATCTCAACCATACTGTTTCCAAGTCCCCAAATCCCACCCTAACTAGAACTCTGCTGATAGAAAACTGAACCCTTTCTTACTCAAATACACTGAAACCTCTATAGCCTGGCCTTTCGCTCAGTTAAAGTAGCTCTCAAATTTTTCTCTATCCCATTTCTTTTTCTACCTGAATGTATCTAAAAAGCATCTGATTTTAGGCCACCAATTCACTTCTGGTCTGTTTTCTAGTTTCTATATAATTGGCTACATGTGATTAGTGCTGCCCAAGAATCTGTCCTGGCTCTCTTCTCCTTCTATACTATTTCACTTGGTGATCCCATCAACTCCCATAGATTAAATTATCATACCTATGCAGATGAATCTCAAATCTATTTACTTCTCCTTACCTCTCACCTGACCTCCAGAGACATTTCAAACAGGATGTCCCATAAACACCCTAAACTTGACATGTCTAAAATTGAATCCATTATCTTTCCCCACAAACCCTCCCCTCTTCCTAAGGGTACCACCAACCTCCTAATCACCTAGGCTCAAAATGTAGGTGCCATCTTTGAATCCATACTCTCTCCCCCATTAGACTCCAAGTTTTTTGAGACCAAGAGCTGTATTTTACCATTCTTTGTATACCTAGAGTTTAGCGCAGTACCTGGCACTGAGTAGGCATTTAATAAATGCTTCTTTTTTTCCCTTATTTAACCTCTTTCCTTTTTTGAATAGCGTCTTTTCTCATTCAATGGTCTTTTTGATTTTTCCAGGTAATTGTGTGGATTCTCTTTTCAAATGTCTGATATTTTCAATATTTAATATCCTGCTTTATGAAAGCCCAATGGAATATTTTTGAAATAGTCTTTTTTTCGGGTTAACTTTTCAAAGTGGGCAGGTAGGTGGCACTGTAGATAGAGTAGCAGGCCTAGAGTCAGAAAGACTCGTTTTCTTGAGGTCAGATGTGGTCTCAGACACTAACTAGCTATGTGACTCTGGACAAGTCACGAACTCTTTGCCTCAGTTTCCTCATCTGTAAAATGAGCTGGAAAAGGAAATGGCAAACCACTCCAGTATCTTTGCCAAGAAAACTCCAAATGGGGTCACAAAAATTCAGACACAAGTGAAATGACTCAACAACAACAAAGCATTTTAAAACACTCATTTTCCTGCTGAATTATTTGTACTATGAACACTATTACATAGGGTCCACAAAGGAAAGGGCCCAATTTTAAAGAGTAACATCCTCGTCTTTTAGATTTAAAAGCCATGTTCTGTTTTCTAATTACAGGAAAGAATAAATTTATGATGGAGAAAAGGACACCCAAACACAGGATTTAAGACAACTTACAAAATTAAACAATTAACAAATTAACCAATTAAAATAGGACAATTGAGAACAGAAACACAATAGAGACTATCCAAAAGGAATATATGGATGATATTTTATGAAATACCCAAGATGAACCAATTAATATAACTGAGCATTAAATCTGGTTTTAAATTATTCCGTTTTTGTTTTACATATTTTTACTGTCTATTAAAAAGAAAGCACAGCAATTGGTCAGCAGGAAAATTTTTTTTTCTTATGGCTAAATTCAATAAGTAATTTATTGCATGAGCTCTGATATGAGACACTCTAAGTAATATATTGAGTAGGGTTGTCAACTCTTGTTATGACAAAGACAGAGAAATGTTATTTCTTAAACTGAAATTTAAAATGTGTTGTTTGTAAGAAAGATACTTGAAGCAGAAAGATACAGAGTTAAAACAAGGGATTGTAACATAACCTATTATGCTTTATATGAAGTAAAAAAGGCAGAGATAGTAATTAGGATCTCAGACAAAGCAACATCAAATATAGTTTGAGAGACAGAGAAAGAAAGAAAAAAATAGGTAAACTACATTTTGCAAAAAGGTGCCACAGACAATGAATTATTATCTAAACATATATGCACCAAATGTCTTAGCATCTAAGTCCCTAAAGGAAAAGTTAAATGAATTATAGGAAAAAACACAGTAAAATGATAAAAGTAGGAGACCTTAATTTATCTCTCACAGACCTATATTAATGTAAAAAAAAAATAAAAGATAGATGAAGAACCAGAATTTCAGAAAATTTATATAGGACAGCATTCTGGTGAATAAAGATTAGAAATAGAAAATAATATACTTATTTTTAGCTATACATAGCAAGTTCACAAAAATTGACCAAATATTAGGGCGTAAAAATCTCACAAATCAAATGGGTTTCTTATAAAGGATCTCTAATAAAGGTCAAGGCAATAATACTGAATAGAAACCCAATGAACGTATTTTTGTGGTGGCTGACTTAATGTGGTCCAGGCATTTTCTTCCTATCTACCATGCTGCTAATTCAAGCCTTGACTTATACTTCCTCAGCCTCCTCTCCCCTGTGATTGGAGAGCTGGAGGATGGAGTACTAAACTCCTCCTGATGCTTTCCTTTATAGGAGGCAGAAACTGGACCTTTCATGCTTACTCCCCTCTGTATCTGCTGCTCTGTCTGGTTTCAACTCCATGGAACAAGATGCCCTGTCTCCTACTCTCTTACCCCCTCCCCTGCTTTCCTGTCTCCTTTGGTGTATTGTCTCTCCCTTCCCACTACCCCCCAATTAGATTCTAACTTCCCAGAGGGCAGGGACAGTCTTTCTTTTCATTAATTGTATCCCCAGGGCTGAGCACAGTGCCTAGAACATAGCAGGCACTCAATAAATATTTACTGGATTGATCCAAATTAATATAAAAAAAAAGTAGTATGTACAAGGCACTGCACTTGATGAATTAACATTAAAAAACATTTATTAAAAACATAGTATGTACAAGGCACTGTACTTGATGAATTAATATTAAAAAAACATTTATTAGGGGCAGCTAGGTGGCTCAGTCAATAGAGTTCTGGTCTTGGAGTCAGGAGGACCTGAGTTCAAATCCAGCCTCAGACACTTAACACTTACTAGCTGTGTGACCCTGGGCAAGTCACTTAACCTCGACTGCCTCACCCAAAAAAAAAATTATTAAAAATCTAGTATGTACAAGATACTGTACTTAATGCTGGGGATATATAAAAAAAGCACACATATAAGTACAAAATATGCATAGAAGATATAAGTAATGTGAAGATGTAGCAAGCATAAGCAAATAATTAAGAGGGATGTTTTGAAATAAACTATGAGCAGAAATGAGGAAAGAAATGAATTTCAAACTGGAGGGACAGGTGCAAAGGTATATCAAAAGAAAATGGGACTCTATATATGGGAAACAGCTAGTGAACCAGTTTGACTAATACAGATAGCATAGGAAGGGGAATAATATGAAATAAGACCAGAAGGGCAGTTGTAAAGTTTGAAGAGAAAAGTTTGTGGAGAAAGATAAATTTCATTTTGTACACATTGAATTTGTGATGCCTGTGGGACCAGTTATCTGTGGATGAATATCTATCTAGCAAGTAGTAAGTAATAAGGACTAGACTTTAGTAAAGACATTAGGTCAGCATATATAGATTTGGGAGTTATCAGCATAAGAGATAACTAAAACCATGGGAGCTGGGACCAGGACTTAAGGTACTGAAGGACTGACTGTCTTGTAGGGTAAGACTTATCTTTTGTTTGTCTCCAGAGTGTAGAGGTAGGAGCAATGCATGGAAGCTGTGAAGAGGCAAGTATAGAACTGATGTGACACAAAACTTCCTAAGGCTCAGAGCTGTCTGAAAGTGGAATGGGTTGCAACTGCCTGAGGGAGTATGTGTTCCCTCTCCCTCATGGGTCTTCAAACAGGGGTGGGATGACCACTTGTTGGTTTTGTTATGTTGGGGATTCCTTTTGTTTGTGGGTTGACTTCCTGAGATCTTTCTATTCTCAAATTTGGTTGTGAAAAAACCTTAGGTAGTACCCACCCTTTGTGAACAGGAACAGGATGATGAGAGACCCTTCTCAGGAAAGGTCAAACAGGGAAGAAGGATCAAGACTGCAGCAGTACTGAAACCAATGGAAAAGAGACTAGACTGTCCAAGAAGAGGGGACAGTTGACAGTGTCAAAAGCCACAAAAGCTTTGTAGACTTGGAATCATCCTTGATTCTTGATTCTGCCTTACCTGCACATCCAGTATTCTGCCAAGTCTTGTTCATCCTCTGACCTCACTATTTCTTTCCTTTAAGAACCACAAAGATCTTAAAGATACAAGAAACTTAAAAACAAAAAACTAGGCCTGAATCCCAGAAAATTTTATGTATTATTTTTGACCAAGAATGTATTTTAAAATTAAGATTACTTTCAAAAAGTCATGGGGGGAGGTACTTAGCTTTAAAAAAAGATCCTCTGGACCGGATATGGAGAAAACCCAAGAGAAAATTGGAGGAAAAATGGTATATGAAGAGTTAAGTACTCATAAAAATACTTTTCAATTGTAATTAACAAGTTACTATCTTAATCACCATAGTGTGATTAAAAACCAATTATGGTACTGAATCAGTTACCAGTATATACACAATATACACTGTTTTAGGCACTGTGCTAAGCTCCAGTTAGGTTGGGGAGTAGGGGTGGGGGGAAGAAGAATACAGAAAAGCAAAAATAAGTTTTTTTGTTTTGTTTGTGAGGCAATTGGGGTCAAGTGACTTGCCCAGGGTTACACAGCTAGTAAGCATCAAGTGTCTGAGGTTGGATTTGAACTCATGTCTTTCTGACTCCAGGGCCGGTGCTCTATCCCCTGACGCTACCTAGCTGCTTCCAAAAATTAGTTTTTAAAAAGAATTAAGAGAGCATTTCAGATAAAGAAAAAAGGCAGGAGAATGGAAAGGAAAGAAAGATTATTAGAGATAATATTTTGTGTTTCTTAAGTTTGGGGATAGGAAGCAAAAAAACTGGTAATGTAGCAAAATGAACAAGAATGTAATGAAGAATGGTAGAAGACAAAATAAATAAGTGATGGAATGTAAGTAAACTGAAATGTAAATGGACTATAAAATGAAAAAGGGTAAGAGAATGACTTTAAAGCAAGATCCAATAACATGTTGTTTATAGGAAATATATTTAATCCCCAAAGATATAAATAGATTTAAGTTGAAAAGACAAGCCAAAATTTATTATGCTACAACTACCTGGCTTTGCTATGATAGCAAACAAAGCTAAATTCAAATAGGATGGCATTAAGAGCTAAAAATAAGGAAATACACTTAAAGGTTTCACAAATAAAAAGAGCATATTAATTTTAAATATGTAAGTGTCATATATCGTATCGCATATCCTACATAGCAATAACATTTTTGAAGGAATTGAATATGAAATATCTAGAAAACTAATAGTAGCTTTCAGCAACCCAATTTATCAAAATGTGACAAATTTATTTAAAAAGGTAAATTTAAAAGTTATACATGAAGTTATGATTTACACACATGTGTATGAATGTATGTATATACATGTGTGTGTGTGTGTGTACATACACACACATATCCTCTACTAAAGTCTTACAGTAAAGACTTATCATAGGTTTCCTGAAGGTTATGATAGTACTTGCAAACTGGAAGATCCTACACTAAGCCAGAAAGGCTTCCACGTATGGCCCTGGTGAAATCTGTCATCAAAATGGCTGCAAAATAATAAATTTTTTTTGACAATGAAGCACTTCACTAAGTTATAGAAGAATTATAAATTGTCAATAGAGGGAGTAGCCACATTAATTATAATAGATTTTTGAGGTATTAAAGTATAAAGGGAACTAGAAGTCAAGAATTTACATTCCCCCCACCCCCTGCCCAATCCACATTAATTGTTTTCTTAGTAACAGAGAAGTCATAGGTAATTTGGAAAGGCAAAAGTTGTAAACATTATATTTATGAACTAAAATAAGTAATTGCAGGCTGTGAACTCAACTACTGGAGAAAGCATTCCTATTAATGAAACTTTAATTCACTGTGTAATATGTGATGATTCACTTGAATTACCTACCAAGATCAAAATGTAAATGGTTTTAAGATTTTATCCCTCATTTGATTTTTTTCACTGTTCTAAAGGAAAATGCTATAGGTTGGATGAAATGAACCTGAACACTATGTACCTATATATGCAAAATGTTATCAAATAGCCTTGTAATATTCAAATAGTATTATACTATAAATACAATCATTGGTGTCATTATAAACTACTGTAAAAATACCTGAATATAGGTAACTCCCATTAGGAGCTATTATTTCACGGATTGAATGAGTCAAATTACATTCCCCTAAACATAAACTACACATGTCTAATACAATTTGGTTAGATCAATAATATCAAACAAGGGGATTCACTCTATTTAACTAATAAATTGTACACTGAAAAAAAATTTAAGAGACCTACCATGTGAAGCATGTTTTTCCATTCTTCTTTTCCCAAATCTTGAATTTAGCTGCATGTGCTCTTTGTTTTTATAAGTAAAAAAGGACTGTTTGGCATTATGAGGCAATTCAGAATCTGTGAGTTCATCATCTTGCATAAAAGCTTTGGCAATTTCCATTGCTTCTCTATCAAGAGAATTTTCTGGGGCTTTGGAGTTGGGAGAAGAAACTCGTAGGCTTCTTTTGACAGGAAAATCAGCTAAAATTTCATCACCTTCCACGTTCACATTCTTATGGCCAACTTGTTCTTTTTTCAAAAATGAAATATCTTTAGCGGGAGTCAGCTTAGTTTCTAAAGGTGACTGCATCTCATCTTGTTTAAACTGATCACAAGAAACTTTAGTAGTGTTACTATTTTCTGAAGAATTTATTTCAACATTAAAATTATTTGAGAAGTTGAGCTCTTTATTACAAGTTTCTTCACTTTTGGAATTTGCAATATGTTTTGGGTTTTTACCACCATCAATACAAAGAACAGGAGACAGAGCTTTTGGTGTAACATTTTGTGTAGATTCAGGTAAATGCTCAACACAACATTCACTTTTCATTAAATCAAATTCTGCTAACATGCCTTTAACTTTCTTCAATGCATTTTCAGAGATTAGAACCTGTTTTCCACTTGCTGTACTAAATCCAGTGTTGTTATGTAATTTTGGTATATTACCTAAATAGTTCTTCTTTTCTGACAGTAGGTTAGTTTTTGCATGTAACACGGCATTTTCTTCTCCTAATAATGTTTCTGGATGGCTTTCACTATCTTTAAAGGATATCACAGGAAGTAATGTCTCAGAATTATTTTCTATTTCAGAAAATACTTGTCTGGCTTTCTGTAATGAATTGTCTGATACTTGTACAGGTTTGCCATTGGCTGTACAAAAAATCCCAACAGAAGAGCTACAATCAGTCACTCTTCCC
This sequence comes from Vombatus ursinus, assembly GCF_900497805.2. Classification (NCBI taxonomy): domain Eukaryota; kingdom Metazoa; phylum Chordata; class Mammalia; order Diprotodontia; family Vombatidae; genus Vombatus; species Vombatus ursinus. The sequence goes on from NW_020954591.1 coordinate 7,586,649, forward strand.
ATAGTAGATTTATACAAATCAGAAATTTTAGAATTTATTTGACAATGTGACAGTTCAGAGTCCATCTCTAATCCAGTATTTGTTGACATATTTTCAAGTTGTGCTAGTTTACTGTATTTTTTATTTGAAACAAAAATATTCTCGCCCTCAAAAGATTTAAGAGAAATGTCCTGTTTGTTTCCCAATGTCTTAGAAATATCTTTTACAATTTCCATTTCATTATTTTCTGATTTGGTCTCAATATTTGGTTTAAGGAACTTATCACAATCGTTTATAAACATCTCTCTTGCTTTTTGTACTGCTTCGTTTGAAATGTGAACTGTCTTGCCACTTGCTGTAGTGAACGCAGGTGGTCTTACCTTAAGACATGATATTCCCTTATCAGATGTGTGCTCTGAGAAGAAATCTGCATTATCTGAATGATAAAAATCAGACCTTTTTGTATCATGTTTTAAATTATGTTTAATCTTTGACCCATTACTTAAATTAGTTGAATCTTGCTTATCAGAGATACAATTTTTGTCTTCAACTGAAGATGTATTTGAAGTATTTAAAGGCACAAGTTTCTCCACTTGGACATCATAGTCTGCTTTTAAACATCTGGTCCCATCAACATTAGAGACGTTTCCTCCTAAATCTTCTAAGTCTCTCTCTCTAATACATTTTCTTGCTGCCAGAAATGAAGTCTCACTTACAGAAATGCTTTTACCATGTCCTGTATGAAATCCCAAACCTGAAATTCCAACAGGCAAATCAGTAGACTGTTTTGTATCAGACAACATACAATTTTCTTTACTTTCTTTATTTTCAGATAGTTTTTCTTCAAATAAAAAACTATTTGAAGGTTCATTAGAAGGAGCACTATCAGTTATTTTAGGTGGACCTGCAGTTGTAATAGAAACAAGGATTTTTTCATCATCACCCTGATAATTTTGCATTTCTTCCCACATCGGGGCATTATTTAACTCAACCATCTCATAAGCTTGTCCATGTTTTTCACTAGCTTCTTCTCTTTGCTTAAAAAGTTCTGTCTCAAGATTCTTAATGTGAGTAATGTCATTTTCTAAATTTTCCTCAACAAAAAAGTGCTTTACTTTAGCCAGAGATTTATTTGAAATTACAACTTTTTTTCCACTAGCAGTATGAAAACCTACCATACTACATTCTTTCCATTTTTTGTTTTCAATTTTTGGTCCCTGTTGGATAGATATCAACTGATTTTTAGTAGCACCAAGAGCCATTTCTTCTGTTTCACTTTCAATTAAGTTTTTTTCCTCTTTCCCTGAAGGTTCCATTGGTTTATTACAAGCAACATTTGGCATTTTCAAAATCAAAGGAAGTGAAAAATTATTTAATTCTTTTACTGAGCATTCTTCAGCAAACAGATGTGTAACTTTATTTAAAGATTCCTTTGAGACCATAATATTTCTACCACTCGCAGTCTGAAAATGCTGTAGGTAACAGGAATTTTCATTTTCTCTAATTTTTTGCTCCTTTTGATTAGAAACCAACTCTTCCACTTGGCTTATGTTCAAGGTAAACATTTCTTCATCTTTAACAGCTTCTTCCAAGCAAGTTAAATCTAACAATTCTTCAATTTGATAATTTTCTTGTTTTATAAGTTGATTAGACATTCTCGGATGTATATTTTGCTGACCAATTGATGACAAGTCATTGATTTCTCTTTGACTGTTATTACTTGAATTAGGTACAACAGATCCTTTTAATTTACTATTATCTTTATGTGAACTAATAGATAATGGACAACTACTCTTTTTATTTTCTGGGTCTCTGCTGCAATTTAATATGTTTTCTTCAACAAAAATGCCAGTACTATTCTCAATGATGTTTTGTGGTTTGTGTACACATGTAGCATCTTTCCCTTGAAAATCTTCATTGTTATTAAAATTTGCAATCTTGAATGTAGGAATAATATTAGACTTATGACTTCTACCTAAAGAACCATTCCTAAAATTCTGCAAAGGCGTTTCCTCACCTATCTCCTCAATATCACTGAATAATGTCATAGCTTTTTGTAAAGCTTCTTTGGAAACATTCATCTTTCTTCCAAGAGCAGTACAAAAGCCTTTAAACTTCCCTTCATTTTTAGTAAAAATATCAGTACAGGTGACTTGTCCAGAGTTACTTTTTGGTAAACCAACAATTTTTTGCTTTACATTAATTACCACGTCAGAGTTCACAATTAAATCTACTTGTTTAGGAGCTCTGTTATTATCTATCTCATTTTTAGCTCCAAAATAACCATCATGCTCAACAGTGTTCTGGACCTCGTAAGTATTTAAGTTGCTTAACTCATCTACTGCTTTGTTGGTGGATATTTCAAGCGTTTGTACTGTAGGACTTTGTTTTCTGAACTGTGTAAATTCAAACTGGCTTCCTGTTTCTTCCAAAATTGTGGAAAGCTCTGTAATTTCTGCTTTTTGGCTAGCTGTTAAACTATGGCTAAGATCAAGATCTTTTTTTGATGATAAGTCTTCCAGAATTACATCAGTATCTTTCTTGTTAATAACAAATACGTTACTCTGGACATCCTTAGACATAGTATGGCTTGCTTCTGAATTCCAAGCTGGGAAAGAATTCTTGATTTGGTTTTCAGTATCTAAATCAGTCTTGATATTTTCTGCTGCTACTAAAGTTGACATGTTCACAATTTCTACAGAAGAGCAACTGTCATAGTGCTGTTCAATATCTCTAAAGAAAAGTTTCCCTTTCTTGATGTTGTGTTCAGAGAGTATTATCTCCTTACTGGAAGCTGTTTTGAATCCACTACCAAAATTCTTATTTGAGTCAGGACTGAAATTTCCTGCCCACTTTCCCAAATAATTATCTTCATTTTTCTTTGATTTCACATTAGTATCAATAGTACTTTCCAACTTTGGAGCCTTGTTTTTATTCTGGCTGTCTCCTATAAATTCGGGAACCACTTCTGATGAAAAATAATCTGTGCACAACTCTTGAATTGTCTGTTTGCAATCTATTTCTGCAGAGTTCTCAGGAATAGACACTCCTAAATAAGAGAAATTAGTCTCAAAGAATTCCTCAGAACTGTCCATAATTTGTACATTCTTTTTATCTATTGTTTGAAAAAGGAAGTTATCTTTATTCAAAGGCAAATGTTCCTCAGCATATGGTTCAACAGCTGTTTTTTCTGTAATGGAAATAGTTTTTTCCTGGTCTTCTAGGCTTACAAAGAGGTCAGCATTTTTGTTGATCTGTGCTCCCAAAGAAATTGATATTTCTTCACATTTTTCAGATGATATTTGTTGAGCTTCTCCTGAAATTTCATTTAAAACTTCAGTTTCTTGATTCTTCTTAAAGTGGCTATTAGTAATGCTCTCTGTTAGTTCAGAACTAACTTTATTTGTGACAAAAGCTGAATCAGAGTTTCTCCTAAATCTTAGTTTTTGTTTCATTTTGCATAAAGGTTCCTTTTCTCCATAAATCACAACAGAAAATTCTGGTGGATCCTGAGGAAGTTGAGTTAAAGTAATAATGGGATTAATTGAGTCATTTAAAGTTCTATTTTTTGTTGGAAAGTGAATATTTTGTCCAATATTCCTCAATTCTATTTCTGTATGCTTCCTTGTTAGGAGGCATGCTGCAGCCAAGACTTGTTCTTTTGTATTTGAAACTCCTGGACTTTTTGAAGCATTGTTGTAGCCTCTTTTTTGAGACTCTGACTGATTACCAGCTTCTGTTATAGTTGACTCTAGATCCTCTCTATTTATTTTTACTTCTTTAAAATTTACATCCTGAGGTGTTACTTCATTCTGAGGAAAACTGCTAAAACATTCTTCCTGCATTGTTTTGTCAGGACCAGTTAAGGAGACAGTCTGTTCTTCAGGATTAAATCGTAAACATTTTCTTTTGACAGAGGAATCCAAAACATCTAAGAACAACAACAACAAAAGAGAAGAGTTCAATTTAGAAACAATGTTAAAAAAACAGGGTAGATAATTTTCACTAAGTTAAAAAAGTCAGCTTCTAAGAAAAGATTACATGATGAGCAAAAGTTCAGTTTCACTAATTTAATAATGATAGTTCAAACCCTAAAAGTTAAACCACTCTCCAGAAAAATGTAAATAAAGTAGTATATTTTACAAAGGCAGCATAAACTGCACTAATACTTTTGGGACATCCTGTATTTGAGTGTCAACATGAAGTAATGGATAGCAAGCTAGTGTTAGAACCAGGAAGAGCTGGGTTAGATTCTTGATTTTGACAAATACTCATTGTGGTAGGGAAAGTCCTGGGAAAGTCACTTAATCTCTCAGCAGCAAAAATAAAAAAGTACTTTGTCCATTTAAGGCTGAACTTGTATGAAACATAACTAGCATCTGCTAAATAATTTTATTAAGTGTTTCCCATTAAACTCAGAAAAGCAATTGCACAGTTACATAATTATATTTCAGAAAAATCTATGCAACAAGCTTTAAAACATTTAATATAAAGCTTTTACCTTAAATGTAATAGTGGGGATACAGTTTTTATTTAAGGTCTTGATGTTTATGGAATTCTTGCTCTGACTCAGGATATACATATATCTAAACACTGAGGTCTAATTGGTTACTAGTCCAAAAAAAACCAATTAAATAATTATAAATGGTCTGAATTTAGATGAAGCACAACAGATGTTAAATTAATATCAATGTTATTTCTGTGTAATTTTTTTTTATTCACAGGTGTTTAGACACCTAATGCTATATCATGGTAGGAAGAAATTCATAACCCATAAGTACCTGAAAGAGCATTTGTGAATTCAGGATGAGCTTCAGAAGAATTCGATTCTAAATGTGATGATGCAGAACAGTTCTTTGATCCTATTTCTTGAGCTTTTTGTATTTTTTCTCCTTCACAAGATGTATCATCATTCACAACATAAATAAACTTTTTTGTCTTTTTTTTTAAATGAGAAATTATACCTGTACTGTTCAAAGGTGATGAGTTACATTTGGCAATTGTTGGACAGTTTCCTTTACCATCTGTATTTGGAGACAAGGAACCATATTCTTCAGGACAAACAATATCATTTACAGAAGACTTGGGATTTTCCAGTTTATTTCCAAGAACTTTAGATTCCGTTGTAATGTTCGTGTTGATTGTGCAAAAGGAAAAGCCATCCATGCTGATGGTTTCTTCAGATGTTTGCCCCGTCTTGAACATGGAACTTTTTCTATCTTGATATAAAGAATTCAGTGAAGAACTTTCAGGAGATGTCTGTTTTAATAACAGAACAGTTTTCTTCTGAGGTGTGCTAATTATCTCTTCATCCTCCTTATATACTGATATTTCTACATTTTTAAAAGTAGTTAAACTGGAACATTCATTGTCTGAATTTGCTGATCTTTCTCCTGAATTCTGGTCAAAAAAAGAAACAGGTGGCAGCGGTGTTTTCTCTATCTGTGTTACATCTAGACCAGAAAGGTTTAGTTGAGACCACTGAGTTGCTGAGGATGACACATCATCCTTCAACAATTTTTCATTAACATTCTCAATGGTCTTCTGAATTTCATTTTTTGTTACTTTTGAAATGGATGGATAATAGTATTCTAGTTCAACTTCAGATGTACTTGAATACTTATCCTTATTTAATTTTTCAGTCTCTTCACATTCATTAGTTTTTATTTTAAAATATTTTTTCCTAGTCTTATCAAGTTTTACTTTTCGTAGACTTCCTATTTCATAACCAGGGAAACAGAATGAAGCATCATCTTCTACAGGTGTATCAATGACTGGATCACATACTTCATCTTTCATAACATTTGGCATATTTCTCATCATTTTTCCACCATAGTCTTCAAAGTTATTCCCATCACCAAATGAATCATCTATCATTTTTTCCAATTCTGTCAAATTAAAAACACACCATTATAAAAATCATTTAAAAACACCATTCAATTCATATCAAATCAAACAAAAATAATATGAAGTTATTTTGTTATTACAAAAATATCCATGTATATATATATATACATATAATCAGTTGAACAGAAAGGGGAGAGGGATATCTCCATTCAAATTATATGAAAGTAATAAAATGCTAAACATTTTCAAATATACTTAATTCTAATTTTTACTTAAGTCTTTGCCCTAGATTTTAAGGTTCAGTTACTACTGTTTCATATTTTCATGTTTCTCATATTTTCAGCAACAGGGCTGAAAAATTCAATTCAACAACCTAAGTACCCATGTGCTAAACAATCAGGATACAAAGACAAAAACAAAGTAGTCCTTGAGAAGGTCATCTTGGTATTATTTATAATATCTATCTCATCAAATTCAACAAAACTTATGAAGTAGCTAAAGATTTGACCTCACTAAGTACCTAAGGAATACTCATGTTTTTAATCTCCAAACTACTCAAGATATTGTTTATTCTTATAGTGACCTCAGTGTTTTCTATTCTTTTGAAAAAGGCAGCAGGTGGAGTGGAGAGAGAACTGGGCTTTGAAGTTAGGAGAGACGGGTTGAAATATCAACATGGAGACTTACTTTATGTTCATAAGCAAATAACTTACTCTCTCTGAGTCACAGTTGTCTCATTTGTAAAATGAGGCATGTACAGGCACCTACCTGACAGAGTTGTCGTAAGGATCAAATGAAGTAACTGTACAAAGCTCTTCACAAATCTTAAAACTCAATAAAAATGCAGGGTGTCCCAAAAGTCACAGTCAAGTTTTTGTAAGTTTTAAACTGCACTAAGACTTTTGGAATAACCTGTATAAATGTGAGCCACAGAATATTCTTTTACCAATGACAGTCAAATCAAATTCCCATTTTCCCTTCAGTATGTACTCTTTATTCACTCCCCAAATAAAATTATTAAACTGAGAATTTTAAGATAAATCTAGATACTCACTTTAGAAAAAAACAAAACTGCGGCCTAGTATTGGGAAATGAACATTGGACTAAGAGATGGAAAAGCTGAGTTTCAGTCTCGGGGGACACTTTCTAGCTGCATGACTTTGGGCAAACCTCTTCACTTCCAGGAGCTTCCATTTATTACCCAAGTGTAAAATGGGAGTAAAAATACTCTCATTGATTATATCATAAGGATGCTGTGAAAGCAGAGATTTGTATAACAGTGGAATGGCCTTATAGGCTTTTCTCCCTTTCACCTGCGTGGCAAAGAAAGCATCTAACTGTAGACAAAGACTAACAAGACAAAGCAAATCAGTAAACACAGATTCTTACCCTGGCTTGTGACGTTGTCTTCTGCATGTGTGTTTTCAACGTTTGGTACAGAAGAGGTGGTCCTATCAAGTCTCTGAGGACTTTCACCTTGCTGAGATAAAGACTTTTGCAACATCTGCAAAAATTAAAATACTAACATAGAAATTCTAAGCTTTGCATTTTTATATGTATTAAACACCTAAATTTTAAGAAGTCAGTGACAAAACCTACTTCTAAAGGTAGTCTCAAAAATTACTTTAGAGAAATTTTAATAAATTACTTATTAGGGTATATGAGACTACAGGTGAAGAAAAATATTAGAGATAGTAGAGAGTGGGAAAAATGGAATAGGAAGACAGTAAAGCTATGGTATAAGACAAATTCAGATGGGAAGTAAAGTTATGAAGGTCCTGAGACTGGAATCTAGGAAAGTAGAATTTCAGTTTGGATTAAGCATAAAGGAAGAACTGTCAAGTATCAAGGATAAATTCCATAGTAGTGGGCAACAATGGAGCCAGGGAGAATAAGGTCACCATAGAAGTATAACCCTAACTTCAGTAGTCCCTCCCACAAAGACTACGAATATTGTTTGAAGCTACAAAAACAAGCCTTAGCTTTTTTAAATCATTCTAAAAACAAAATTTAACCATGTCTGCTACTCTACCAAATATTTCACTTAATGAGTAAAGATTAATCATTAAGATTAAATTTATACACTATGTCAATAAATACCAAGCAAAAAAGGTACTACTGAACCAAAAATTACTGTAACAATGAATACACAGGTGAGTTCTATGGAATTTATACTTGAATGTGTTATCTGGTAATTTCTCCCAGGTAATAATCATTTGAGAGGCAGTGTGCCATAGCGGACAGAAAATCCTGGAGTCAAGAATACCCGCGGTTTGAGTCCTGTCTCTGACACAGAGGTCAGAGACCCTGGGGTCCTGGACAAGCTGCTCACCCTCTCCATACCTTTCTAATACTACACTGCAGAATAGGTGGCAATCTTCATTGCTGTAGGGAATATTTTCAGGAGGAGTTACCAGTACCAATGAAATCACAAGACCAGGACAATAATCACTCAGAAATGATTCAAATTAAATTTCATGAATAAGGAACTTTCTGTTCCATATCTTGATTATAGATTATAGACTGCAATGAGTCAGCTAATCTGAGTGTCCAAAGTAAGACAGCATATGTGATAATCCTGCTGTAATTTTCCCCACTTATGCTTATGTCCTGTTCCAGGTACGTTTTGACATTAATGAGCTGAAGAACATACAAGAGACAGCAAACAGGATGAAAGACTTTGAAATCATCACATAAGACTGATGAAAGGAATTAAGGAATATTAATAGCAATAACAGCTATCATTTACATAACACTTTACAGTTTGAAAAGCACTTTACAACTATTATCTCATATTATGTTCGTAACAACCCCTGGGAAGTAGGTACTATTATTAACCCCATTTTACAGATGAGGAAATTAAGGCAGACAAAGGTTAAGTGACTTGCCACAGCTGGTAAGTATCTGAGGTAGCATTTGAACTCAGATTTTCCTAACTCCAGGCCCAGTGGTCTTTCCACGAAGCCACCTAGCTGTCTAAGGGGGTAGAGATCTCTCTCTTCTCTGTCACTGGCTAGAACTCTGCCTCCATTTTGTTCCCCCAATACAGGACTAATTACAACTCTATTAACTGTTTATTATTTATGCATTACTTCCATGAGGCATAGTAATGACTGTATCATTAAGTACATAGTAGATTAACTTGAATATAAGACTAAATTCTGTTCATTTATGCATTACTCAGCCTTAGTGTCAAAGAGCCTGATGTATACAACTTACTGAACATAAAAAGTTGTTTGGGAGAAATCAATAAATTATTAACTGCCTAGGTGATTTCAAGTAAGGTCCCAAGTCCTAATCCATGTCTTCTCTAGGAAGATTGGGAGTAGAAGATTGCTTGCATAATGAGCATTAATTAAGCATCTACTACGTTCCAGGCACTGTGTTTGGTGCTGGAGATACAAATACAAATAATTAAACAATCTTAACCCTCAAAGAATCCATAAATTGTTTGTATACCCACTGTAGAATAGAGCTTAGGGAATCTTATCCCAAAAGATGCTCATTAGACAGGTAAGTGGCATAGGAATAAGAGTGTGCCAAACTTGAAATCAGAAGACAAGACTTCAAATCCTGCATAAGACACTTATTAGCTATGTAATCCGGGACAAGTCACTTAAACTGTTTGACTCAGTTTCCCCATCTATAAAATGGGGATAAAAATAGCATCTACTTCCTAGGGCTGTTATAAGGATAAAATAATACTGTAAGCACTTTGAAAATTTTAAGGCACTCTATAAATGCTATTATTATTATTGTTATTAAAAATTTCCCAGCAGAATAGCTGGGAATATCATTGCTCTCTCCCCATGGCAAGCCTGGTGCCAGGTGAACATGTCTTTGACACTAGTAGTACTTGTGAACAAATTTATGCCTATTAATTTCCATCCCTACAGTGACTACATGACATGTAAGATAATGCTGATTTCAATGTTTTAAAAGTACACTATTTTAATAAGGCTTTACAAAAAGACCATTATTCTAATTTCTGCTTTAGAAAGGGCAAACAACAACAAAATAACAGTCCTCAAGCTCAATCTCCTATACAAGAACCCTTTCTGCATTCACCAAAACACTGCTTAGGCACTATCAATTTTTAAAGCTCTCTGCTCAAACATTTAAAAAAAATTAGAGCTAATTAATAATAAGCCTTTCTTCCCTGACCTCAAAAAGCATTTGGTTCAAACTATTCTTCTGCACTTATATATCATTTTACATTCCTTAGTTGTTTGAGACTTTCAACATGATGGCAGAGGAAAAAATTGGATGTTAATGTAACTCCCAAGTACACTAACTTAAATACATAAAAAAAAGCCAAATAGCAACAAAAATTACAAGAGAGAAAAGTAAATGCTCCCCCACAAGATAGTTCCTACTAAAAACCTAAACCCACAAAAAAACCAGAAAGCTGCATTACTGCCCAGCTGGCCCCGCTAAGTGCACTCAGTGTAATTGTTTGATGGAGCCCTCTCTTTTCAGACAGAAAAGGCTTGTCTAATTACTTTGAAGTTTCTTCTTGGTTATGGATCTAGTCTGAGCCCCAATATTTCTTCTCCCTTTAATGGGGGGACTTGCTACACCCTGGTAATGAAGAAAGCAAACCTGACTAGAGACCACGGTTGAAGCCCTAGGTGATTTAATGAACATGGCAACGGAAAGGAAATCTAACCTGAACCCGAAAATAAGGGACACACTAAGAAGGCAATTAGAAGTTAACAGTCAAGAAACATGTAGATGTCACTGTAAAAAGCCTGAAACATCAGTATACAGGCACTGTATCTAATTGGCATATTGCTTATAGTCTAACATTGCTTTCCACTGTAGTAAAATTTCTATACACTTTAAATAGTCAATCATGTTCTTATAGAATGGACAAAGTAGGGAGACAGCACAGCATGAGAGAAATAAGGGAGAGACTATAGACCAGGCACACGAATCTTTTAAAATGAAAATTCTTCATTTGGAGAGTAGCATTGAAAAGTTAGCAAGGCAAAATGAGGAAATCAGCACAGGCAAAAAGGAAACAAAATAACCACTTTTTGCAGATCATATAATGGTTTAATTAGAAAACCCTAGAAATTTATCTAAAAAATTAGTTGAAACAATAATGTTAACAAAGTAGGAGGAAATGAAATAAATCCACATAAATCATCAACATTTTTTTATATTAGTAATAAAACCTAGCAGGAAGAGATAAAAAGAGAAACCTTGTTTAAAATAACTGCAGAGGGCATAAAATACTTGAGAGTCTACCTACGGACACAAAGGAGCTATATAAATACAAGTACAAAACATTCTTTTTAGTAATAGAGAAACCTAAATAATTGGATAAATATTAATTGCTCATGGGTAGGCTGATCCACTATACTAAGAAGAATAATACCTAAATTAATTTACTTATTCAGTGATATGTCAACCAAATAACCATAGGATTGTTTTGTAAAACTAGAAAAAATAACAAAATTCACCTGGAGAAACAATAAGTGAAAATCAAAAAGGAAATTTAAGAAGGAAAGTGGAAGCCTAGCCTAACCAGATTTCAAACCATACTACAAAGCAGTAATCCTCAAAATGATTTGGTAATGGTTAAAAAACAGAAAGATCAATCAATGGCATAGGATGTGTACAACATACATGAGCAAAAGAACACAGTAGGCAAACATCTGATAAATGTGGGAAACACAGCTGTTGGGTGAAGAACTCACTACAGACAGGGGAAAATTTCTGAACCAAACAGGACAAGTAGAGGTTCAGAGGAGAAAAAGTAGATAATTTGGATCACACGAAATTGAAAAGATTCTGTACAAACAAAACCAATGAAGCTAAAATTATAAGGGAAGCAGTTAAATGGGAAAAAAAAATCTTTGTAATATGTTTCTCTGATAAAGGTCTCATTTCTAAACATATGGGGAACTGATTAAAATTTATAAAAATAAGAGCCATATCCCAGCTGATAAATGGTCAAAAAGAGTTTTCTTTTTCTTTTCTTTTTTATTGGGGGGGGAGAGAAAGGATAGAAAATGTTTTTGTTAATTACAATTATTTTAATAAATAACTTATTAGTATTTTTTAAAGTTACCATTTATGAAACTGGTCAGGAAACCATTTGGCTAGGGACTGTATTTTGAAACATACATATTAATTAAAACTTAGTTTATTTGGATTTCTTTTGTTTACATAATTCTACTGGATTGAGAATTTAAATTTTTTCAATGCTGGACTATTGCTGACTCCATCACAATTTAATTACTGAAGATCTGAAAGTACTATATAAGGATTTGAAAGTACAAAGGAAAACAGCATACCACAGATTCATAAAATGTACTTACAATTGTAGTATCATTAGGAATTCTAGTTCCAGAAGTCTGACCATCTCTGACTGAAAAAAAAACATTAAATTTTATATAATACTGTTAATAGTCAGAAAAGGTAGTGTGGACAATTGTCCTCATGGCTTCATAAACAAACATTTGTCTGGTAGGCAATGAGAGAGAAGCAATGCCGAAAGAAATCCCACTTGCATTTTGGCTGCTGTGCTCCTGGGTCACAGATGTGCCCTATTACCACAAATCAAAGGTGCCTCATGTCAGCCAGGGGCTCTAGAGGTGGCCATTCAACTCATCTCCCACTCTCCATGTGCCAAATCTTTTCAGGTCTCCTCAAGTGCTCAACTACACCTTGATCTCACACATTTACAATGGTAAATGAGCCTTCTATTCCCTAAGAATGCAACTCCAGTTTCTTAGCAACATCATCCATTGGAATGTGGTGCGGGGAACAGAAGTCTGGGCCTGGAGTCAGGAAGACCTTGGTTCAAATCTAGCTTCAGACATTTAGTAGCTGTGTGACCCTGGGCGAGTCACTTAACCCCTTAACCCTTTTGTCTCATTCACCTACCTCCCAGGATTGTTATGAGGATCAAATTAGATAATAATGATAAAGTACTTACCACAGTGCCTGGCACATAGTAGATGCTATATAAATGTTAGCTATCATCACCTATTCTCTCTTCTTACCTATCACAAAAGGTTTCCCTATACTAAGGCAAATGTTCTTCAAACCACACCCAATTCTCTAATTAATCATCCTCCTCCCCTTCAAACATTTGATATTTATATGATGCTTTACAGTTTATCAAGTGCTTTATGAACAATCTATCACTTGATCTTTTCTTCAATCTCTTTCTTGCTACTGCTCCTTCCCATCTACTTTTAAATCATGGTCAGGTCTCCCCAATCCTAGAGCAAAGCTTCCCTTGATCCTAATATCCCAAACAGCTATAGTTCCCTTTCCTTCTTCTATTTCACTGCTAAATTACTTGAAGATGTTTTCTACACCCTATGCCTCCAACAAAATCAATCTCTTCTCAACCTGTTAAAATTTCACTTCAGTCTCCTCTACTCTATTTGGCTTTTACAATTCACTTTCCTCCTAACCATTCTAGCTGCTTCTTTCAAAGTCACCATAAAGCTAATAGCAAAGTCAACAGTCTTTTGCTACAGAACTCGGCCTTCATGACTTTCTTTCCCAAACTTTTTGATCCTGATGAGCAACCCCTCCCACTACGTATCTTCCCTCCTCTGGTTTTAGACACACCACATTCTTGATTATTCTACCTTAAGCCTCTGCTTCTGATTGCTCTGAGGGCGTTTCATACTCCTCCCCAAATTCCTGTCCTTTGTTGCCCTCCTCTCCCTCTGCACTCTCTACCCTCACCATCTCACTGCTCCCCAGAGCTTCAACTATTCTCTGTATGAAGATGACTCCCAAATTTAGCCTTCTAGGCCTGACCATTCTTTTGAGCTCCACACCTGAATTCTCATATACCTAACCATCATATACTGACCATTCTCATAAATTGACCATCTATCTATATCCAGATGTCTCACCAATACCTCAAACTAAGTTAACCCTCTTTCCTCCTAAACCCCTTTCTGACTTCACTATTCTGTCAACAATCTGCTCAGACTCAGCCCCTTTTCAAATCCTTGGGCCTTTATAATTTGGTTTATTCCAGTAGGAAAATATTGCCTTCAAACATCTAAATAATTCACATAGATCACATCCTTTGAGGCTTGTGGGTTAAGAAATAAATGTCTAAATTTAAAGCCTATTTGAGAGTCAAAATAATGTTCTTCATTCAGTTAACATCACATATAGCATTCCTCATTTGCCGAGAAAACCCCCAGAAGAAGCTGCAGAGAAACAGACTGCTGAAGGAGGCAGAGAACTAGATTATAATCACTAGCTCCACCACTTAGATGGAGCATTACTATTTCTAATTTTTTTTTTGGAGGGGAGCATTACTTTGTACTAATTCTGTTTTTCACCATACAACACATTTTTGATAATATTACCTATTAGCACAGTTGAACTGAGGGTGGGGGGAGTGGCCAAAGAGCTGGACCAAGACATATCTGGATCCACTTCTGCTCCTAGACTTTCAGAAATGTGTTTTGGTGTATTAACCTGAAAATAGGAAGAAAAAAACACATTATACATACATATATGTTTACATACAAATATATATACATACATATGTTTAAATATATATACACACATACATATATACATATACGTGTGTGTGTGTTTAACAAACTCGTGAAAAAAGTGAGCTTCATCCCTGAATGGTTCTACATGCCACTCAATCTTGGTATGCTTCTGGTTTCACAATTTTTAAGATGAGACACATATTTGCCTTATTAGCAAATGGTAGTTAATTTAAAGAAATGCAATGAAGATTAAAAATATTTGCATGGAGAATCTCAGAGCAAAGATAAATTACAAAAAATTGTCAAAAGCTCATATTATTAACAATTAAAATAATACTTACCTTCATGAGTTTAGGGGTATAAAATAAGTTTCCATATGCCACTAAAAGAATGGAGGGAAATGTAGTTAAGCCACCAGATATTTTAACAAATATAAAAATCAAAATGTGGTTTAAAAAGAACACATACAAAAAAATAAGGCTATTCATACCAGGCTTTTCCCTCTGTGGAGTTCTGTATGGGCCTCGTAAAATCATTGGACTAAAAATAAAAGCCACTCAGATTATTCAACAGACAACTAGAAAGAAATTACATTGTATAATATTGAATTACGACAAAATTACAAAAGAGTAGCTAACAATTTAAAATTTTAAAGATTTAAGAAGCCCAGGTATAACAGCTGTCAAATCTACTGTACTGAAAAATAGAAATAAAAAATTACACCCAACAAATTGTAGAACACATCCAAAAACAAAGTATCTATCTGAACTCTGAGCCCATTACCTTTCTATCTGGAGGTGGCAGCGTATTTCATCACGAACCTTCTGAAATTGTGGTTGGTCACTATGTTCAGAGTCCCTAAGTCTTTCAAAGTCATTTGTCTTAACAATATTGTTGTGATAATGTGGAATTGATCATTAGTGTAGGATGAATTGAGTCTTAATAAGATTTCCACTCTATTTCACCGGGTTTGATTAATTGACTACGTATTGGTTGGGTCCCCTCATTGAGCGAGTCAGAGCTCTTTATGCCTCTAACTTCAGTTGCCTTCTTCCACCCTTACAGCTTGCCATCCACGTCCTGCAAGCTGCCTGACAACACTGGCAACAGAGGAAAACAATTCCAAGTGCCTCATCCCTGGTACCCTTTTTCTCAGTGCTAACCACAAATGTTCTAAACCCATTCCTAAATACTAGCACGTAAAACACAAGCCTCCTATCCTGTCCTTCTACTCCCTATCCCCCCCACCATGAAATTGCCAACCATGAGACCTTTCAAAAGATGTTAAACTATTGAGGAATATCATGATGTAAGAGGGTATCAACCAATCAGAAGTGAGATCAAGAACAGTAACTATGTAAATACTATAAAAGTGACGTTCTGCCTATCGGTTCTATCCTTGGCTACTGAGGAGCCTTGGATCCCATTTATAGGCAATTGCTAGTCTTGCTAATAAACTGATCCTGCTCAGAACTTTGTGCCTTAGTTTCTCTTTATCACAGATTTTTATCATGACAATAATATAGCTTATACTCCTGTTTCTTTCATTTCACTCTGCTGCAGTTTTATACAAAATTTTCCAAGTTTCTCTAAAACTGTCCCCTTCATCATTTTTTTGTAGCTAAAGTGTATTACATCGCATATATATTCCATAACTTGTTTAGCCATTACCCAATTCACTAAGGCACCACAAAAAGAGGTGCGATAAATATTTTTGTAAACAGGGTCCTTTTTCTCTTTCTTTGATATCTTTCGGGTATAGGAGGGGGTGCTGATAAATGTTTTAACAACTGGATCTCCAAAAACATTCAGCACATTTTAAAGTCTAATCTGCATAATTAACATTTGCTCTATCACTTTCTTAAGTCTAAACAATCAACAAAACAATAAACCAAGCACTAATGTGTGGCATTTGCTCATTTCCAAGGTGTAAATGCTCACACTAAAAATTTAACAAGGGGCAGTTACAAGCCAATACAAGATTTAGTAGTGTTATCACTGGGTCAATGGGCATGCATAGTTTGAAACAGCTTTTAGGAACATTTCCAAACTTCTTTCCACAAGAGCTGGACCAGTTCAAAGCTCCACCAATAGTGAATTAATGTACCTCAATTCCCACAGACCCTCCAGCATTTGTTAATTTAGCCAGTCTGGTAGGTGTGAGGTGGTACCTCAGAGTTTTTTAAATTTGTAATTCTCTAATTATTAATGATTTCTATTTGGCTATTGATAGCTTGAACTGAATTGACTGTTCATAGCTTTTGACAGTTTATCAGTTGGTGAACGGCTCATGCTTACAAATTTGAATCAGTTCCCTATATGTCTTAGAAATGAGACCTTTATCGAGGAAATTTACTACCAAGATTTTTTTTTACCTCCTTTATTTGTTTCTTTTCTAATTTTAACTGCATTGGTTTTGTTTGTTTAAAACCTTTTTAATTTCATGTCATCAAAACTGTTCATATTACTTCTTGTGAACCTCTCTATCTCATGTTTGGTCATGACATCTTCCCCACCCAAAGACCTGAAGGTAATTTCTTCCTGGTTCTTCTAATTTGTTTAAGTATCACCATATATGTCTAAATCAGAGCTTGACATCTCTAAACTTAGTGTCAATTGTTGGTCTATATGTAGTTTCTGCCAGATCGATTTCCAATTTTCCCAAATATTTTTTGTCAAATAGTGAGTTCTTGTCCCAATAGCTGTGATCTTTGGGTTCACAGAGCATTATTCTTCAATAACATAACTTTAGCACTCTGTATGCTGGCTAAAATGTTACTGAGACAATCATTTAAAAAACAAAGCAAATCAAATGCAAGAAAGCATTTCATTTCCTATTCATAGCTTCATCATACCTTTCACTGAGACAAGCACTGAGAGGTGGGCTGGTAACATCATAAGCTTGACCTAATTTGGTCTTCATTATGCAATGACTTTTCCTAAGTTCTCTATCAACCGCATTATCCTTTCCTGCAATATAGCAAAATAATAACAATAAGCAATGTTAAGGACTGTTAATTTTTCCTCTCTAGGAGTCTTTAAAATTAGGAGAGATTCTCATCTATCTGGAGTGGTTTAACTTGGACCTGGCATAAAGGCAGAGGAATAGAATAAAGATAATTTCTGAAGGTCACTTTAGGCTTCTTAATAATCTGAATGAAATTTGGCAGACATTACCTACAATGAGTTGCCTTGGAAGGTTTGTGAAGTGACTTGCTCAGGGGATTAGAAAGATTATTTTGGTTGCATGTGAAAAATGGAATGGAAAGGAGACAGATGTCAAAGAGACCAGTCAAGAAGTGCTTACACAATAGTTCAAACAATTATGTAGTCCATATAATGAGGGCCTACACTAGGAAGATAGCAGGAGTGGAAAGGTGGGGACTGATGAAGCATATTAAAGAAAGAAATATTGAAGGGCTTAACTACTAAATGAATATGAAGGGGGGGAAGGAGAGAAGAGGGTCAAAAATGACTTAAGTTACAAGCCAAGGTTATTAGAAGCACTGAGGAGTTTTGGAGGGAAAGATGAGGAGTTTTAAGTTTTAAGAGACCAAGCAATTAATAATATGCCAAACACTGGCTTGGCTAAGTGTTGGGGATACAAAGGCAAAACCAAAACAGTTTCTCTCCTTAAGGAGCTTACGTTCCACTAGAGCGAAAGAATGTGCACATACACAGGTTCTTTACAAAGCAAGCTTTGAGGGAGGATGGTGGGGGAAGACATAAGGAAAGGCCTTGGCAGCAGGTGGTGCTTGAACTGCATCTTGAGGAGACTTGGGATTCCAAGAGGAAAAGGTGGAGTAAGAGAGCGCTCCAGACACGTGGAATAGCTGATGCAAAAATAGAGAGAAGAAACACAGCATCACACCGGGGGTATAGCAAGTGGACTGATAAGGCTGGACCAGAGAACTAATGAAAGCAAGGCCTATGCAGAAGACTGGAAGGAGGGAAAGTGCCTGGTTGTGGCCAGCTTTAGGAGCCAACAGAAAAGTGTGCATTTGATCTCAGGGATCACATGGAGCCACTGGAGCAGACAGTGGGGAAGGGGTGCGATAGGAGCAGAACTGAAATTTGGAAAAATCACTTTGTCAGCTATATGGAAGAGGAACTAGAGCTAGATGAGATGTAAGACTGGGAGAGTAATACAATCAGCTCTGCTATAATACAACCTATGCATTCCTAAAAATCATCATGCTATGCAAAAATGCAATAAAAACTTAAGGAGAAAATGGAGTTAGAAGCACAACACTCAAAATCTTCATCAGTGACACATTATTAAAAAAAATAAAAAAGATAGGGGCAGCTAGGTGGCACAGTGGATAGAGCCCCAGCCCTTAAGTCAGGAGGACCTGAGTTCAAATCCGGCCTCAGACCAAACACTTGACATGTAGTAGCTATGTGACCTTGGGCAAGTCACTTAACCCCAACTGCCTCACCCAAAAAAAAAAAAAAAAGGATAGGAATGTAAATAGCAATTGTTTCTGTTTTGGCCAGAAACCCTAAGGATCCTTCTCTCCCAGATTTTTTTTTTTTTGGACTAGAGGCCATTCTCTGCCTCATTTCCTACCTAGCCTTAATCAACGAATGGGCGTTGCCTCAGTCAAACTAGGACCTGGGAAAAGACCTTAGCTTAAAAAGGCCAAGGTGTTCCATTGCATCCAGAGCCATCTCCAGTTGTCCTGATCTATGTCTCATCACTAGACCCAGATGGCTCTGGAGGAGAAAGTCAGGCCAGTGACTTTGCACAGCCATTCCTCACTTAAATCCAATTCACTTGCATGTTATGGCATCACCTCCTTGATGTCACGGTCCTCTTCGAGAACAAAGGACAAACAACCCAAAATCCCCCTCCAAACAGCTTTAAAATAACTCCTCAATTTGAATCCTGGAGTGGCAGAGCCAACAAAAGGTCAGAGGGAAGCATTCTTCCGGCCTAAAACAACACAGGAGGTAAGAAAGAGAGACCTGTGACATGGAGTGGCCTTGAGTCCATATGAAACACCAGAGGTGGGCCTAGGTTGTGGTGACAAAAGCAGCAGCAGCTTCAGGAGCTCCCAAGCCAGACACGGTAAGTGGATGTGACAACTGTTCAGAAAGAGATTACGGGGAAGTTCAGGGCCAGCGGCTGTTTGGACACTCCACTGTCTATACCCGCTTTGGGTTGTAGTTTCAGGGTGGAGAGGAGCACTTGTAGTCACAAGGAGTGGAAGCCCCGAAGTGCAATATCACTTCCAGTGATCAAGGACCCTGTGGTCCTGATGTACACACGTCTACTAAGGCAGACAAAATGTAATTTTTAGTGTTAGTAAATTTTTTTAGATGTCATCCCATCCAAAATTTCCTAAAGACACCCACATAGTAGGCAGATTCATCTCTCAGGAAAACTGACCGTGATTGTCCCTCTAACCACTGCAACATGAGTGAACTTAGACTTCCAGACTAACACTGTCCGGAAACTAAGGAAAACACTTGGTGCAAACTAAAATTCAGAAAAGTCCTAAGATGTTAGAAAATTGTGACTGGAGATTACAAAATATTTACTAACTGGAGGCTTTCATATCCTTGAGTATACAGATGTCTCATTTTGATGGACATGAATTCTCTAGGCTGTTGACACACCACAGTTAACAGCAAAAATTGACTGGAGTCCTGGAGTATTATACTGTGTGCATTAGGGAAGCCAACTCAATCATCTTATCATATCTTGAAGGGAAGCAAGTCATAGACACTGTCACTCAAATCATTTGAGTTGTTAAAAATAAGTTATAAAAAATTTCTTGTAAATTAGTAAGTTTGGAGTATAGATTGGAGTAAATAGCCACTCAACTAACTCCCTTCTAATATGAAATTCTGTGATTTTTGTGAAAATACAAATTGGGATACTTCATATACTTTACGACACTGACTGCCAAAATTTTATTAGAACAATTTCATCCTTGACAGATGCTCCTAAAGATTCCATTTTTGTTTTAAATGGTAGGTAGTTGTGTTTTTGTCTTTGCTGTTATTTCCCCAAAGTCAAGCAGGAATAAGAAATTCAAGGTAAGACAGTGAAGCCTGCTATTAGGGGCTGAAGACTTGTTGACGTCTTATGCAAATACTTACATATATATATATATATGCATATATATACTTATGCATATTATATAATATGCCTACAGTTGTCTAAAAACTGACCTTTTATATTGCTTTGACACATTATGAAATAATAATAAAAAATAACTGTAGTTAGAAAAAAGTATTATTTTAGTCCAAGACAGACAGTGCATTTGTAATATTTTTTTACAAAATAGTTGCCAACTTCAGACTACTAGCAAAAATATAGCAGAGCTCACTTCTCAAAAATACTTTAAAATTATTGCTTGGCTGGTGAAAATATTGTACAAACAAAATATGCAGTCTACCGAATGATGGTTGTTTTACGTTCCACAATCAAAAGAACACATGTACAGAGAATAATACAGGTATGCACCTGTTACAAATATGATAGTTTTAAGTCTTGCTAGCTGAACACAGCATCCTAAAGCATCCAAGAAGTTTCACATGCAATCCATTTAAGTTATTTTTGGCATAAGGCTCTGGCACATCACAGAAGAACCACATCCAGCTGAAGTTTTGCAGATTTATGACATATAGCACCACTGGGTTGTCAAGTAGATTTTTCAGTTAAAATGCAGGCTTGCTCATGTATTCTTCCATTGTCCTCTGTAACATATCAGAGTCTTCTTAGCCTTAACAGCAGTTTTCTTTGAGGTTTCCTGGATTTCTCCAACCATTATAAACTCAAGAATAAAATATGCCTTTCAAAATTAAATATAATATCCAGCTCACAGATGATTCCAAAATACTTGTCTAGTAATTCCACGTAACATGTACAATCTCTAGCATCAACAATTGTCCTGATTTTCTACTGCACAGAAAAATTTCCCTTGTTGACTGCACAGCAATATGATATGGATCATGTTGGCAGGGGCCAAGGCCACAGCCTACCTTCCTGC
The DNA here is from genome assembly GCF_900497805.2 of Vombatus ursinus. Lineage (NCBI taxonomy): Eukaryota > Metazoa > Chordata > Mammalia > Diprotodontia > Vombatidae > Vombatus > Vombatus ursinus. Next base: position 7,607,968 of record NW_020954591.1, read on the forward strand.
CGGGATCAATAGGCTGAACTGCCAGACAGGACTGACAGACCAGGCCAGAAGCAGGATGTACCTATGGCCACCACCCCTCCTGGAGCTTCGGGCTGCCAAGGTGACAGGTGAAGCATTCTCAGACCATAATTGTTTCCCCCATCTTAGATGCTTTCTGATACTATCTCCTCCACCTATTTCACATGACGAGGTAGCCTTTCTTCTTGTCAACATAAACCCCTTTCTCTATATGCACAAATGACTCCATTCCATCCCATCTTCTATAGCAGACTATTCCCTCTAACATCCTCACTCCCTCACTAATCTTAAACCAATCCCTATTGACTGGCTGCTTCCTTCCTGCCTGCAAACATGCCCATGTCTCCTTCATCTTCAAAAAACTCTCACTTGATCCAGTCCTTCTCACTAGCAATCATCCTGTATCTCTCCCTTCCCCTTTATGACTAAATGCCTAGAGAAGGCTGTTTATAACAAGTGCCTCCACCCCCTTTCCACTCATTCTCTTCTTAACTCTCTATCATCTGGCTTCTGACTTCATCATTGAAGTGATGCTCTCTCCAAAGTTACTAATGATTTATTAATTGCCAAATCTAATGGCCTTTTCTCATTCCTCATCCTTCTTGACCTTTCTTTAGTCACTAACGATGTGAACCACACTCTTCTCAATGTTCTCTTTTTTCCAGTTTTGTGACCCTACTTTCTCCTAGCATATATGTATACACATAACATAAAGTGAATAAATACAAATGTATATAAAGTAATACAAGGTAGCATGGGAGAGAAGGCACTAGCAGTAGCAATAATCTAGGCTGGAGGTAATGAGGACCTCATCATGAGCTGTGAGTTGGGAGAAGTTGTCTGTAGCAAAAGATGTTCAAAAAGGAGGCATTATCCAATGTAGTTGTCAAATTAGGGCATGGTGAAGGGCTTTGAAAGCTAAACAGAGAGGTTTACAGCTGATCCTAGAGGCAATAGGAAGCCACAGAAGTTAACTGAATAGGAGACTCACACATCAAAGACAGACCTGTGCAAAAGATGTTGTAGAGATAGCTCTATATTGTAGCAATACTCTAGATGTGGTCCAAACTTAAAAAAAAAAATATAGTTACTGTCAAAAGCTGTTCCTCTCTTGATGCGTCCCAAGGTCACATTCCCTTTTTGGATGCCATACTATACTGTAGACTCAGGATGAGTTTTCAGTCCACTAAAATCCAATTTTTTCCATACAAATTGCTGTCTCATCATGTCTCCAGACATCTTGTACTTCTGAGGTTGATATTTTGGATCCAAAATTGTAACACCTTAATTATTTAATCCAATATTCTAGCCCTTTAAAAGGATCATCTGGGATCTGCCTCATCAATCTCCCTTGTTAGCATCTCTCCCAGCTTAGTGTCATCTGCAAATCTGATAAGGACATCATCCATGCCTTTATCAAAAGCACTGATAAAAAGATTCAACAACACAGGGTCAAAAATAGATCTTTTTTGATTCATTGACAACTCTTTTGTGTCTTATATGGCAACATACCAATGTATCATAGTTTGGTTTTTTTTTAATATATATAATCAAAACAAACCGCAGCTTTTAATATAGGAAAAAAATTCACCCTCGTGAATAAATTTTAAAAATCTATATTCAAACAAAAGTCACTTACCTATGTCTAATTTGCAATGATCTGGTCCTCTTAAAGGAGAGGAATACAATGAAAAATTTACATTCTGTTCTTTGAAGATTAACGGTGTTGATGCCAGTTGATTATAAGTAAAAGGTTTCCGCTGAGGTGTTTTAAAAGAATTCAACTCGATAATTTCAGTTTTATTTCCATGATCCTCTGAAGTTTCATAATTATAAGGTGGAGCTTCTGAAGTAAGTTCTTCAAACCAGTTAAGGCTTATTGGTCCTAAATCTGTGGAAAAAAAAAAAACAAAACCAAATACCTTACACCTTAAGCTTTAATCAATGTCATTTAAATGTTCAGGGACACAGATTCATAATATGAGATTTTATGGCTTTGGCAAATGAAAAAAGGTAAGAATTAGATCAAATTGTTTCTAATTTGCTAATTTGCTTAGCATTAAGTCAAGCTGTCATAAGCATCTATGTTCATTGGGTTAGAAACAATATTTAGGGAAACAGCACAGGGGGTACAAGTGGGAAATTGCCTAGTAGAGTAAATAAACAGGTACCAGCATGTCTACTGATCTGTGCTAGAACTGGAAAAATGCATCACTAATAATTTAAACTCAAATTTTCCCCTTCAATATTCCTTGCCCCACTATTTTCATTTCTATACTACCAAATGATTGCACCTCTTAATTCCAGGGCCTTCCATCTATTATTTATTTCCTATTTACCTTACACATGGTTTGCTTTGTATATATCTTGTTTATGTTGTCGCCCCATAAGATAACAACCTCTGAGGATAGGGACTGTGTTTTGCTTCCTTAGGTTCCCCAGTGCTTGACACATAGTAGGTACACAATAAATGTTTATTGATCGATTGGTTCATTATATATAAAAGCTGGTACTATTTATTTCTGGAACTTAGATACAAAATGTTTAACTCTGTATAGCATTATTTTTACCTTGATCTGCAAGTCGGCCATGACTCAACAATAACAACAAAAAGACTTTTAATAAATGCTTGCTAGAAGAGAAAATCTCTTCAGAAAGCTCTAGTACGGGGCAGCTAGGTGCAGGGAATAGAGCACCAGTCCTAGAGTCAGGAGGACCTGAGTTCAGTTGTGAAATATGGCAGTACTGTTATTACTCCTTTAATATAACCAAAGGGTATTCTCTGTAATGTATAAGTTAAAGGTTTCATGACTTTCACCACATATTTTCACAACATTTTTTATTACAAACACTGCCTAATGGACATTAATAGTTGTACAAGTGATATGAAGATAGCACTTGGAGTACCAGGCACATAACAGGTGCTAAATGTTTATGGAATTGAATTTTCAGTCATCAATTACTCTAAGCCTGACATACTTACACAATCTAGAGACAAGTAACACACTACAGTAATTAAGTGTCTATTAAAGTTACTTCTCAGGCGGTTAAAATATTTGTTAACACACCTTACAGCAAATAAAGAGGGGCAAAAAAACCCTGTTTCTCCTAAAGACATACTTTTTATCATGAATTATCTCCTAAAAACACACAAATTATCACTAATTATCTCCTAAAGACACACAAATTATCTGTAAGTTGTCTTGCAAATAAAGTTTCTAGCAGGTGCTGAATACTCATCATCGAGTCCATTTCTCACTAGAAAGGCCCATAAACATACTTCTACATAGGATTAATGAATGTAAACATATTGTTCACTGGCATGCCTGGCGCACCGCTAAGACCTGCCCTGTCCTCAAGGACATTCTAAAAGCGGAGAGGAAGAGAGTGGTGGGCAGGGGTGGGGGGGAAAGAGGGAGTGCCCCACCATGAGTACGGCTAATTTAATGAAAATAAATATTAATGAAAAAAAGCAATGGAGGCTGAAACTATTAAAAAAAAAAAAAGGTTGGTGATGTGGAGTTTGTACAATGAAATAACACGTCCTACCTGATTCACTGCACCGTGTCTTAAAAACTTCAAAAAAAGTTGTTTTCCCCTGGTATCCAGCTGGCATTTTCTTGCCCCCAGTATTACTTGTCTGTTAAAGTCTGCAAAGTAGAGGAGATGGGGAAAAAAACAATGACAGGAGAAACAAACGGGAGGTCATCGGTGAACGTTAGCACCGGAGAGCTGCAGCTGCGTCGTGGGTCAACCCTCCCATTTCACGGATAAGTAAACTGAGGCCCGGGAAGGTTCAATACGAATCCTATTTCTTTCGAATTCCAATCCTTACGTCTGCGGTGCTGAGGAATACCAGGAGAGGGGCAGAAGCCGGGCGGGCCAAGACCTTGGTCACTACCTACCCCCGCCCTCACGTCGGCACTAACTGGCTCTACGGTCGCTGCCCTGCAGGGAGGAAAGACGAGGCTTCCCCGCGCGAGCCGGACCGAGGCAGGGGCGGAGGGGTGGGGGGCGAAGGAAAAGGTGGGGGTACGCACGCGCACACGCGCCGCCGCCCTCGGGCTCCGATGACTAAACCCGTTTGCACTCAATCTCAGCGAATTTTCAGGTTCTCGCGCCAAAAATCAGCCGAGCAGGCACATGACCACGAGACGCAGAGCGTGGCTTCCGGAAGCGCGATTCGGCGCAGCTTTGGCTCCACCCCTCGCCCCCAGTCGGGCTTCCTCTGAATTGAAAGACGAGTCGAAGGGATTGGGCGGGGACAAGGATGGACTTGACCCCTCACCCCACCCGCCCCTCCCGAGGAGGACTCGAGAGTGTTTGCTTTGCGCATGAGCGTGCACTCCTCGCTTCCCCCTCCACCTGCGCCGGGACTCTCAGCCAACGTGGAGCGGAGGGCGGGGCCAGGCGAGGGGCGTAGCTGCGCTCTTTGCGTCCTGGTCGGGTGGGCGTGGCCACAGGGCGGCGTTGGGGCCGTCACCTTCCTCGTGGCTCTGGGGAGGTCTGGGGCTCTGCCAGCTCAGGCTGGGGATCATGGAGGTTGTGTTGCCTCTTCAACCGATGATTTTTAGGGCATAACTTTGCTGAGGAAGCTAGGTGGCATAGTACCTGGATTTTGAAATACCGAGTTCTGATCCCACCTCTAACTTGGGCAAGCCGCGTTACCCCTTTCCTGCCTCTGTTTCCTCATCTGTAAAATGGGGATACAATGTAGTTAAAGAATAAAAATGTGTTAATATTTATGCTTTGCAAACTGAAGAGTGCTGCATAAATGATAGCTATCTTTATATACCGGGAGTGTGTACTACAGGTGCACAAATGAGAATAAAGGTGATTATTGGAGAAGGAGGAAAGCGACCAAAGATTAGGGAGAAGGGCTCAAGGCTCTCAGACTAGATTTAACCTGCTGTGAGGACAGAGAATTTATTTTTTATTCGAGTCTTTCTCATGCTAATGGCACTGTGCTTTGCACTTAGTGGATGTTTGATTAACGTTTACTGAATCTGAATTATCCCCACTATTGTTTCCTGTGATAAATTTTAGCCACCATAAAACTTTAGCACTGCATACTGAAGAAGGTGTGGACTCTGGAGCCTAGACCTTGTCCCTATTCTCACCTCAGTCCCCACACCGTCGGAAAAAAAAAAAACCAAGTCTTTTTATCTTCTCCTATTTGTATCACAACACCTCCATTCTCCCAGTTGCAGAAGCTAAAAGCCATTGAGTTATCTTTCTAAAGGACCATATCTAGTCAGTCAACTAAAAAGAATACCTACTAAGCCCTGAAGATACCTTGAAAGGCAAAAGACAGTCCCTACTCTCAAGAGCAGATCTGTTTTACAAACAACAAGATATAGACAGGATAAACTGGATATAGTGTCAGAGTCGGGGTGCTGTGGGTTCTGGCCTTTTGCTGAGTGAGAGGAGAAGCCTTTAATATATGTTCACTGTGTACCAAACGCTGCCCAAATACAAAAGCAAAGACTTCAAGGAATTTACATTTGAAACAGAAGTGGACAACACAGGGTGGGGAGTAGTAGCCATGGCGGGATACATCGGTCTAGAAGGTTACAGGGATGGAAAATGGGGCATAGACGGACATCTTGCACGTATAATGTCAGAGTTTAAATATCACATTCTAGACCGAAGAGGGGTAGGAGGAGGTGTAGTTTGAAAGGATACCTGGGGGAAGGCAAGACAGTTGGTGGAGATGGTGGGAAGTGAATTTCAATTCTATTATACTATTGCTATTCCCTTTCTTTCAGGCCTACTGCTGTCCTGCCAAATCAGATCACATTTGATCATCAATATAGACCTGGAAGGGTCTTCATCTTATCCTGCTTTACAGAGGAGGCTAAAGAGGGTTAAATGATCTCCAAGATCCCACCAAGTAGCAATTTTCTGACATGTGCTTAGAGTCCAGGTTCAAGTCTTCTAGAATTAGTCTTCTTTCTAAACTATGGTTCCTCCTCTGTTGTCTTAGGTCACACAAGTGGTAGAATCAGGATTTAAAGTCATCATCTCTTGGCTAGACTGTTGCAAAATCCTCCTAACTTGTTTTCCCTGCTTCTAGTTCTTGCCTTTTCAATCCAATGATGGGTTGGATTAGATGGCCTCGGAGGGCTGTTCCAACTCTGTAGTTTTGATGTCTGCCCGTAGGTAGCTCTGGGTCTGGAATTCAAATTCTGCCTTCCATGCTTAATTAGCTCTGTGATCATGGGAAAGTCATTTCGTCTCTGTCTACTTCAGTTTACTCTGCTGTAAAATGGGGATAGTAATAGCATCTACATCGCAGGGTTGCTGTGAGGAACAAATGAGACAGTATCTTTAGAGAGCCTAGCATAAAGTAGGCCTTTACCTTGTTCCTTTCTCCTTCCTCTGATCTAGCACATGTTCTGATGCCGGATTAATCTTTCTAAAGCACTCTTCTGATGATGTCAACACCTAGCTCTGTACCTGACTGTCACCAATCTTACCAAACAACTCCAATGGTTCCCCAGTGTCAACATAATAAAGCCTTAACCCCTTAGCCTGTTATTCAGAGCACTCTACAATCCTACCTTTCCAAATTTATTTCCCACCACTCCCTTAAAAACAACATATTTGTCATCAAATTTAACTACTATATGTTTCCCCAAACAGCCTTTTCTACATCTCCATGCTTCCTTCTAACGTAGTGCACTGGAAACAGGGGTCTGCTGGAGCTGGCAAGCATTTACACCCTCTGAAATAGGTATCGTTTTGTTGACTGTCTAGACTTAAGAAAGTGCTGGAAAAATGTTAATAATGCAGATTAAAATTAAAAGTGTGTCCCTTTCCCCATCCCAAGTTGGTTATTAAACACTTATTTGCGTACCACTGACTGGAAAGAAGGTTGGGTTTCAAATCGGAGAGCCTGGGTTCAAAGTCCAATGCTTCCAGCAGGTAGAGGCAGCAAGGTTTAAGTCATTTACTAAATACCTACTAAGTGCTAGCACTTTGATAAGCACTAAGGATACAAATAAAGCCCCCCCTCCCCAAAAAAATCCTGCTCTCAAGGAGGTCATAGTTGAATGGGGGAGGCAACATGCAAACTACATATAAACAAGATATCAACAGGATAAATCAGAGAGGATCTCAGAGGGAAGGTGCTAAGATTAAGGAGGACTGGGAAAGGCTTCTTGCAGAAGGCAGAATTTTTTCTGGAATTTGAAAGAAGCCTGGAGATGGAAATGAAGTGGGAAAGTATTTCAGGCATGAGTCACAGCCAGTGAAAATGCAGAGCTGGGTGATTTGTGTGTCTTGTGTGAAGAAAAGCAAGGCAATGTGACTGGATCACAGACTATGTGGAGAAGAGTAACAATAATAAGGTTAACATTTATATAGTGCTTACTATGTGCCAGGCACTGTGCTAAGCACTTTACAAATATTATCTTATTTGATCCTCACAAAAATCCCAGGAAGAAGGTGTTATTATTATCATCCTCATTTTACAGGCAAGGACACTGAGGCAAATAGAGGTTAAATGACTTGCTCAGGATCACACAGCTAGTAAGTGTCTGAGGTCAGATTTGAACTCAGGTCTTCTTGACTCCAGTCCCAGCTCCAATAAGGTACTAGGGAACCACTGGAGTTTTTCCAGCGTATGTATGGAAGGGAGAGGGAAGGAGGTTGGCAGTGGGAGGGCAGGGTTCCAACTGAATGAATGAAAATAAGCAAGTTGTATTTCCTTTAACTCTATTCTCTCTCCTTGCTCCTTCACTTCATTATTGCTCCCTTCAAACCTCTGGTAACCATTAACTTAACTCCCATTTGCTGTTGTTAAAAGGAAAATTCTTTCTTTGGGCTTTCACCCTGATTCAAGAGGCAAAACTCAGGAAAAAAAGAATTAAAAAGAATTTAATAAAATATGTCAAGATAGTAAAATGTTGACAAGCTGATTAGTAGAGATCAGCCAGGGATTCAAGTCAGTTGTTATTGATATCTTTCCCCATGAGATAAAGACAATTCTGATAGGTCCACCTCAGCAAAAGGGGATGGGCCATTGCATCTCAGCTCCTTCTCAATTGCCATAAGTGATGTTTAACAGTTGTCCTGGATAGCAGGTAATAGGAAAGCTGAAGATGGTCGCCTTCCCCAAGGCTGATTGACAAGCAGGACTGGGGACAATGGGTCACTGAGTCAGCATAACTTTCAATACTATCTCTTCGTCAGAGTAGCATACTGGTGATGCATCATGAGTAGTGTTGATGCTTCCTGAGTAACAAGGAGAAAAGCTGAAATACCGGCAGCAGTAAAAGAGAATTCAGATTAAAGAAAAGTGGCTCAAACTGACTGCAGTTGAAGTTTCCAGAAATAGCACTGTACTGTCAAAAGACCTGGATTCCTATCCCAGCTCTGTTCCTGATCAACAGAGTGGCACCTAGGGCCCTCCTTCTTCATCTCTTCAGATCCCAGACTAGTATTAGCTGCCCCACTGGGGACCCAACTGTACAAAGGCTAGTGATTAATACTAAAGCATATAAGCTTTAAGTAGCAGATCTTACTGTTTTGATCTGAATTCATTCCACGGCCTAGCAAGAGTTAAAATCACTGTTTGAACTTATCATATGTATAGGATTCAAGTCCTAAAAGTGTCTCATTCTTTCAGATTAAGAATGGTTAGAAAGGAATAAATAAGCTCGAGAAACAGAGAGGCAAATTTATTTAGAGTAGCAACTTATGATCTTAATGGAAACTTTGTTTTACTCAGAATGTTATTAGGAATCAGAACATGTGTAGGAAGTTATACAAACTACTTAGAGCTCACTTTGGAGATGTTCCCTAATTAAACTATATTTCCACCTTGAAACACTGATAAGGGGAATTTGCTATTTAAGACGCTGGGAACTGTTAATGAAGTCTAACTCCAGGTATGATTAACAAGGAACTGATTGAGCTACTGACCCATGACGTCAGTCAGCAACCTGCAAAGAGGTTTGTGAGCTGCATCTATGAGCTGCAAGAGGGTGTTCTCATGGGAAGGTTGGGAGAACAACTTTTCTGCATGGCTGAGGTAGGATTCTCCTGACTCCATTTCCCCACTGTGACACCTGGCAGACTTTAAGCCTGGCTCAATGCAGTTGGTCATATATATGTAACTTCTGCCTGGAGTTGACATGACTCTAGCGAAGCATTGTTCCCTTACTTTAGTTATGTTCTTTCATGGCCAAAGAAATTTATCTCTACTTGTTCAATAAAACCTCTTCACCCTGGAAGTTCATTTTGCCATTGGACTTCTCACAATATAAGTGCCCTCCATCCCTGTGACCTCTCCTCCTAATTGAATGATTTTTCCCAGAACCTACATTTTAAGGAGGACCCCCAACCTAGCCATGTTTTCATCCCTCTGCAGTCTGGACTCTTGACTCTTTTGACTTTCCCTATGAGCTCCTGAGTGTATAATCCTGTCCTACCTTTATCATCTTTGTTTTCTGTATTGTCTTCCCCCACTAGATATAAGCTCATTGTGGGCAAGGACTATCTTTTTTTTTTTTTTTTTTTGCTTGTATTTATATTCCCAGTACTTAACATAGTGTCTGGAATACCATAAATTCTTAATAAATGCTTCTTCACTCTGCTTGATTGTTGCTTTGTATTAGTTCATACAAGTCTTACCAACCTCTGAAACTGTTCTTTTTATTGTTTCATATAGCAGAAGTGTTATTCTATCATATTAATAACCAAAATTTGTTCAGCTGTTCCTCAACTGATGTGCTTCCCCTCAGTTTTCAATTTTTTGCCATCATGAGAAGAACTGCTAACATATATTTGTATATATGGATCTTTTTCTTCTTTCATTGATCTCTTTGGGATATAGACCTAGTAATGGTCAAAGGGTATGCATAATATAACAGCCTTTGTGGCATGCTTCGAAATTGTCTTCCAGAATGGCTGGTATAGTTCACAGCCTCATCAACAGAATATTAATGTACCTGTTTTCCCACAGCCCCCCCCTTTTTTTTGTCATTTTAGCCAATCTGATGAATGCCAGGTAGAACCTCAGAGTTGCTTGAATTTTCATTTCTCTAATAATTAGTGATTTGGAGCGTTTTTTTCTTGGCTATTGATCACTTGGGTTTCTTCCTCTAATAACTACCTGTTCATGTCCTTGGATCTTTTATCAATTGGGGAATGGCTCTTATTCTTATACATTTAAATAAGTTCCCTATATATGTCTTCAAAATGGGACCTTTATCAGAAAAACTTGTTGCAAATCTTCCGCCCCCCCCCCATCTCTCTGCTTCTCGTCTAATTTTAGCAGCATCGGATTGGATTTATTTGTGTAACACCTTTTTAATTTTATGTCTGAGATATTGATTGCTCCTCCTGCCTTTTTTTTTCTTTTAGGCAATTGTAGTTAAGTGACTTGCCCAAGATCACACAGGTCGTATCTGAGGCTGAATTTGAAATCAGGTCCTCCTGACTCTAGGGCCAGTGCTCTATCTACTGTGTCACCTAGCTGCCCCCTCCTGAAGCTTTTAAAAAACTTCAACTGAAGCATAATAGATTTTGCTCCAGTGACTATAAGTGTAAATCTTTCTCTTTCAAGTGGGTTTTTTTTTTAAACAGCATATTGATGTATTCTGCTGTCTAATTCATTCTCTTATCCTTTTTTTGTTTTATAGTGAGTTCATCCAAGTAATATTCACACTTATGATAGTTGTGTATTTCCCTTCATCCTATTCTCCTACAAGTTTTCTTCTTGTTTCTCACCTCCTCTTTACAAAGAAAAAGGTGGTAAGAGTGGAATGTGCTCATCTATGCTTGATGTAATATTCTTCTGCTCCTCTGCCCTTTTTCTCTTTCCCTCACCCAGACTCCAATTCTAAGTTGTTTGGTTCTTTCTTCCTTCCTTCCTTTTTTCTTTCCTTCTTCCTTTCTTCATGTGTTCCTTCCTTCTTTCCTTTTTTTCTTTTTCTTTTCTTGACCCACCTGCTGTGACTAAAATTTGTTTTGCTTATGATGACTTCCTCTCTGAACCTACCCTCCTTCTTATTTGACCCTTCTTTCTCCCTTTTTCATAGGGAAGAAGCAGGACGACTGATCCCCACAATTTTAGTAATCATCTTTTCTCCCCCAGACATTCATAGTTGAACTCTCTTATGCATTTACTATATAACATTCTGTATTGCTATTATTTGAAGTGTATCATATTTCTCTAACAGAGTGTGGGCTCCATTATGATAGGGACTATACAGCCTCTTTGTCTTCTCTACTCCTAGCACAGGGGGAGGCATTTAACAAATGTTGGGTTGACTGGGATGAGGGAATGGAAATATATTATATGTCTTTACCCTTACCTACAATAAGCACTTGATCATTTACTATCTTGTAATCAGAGTTCTACTTTGTCCTGGCACTGGCATGGAGCTCTTTTTATTTATTTATTTATTTTATTTTATTTATTTATTTTTTGTTTATTAATTTTTTATCTTTTAAAATTTTTTTTTGCTTATTTATTTTTATGGTAATTTTTATTTATTTTTTTGTTTTCAACATTTACTTCCACAAGATTTTGAGTTCCAAATTTTCACCACATCTCACCCTCCCCCCACCCCAAGATGGCATGCATTCTGAATATCCCTTCCCCTAGTCTGCTTTCCCTTCTATCTCTCCCCCCCTTCTCTTATCCCCTTCCCCTTCTATTTTCCTATAGGGCAGGATGGATTTCTGTACCCCATTTCCTGTATTTCTTATTTCCCAGTTGCATGTGAAAACATTTGTTTTAAACATGTGTTTTTAAAACTTTGAGTTCCAAATTTTCTCCCTTCCTCCCTCCCCACCCACCCTTATTGATAAGGCAAGCAACTAAATATAGGTTATATGTGCAGTTACGCAAAACACTTTCATAGTAGACATGCTGTGAAAAACTAACTCTATTTCCCTTAATCCTTTCCCACCCCCCCATTTATTCTATTCTTTCTTTTGACCCTGTCCCTCCTCAGAAGTATTTGCTTCTGATTACGCCCTTTCCCAATCTGCCCTCCTCTCTATCATCCCCCTACTCTCTTGTCCCCTTCCCCCCCCATTTTCCTGTAGGGCAAGACAGATTTCCATACCCAATTGAGTGTGTATGTTATTCCCTCCTTAAGTCAAATCCTGTGAGAATAAGATTCACTCATTCCTTCTCACCTTCCCCAGTTTCTCCTCCACTGTAAGAGCCTTTTCTTTTCTGTGTTTTTTTTTTTTGTGGGATAATTTACCCCATTCTACCTCTCTCTTTCTCCTTCTCCTAGTATAATTCTCTCTTACCCCTTAATTTTATTCTCCAGATATGACCCCTTCATTTTCAACTCACCCTGTGCCCTCTGTCTATGTATCTGTCTATATCTATATATATGTACATATAATTTTTTCCCCTCCAACTACCCTAATACTGACAAAGGTCTCATGAGTTACAAATATCATCTTTCCGTGCAGGAATGTAAACAGTTCAACCTTAATAAGTCTCTTATGATTTTCTCTTTCCTGTTTACCTCTTCATGTTTCACTTAAGTCTTGTATTTGAAAGTCAAATTTTCTATTCAGTTCTGGTCTTTTCATCAAGAATGCTTGAAAGTCCTCTATTTCACTGAATGACCATTTCCCCCCCTGCAGGATTATACTAAGTTTTGCTGGGTAATTGATTCTTGGTTGTAATCCTAATTCCTTTGCCCTCCAAAATATTATATTCCATGCCCTGTGGTCCCTAAAGCTGCTAAATCTTGTGTTATTCTGATTGTGTTTCCACAATAGTTGAATTGTTTCTTTCTGGCTGCTTGTAATATTTTCTCCTTGGCCTGGGAACTCTGGAATTTGGCTACAATATTCCTAGGAGTTTTCCTTTGGGGATCTCTTTCAGGAGGAGATCAATGGATTCTTTCAATTTCTATTTTGCCCTCTGGTTCTAAAATATCAGGACAGTTTTCCTTGATAATTTCTTGGAAGATGATGTCTAGATTCTTTTTTTGATCATGGCTTTCAGATGGTCCAATAATTTTTAAAATCTCTCTCCTGGGTCTAATTTCCAGGTCAGTTGTTTTTCCAATGAGATATTTCACATTGTTTTCTAATTTTTCATTCTTTTGGATTTGTTTTTATAGTGTCTTGATTTCTCATAAAGTCACTAGCTACAAATTGCTCTATTCTAATTTTTTTTTTTAGGCAGTTGGGGTTAAGTGACTTGCCCAGGGTCACACAGCTAGTAAGTGTCAAGTGTTTGGTCTGAGACCGGATTTGAACTCAGGTACTCCTGACTTCAGGGCTGGTGCTCTATCCACTGCGCCACCTAGCTGCCCCTAAATATATACATACTAGACTAGTTGTTAGATTGAATTAGATGTCTATTTTTTTTTAAGGCTAGGCAATGGGGTTAAGTGACTTGCCCAAGGTCACACAGCTAGTATTATGTGTCTGAGTCTGGATTTGAACTCAGGTCCTCCTGAATCCAGGGCCTGTGCTCTATCCACTGCGCCACCTAGCTGCCCTCTATTCTAACTTTTAAGGAAGTATTTTCTTCAGTAAGCTTTTGGATTTCCTTTTCCATTTGTCCAATTTTGCTTTTTAGGGCATTCTTCTTCTCATTGGCTTTTTGGACTTATTTTGCCATTTGGGTTAGGCTATTTTTTAAGTGTTATTTTCTTCAGTATTTTTTTGGGTCTTCTTTAGCAAGCTGTTGACTTGTTTTTCATGATTTTCTTGCATCACTCTCAGTTTTTCCTCTACTTTTCTTATTTGCTTCTCAAAATCCCTTTTGAGCTCTTCCAAGGCCTGGGACTGATTCATATTTTTCTTGGAGGCTTTGGATGTAGGAGCTTTGGCTTTGTTGTCTTCTTCTGGTTGTATGTTTTGATCTTGTTTGTCACCAAAGTGAGATAATATAGTCTGACTCTTTTTGTGCTGCTTACTTATGATCCCAGCCAATTACTTGAATTTTAAATTCTTTGTTAAGGTAAAAGTCTGCTTCCAATGTGGAGAATGTACTGTCCCAAGCTTTGGGGGTTTGTACAGCTGTTTTCAGAGATACTTCTAGGGATCTGAAAATTTTCAGTTCTTCCAAGGTGCTACGATAAGGGGCGAGGTGTTTCCTCTCCACTGCCACAAGAAGCTTCACCACACCAGCATTCCACCTTGCGCCAGGACCGCCCCTCAGAACTGTGACCCAGATCCAAGCATGGGCAAAGCAAGAGATTCCTGCCTTAGCACTGGCAAAGAGATCCCTGCAATCCCCCTGTGATCAGCCACTTGATTCCCCCTCAGTCTGTGGGCTGGAAACTCAGGAAACAGCCGTGGCCCCGGGCCGCACTGGAGACTTGCGGCTGAGACCTAGCTCCTCTCTCACTTCTAAGCTGTCTTTGGTGTTCCTGGATTGAGGAGTTTGGAAACCGCCACAGCTGCCGGTGATTCAGTCCTCTGAGGCCTGCTCCAGGATAGCTGCGGCCTGCACGCCCATGCCGAACTGTGCTCCTCTGCCTACCCGGTGCAATATACCTTTCTGATCCAGGCTGTCTTTGGCTGGAAATTTGTTTCACCTTCTTTTTGTGGCTTTGGCTGCTTTACAATTTGTTTCCAGCCATTTTTATAGGTATTTGGAAGGGTTTGGGGGGAGAGCTCAAGCAATTCACTGCTTTCCCTCAGCAATCTTGGCTCTGGCATGGAGTTCTTGAAGAACCTGTGGCCTAGAAGCCTAGGCCAATGGAGTCCAGTTCTGGCAGATCCTAACAAATTTGAAAGTCAAGTACTAGGCGGGCAGCAAATGGTATGGCCATTTCTTGAGGATCAGTCTAGCTGAATTTGGGAAAACTCATCACCAGATTGGTCACAGAATGACGAACTTTTTTGCCACAACAACTGTCAAAAACCATTTGCCAAGTCTTTGAGGGATTGCTATTTAATATGATAGACATTGGCTGTCCCCATGCCTGGAACATTCTCCCTCCTTCTGCCTGCTGGCTTCCCTGGCTTTCTCCAAGTCTCAACTAGAGTTCCATCTTCTGCAAGAAGCCTTTTGTAGACCTCCTTACTCTTAATGCCTTTCTTCCCAGATTATCCCCAATTTATCCTGTATATATTTTGTATATAATTCTTCATATGTTGTATCCTTCATTAGGCTGAAACCTTTGAAAGCAAGAACTGTAGTTTTTGCTTTAGTTTTTTGGCTTTTCTTCATATCTGTGATGCTTAGCACAACACTTGGCATGTGGTTGGTGCTTAATAAATGTTTGTTGACTGGCCTGAGGTAGTGTCCATGTCAATGAGATAATGGATCTTTGAAGTACTGAAGTAGTGTGAGTTATTTCACATGTATGAATCTTTCTAACTTAATTATAACAATAGCTAATATCTATACAGTGTTTTTTTGTGTTTTTTTTTGTTTTTTGCTTTTTGGTGAGCCAGTTGGGGTTAAGTGACTTGAGTGTTTTAAGGTGTGCAGAGCACTTTGTATATTATCTCATTTGATACAACTCTGGGAGATGGGGTTTTTTTTATTATCCCCATTTTACAGATTAGGAAACAGAGACTGAGAGAAGTTAAGTGATTTGCCCCAGGGTCACACAGCTAGTAAATGTCAGATATTTGACTTCAAGCCTAGTGCCCTAGCCACTGCTACCTAGTTGCCTATCTTTTGAAGATAGGAACTGCCTCATATAATTTTATTATATCTACCCCCCCCAAAGGAGCTGCTAAGCAATGGAGGATACTTAGTCGATACTTGATGAATTAGACAACTAGTTGTTATCAAGTAGGTGTATGTACTTGTACTATGTACACTTGCATACATAGCAGGGATTATGCATCAAGTCTCAATACAGATACAACTATGTCTTCACGGCTCATGAAAACAAATTTGTCTATGCTAACGAAAAGGTGAGTACTAGAATGACTAAAATATAAAGGCAAGTTACACTGTGACACAATTATCCTGATCCATAGGTCAAATGGGGTAAGATAAGAGAGATAGCAATGGTTGGATCTGAAGGAAGGCACTGAAATGGGTAATTTAAGGGAATGGGGTGGAACAAAATGGTGATGGAAGTAAAATCTGGGCTAGTCTGGAAGGGGACAGGAGAGCAGTGTTGAGTGGTGGAGAACCAGGTGGCAATTAGTACACTGGGCATTTCTTAGTTTCCTATTTCAATCAGGAGTAATAGGCAGCAGCTCCTGCCACAATCTTGAGATAAATGGAGAAGCTGGTGGTAAATTGAGTAGACTTGATTAGGAGAAGGAAGGTTTGGATGTGATAGGAAGTGTGGAAGCACTGAAAACAAAGAAAAATAGCCCTAGGCTTCGGATGAGCTGCCCAGGGAAGGAGTGGGGTCATGGAGAGATTTGTTTGTTTCCCCTATAGCTTGTATCAGGGGTATGGAAACCCACTGGCTGTGGGCAGGACTGGCCTTCCCAAACAGAAGCATCCTGGGCCCTCTGCTTTCTTGGTGGGCCCTGGGCAGGGGCCGGCCAACCCTGGCGACTACTTGGACAGTTACAAGAGGGCGCAGCTCAAGGCCATCCTGTCTCAGGTGAACCCCAACATGAGCCTGAGGCTGTGCAAAGCAAACACCAAAGACGTAGGAGTGCAGGTGAGCCCGCGGGAGGATAAGTTCATCCAATGCTCGCTAGGGCCGAGGACCTTGTACAGCAGCTCCCCCCGGGAAGGCAGCAGCCCCTCTGGCCTCTCCACACGAGGCTTTTATTCTCCAGTGCTCGGTCGGGGGCTCCTGATCCGCCTTAGCAAACAAGAAGGCCAGGGGAAAGGGAAAGCCTCCTCAGAGGTGGTGGAGTCCAGACCTCAGCAGCCCTTTTTGTCAGATCCAGAAGGGACCAGGGAGGCAGAGGAACAGCCATCGCAGCTGGAAGAGAAGTCCCAGGAGGAGGCGGATGAATTGACTGCTGCCCGGGAGCAGGAGACCCAAGATGGGGAGGCAGAGCTTCAGAAGGAAGGAAGCGCTCTTCCCAAGAAGCCCACTTTCCAGGTGAGCCCCACCTTTGCTAGTCCCCCACCCCATTGTTCTTTGCCACTGATTCCACCAGCTTCATCTCTGTGCAATTTCCAATGGTGTATGAAAAACTGTGAGCAAACTTAATCTTTCTTTCATTTCTTTCTTTTTTTTTTGAGGGAAGAAAAGAGAAGATAATAAGCATTTTTATATAATTTAGTCTGAATTCACTAATAGAAACCAGCTTTTCTCCCATCAGGGTGATAGCAAATCACTTCAACTCTCTGGGTCTCAGTTTCCTAGAGAGGGAGAGGGAGCTATGTGACCTCTAAGGTCCCTTTAATTTCTAAATCTATTCCACTATGATTCTATAAGACTAGTTTCAAGTTCAGGTTAGCCTTTGGCTTTAAATTCTTACGTGAAGAGGCCCCTAATATAGTAAGGAAAGCTCTAGTTTGGAGCCTAGGGATAAAACTTGAGTTTGCATCTTGCCTGGTTCCAGCACCCACTAGCTGTGTGACAGTAATGGGCTGAGCCCATTCCTCTGGAAAAGCCCTGGGTGGCTGTGCCGGAAAGACTTGTTTTTGCTAGATAAATTGTTAAATTTTAGGGGGAATCTCTTAGGCTTCCTTTTTTCTATGCATCTTGAGTCTTATGTCCACATTGTAAAAGTAGTAGTGTGACTATCCTAGGCTTTTTTTCTCTTGGTAAATGGTATTTTATTTTTTCCAATTACATGTAAAGATAGTTTTCAACATTCATTTTTAAAATAAGATTTTGAGTTTCAATCTTTTTCTCCCTCCCTTTCCTCCCCTCCCCAAGACAGCAAGCAATCTGATATAGGTTATACGTGTGCAATTACGTAAACATATTTACACATCAATCATGTGAAGAAGAAACAGAACAAAAGGGAAAAGCTACCAAAAAAAAACCAAACCCCAAAAGTGAAAATAGTATGCTTCAATCTGCATTGAGACTCCATAATTCTTTCTCTGGATATTGATAGCATTTTACATCATGAGTCTTTTGGAATTGCCTTGGATCATTGTATTGCTGAGAAGAGCTAAGTCTAGTATAGTTGATCATAGCCCAAGGTTGCTGTTCCTGTGTACAATCTTCTCCTGGTTCTATTCACTTCATTCGGTGTCAGTTCATGTGAGTCTTTCCAGGTCTTTCCAGGTTTTTCTGGAATCTGCTTGCTCATTGTGTATTTCCTTTTTTTTTTTCATTTTCCCCTCCACTTAATAGTATTTTGTTTTTTTCAATTACATGTAAAGATAGTTTTCAACATTCATTTTTTTTATAAGATCTTGAGTTCCAAATTTTTTTCGTCCTCCCTCCTGCCCCTCTCCCCTGCCCAAGACAGCAGGCAATCCGACATAGGTTATACATGCACAATCACATCAAACATATTTTTACATTAGTCATGTTGTAAAAGAAGAATTGGAACAAAAGGGAAAAACCACAAGAAAGAAAAAACACAAAAAAAAGAGAAAATAGTATGTTTCCATCTGCTATCAGACTCCATAATTCTTTCTCTGGATGTTGATAGCATTCTACATCATGAGTCTTTTGGAATTGTCTTAGATCATTGCTTGCTGAGGAGAACTAAATCTATCATTGCACAGTGTTGCTGTTACTGTGTACAATGGTCTCCTGGTTCTAGTTCACTTCACTCAGCATCAGTTTCATATAAGTCTTTCCATATCCTAGGCTTTTAAATATGGCAACTATAGCACAAGGGACAACCAGTCCAGCTAAGCCTTAAACCCAGTTAGTATTAGGGATGACCCAGAGTGTCTTACTGCATGGTTTGAATATCTGGACCCCCAGAGTGTTTACAGTTGATAGTTATGTGGTTCAGGAGTTCCTCCTTCTAGTCTAGTGATGTTACTGAGTTTACAAATGACCAGCATTTGCTAATTTCTGAAGTGTAAATCCTCACATTGAAAATTAACCATCAGTGATGGAATACAATTATGCTATAAGAAATGATGAACAGGAGGACTTCAAAAAAACCTCGGAAGTCTTATATGAAATGATGCAAAGTGAAGTGAGCAGAACTAAGAGCACGTTGTATACAGTAACAGCAATATTGTAAGGATCAGCTTTGAAACACTTGACTACTTTGATCAAGACAATAATCCAAGATAATTCCAGAGGATCCATGTTGAAAAATGCTGTCCATCTCCAAGAAAACCAATAAACTCTGAATGCAGATTGAAGGATACTTTTTTTAAACTTTATTTTTCTTGTTTTTGTGTGTTTTCTTTTTCAACATGGTTAATGTGGAATTATATTTTGCATGACTTCACATGTATAATAGCTATCATTGCTTGTTTTCTCAAGGGGTAGGGGAGGAGTAGGGAGAGGGAGAGAATTTGGAATTCAAAATTTAAAAAAAGAATGCTAAAAAATTTTAAATGTAATTGGGAAATATATAATGAAATAAAAATATATTTAAAAAAAGAAAATATAACAAACAGCTCTAGCCTGATAAGGCACTGGATTATGACTTTAAAGGAGAAATGCAGTGTCCAGAACAAATAGAAGTGATAGTCCCATTATACTCTGTTCTGGCCAGATTATATCTGGAGTTCAGTGTCCTATTATGGCTGGTTCATTTTAGGAGCGACAAAGGTAAAGCCTGTCCAAAGAAGGGCCACTAGAATGAGAATGATGAGGAACTTGGATGGCCAAAGAAAATGAATGTTTATTTCGCCTTGAGCAGAGAGTATTGGGAGAGATAATGAGAACTAGTTTTAAATACATGAAGGATGTTCATGCGGCAGAGGTACGAGACTTTTCTCTTGGCCACAGGGCACAAAACCAGAAAGGTGGAAGTTGCAGAGAAGCAGATTTTTGTTCTGTCTAAAAAGACAGACTTCTCACAATTGCAGCTGTCCCAAACTGGAACGGTGGGCTGGCTGCTCAGTCCCTGCAGACCCTCAAGCATAGGCTGAATGACTGCTAAGGGATTTTGTAGAAGGGATGATTTTTCTGTTCTGGGTTACACCAAATGGACTTTGAGGTCCCTTCTGGCTCTGAAATTCTTTTTTCTTTTTCTTTTCTTTTCTTTTTTTTTTTTTTGCTAGGCAATGGGATTAAGTGACTTGCCCAGGGTCACACAGCTAGTAAGTGTTATGTGTCTGAGGTCAGATTTGAACTCGGGTCCTCCCGAATCCAGGGCCAGTGCTCTATCCACTGTCCCACCTAGCTGCCCCTCTGAAATTCTTTGATATTCAAAGATAATAGAAATATAGAATGCCAGATCTAAGGCGGCACCATAAGAGATCATTTAGCTCAACCTCACTCAGTTACAGAAAAGGAAACTGAGGCCCAGGTGGTAAAGTGACTTGCCATTGATATTTAGAGTTCTTAAAAGAATCGGGGGCATCTTTCCAAACCCCAGAGAATCCCACTGTTTAGGCTCAGAGGAGCCTAATAACAAATGGTTGATAGAACTTTTTTCCTTTTGGTTTATCCCTTAAGTTTTACACTATTTTAAAGACAATTGAGGAAATAGTTATCTCTTGAGGGTAGTCATAAGATTTTTTTTTTTCTTTCCTCATGGCAGTTTTTGGAACAGAAATATGGCTACTTTCACTGTAAAGACTGCAAGACCAGGTGGGAGAGTGCTTATGTCTGGTGTATTTCTGGGAGTAATAAGGTAAGTGACAAGAATAACTAGAAGAAACATTTTTCTTCTAGCTCTTAAGGGGAAAATATTTGTTGGGTTATTGGCCCCAAGGGCTAAAGAAAAGAGAAATGTACACAAGGTTGGTATCTTGATTCTCCATTCCAGGGGTGTGGCCTTGAGGCCACACTAAATCCAAACTTCACAGAACAAATCCCCTTAATAAAAGGATTTGTTCTGTAAAACTCAGACTTAGTCAAAAGGCTTCACCTGAGGACCTAGAAGGTCACATGTGTCCTCGAGGCTGAAGGCTCCCCACCCCTGCTCCATCCACATAGAAATATTCTACAAGTCATGTAGTTTCTTGTGTTGCTGCTTTGAGTGTTACTTGATATGCTAAGGAAAGATCAAACCTATGGTCGGTCCAGGGACAGTCTAGAAAACGGCTGAACTAATGAGATAAAATTCAATAGTTATAAAGAATTATAGTTAGATTTTCAAAAATCAACTTCACAAGTACAGGATAAAGGAGTCATGACCAGATTGTAATTTGTCCCCAAAAGATCTGTGTTTGAAAGGATTGTAAACTCAACATTAGTCAGCAGTGTGATGTAGCAGCAAAAAAAACCCCCCAAAACAAAAAACCAATGCAATGCTGAGCTGCACATACAAGAAAAATCTCCAGGAATAAGGAGGTGAGATAATGCCTTTGCCTGAAAGGTAATGTGAAGTAGGAGATAAAGAATCTGCTTCAGAATCAGGTAGACTAAATCCAAGTTCCATCTCTGGCTGTATGGCCATGGGCAAGTCAATAAATTTCTTAGTGTCTCGGCAACTCTCAAAATCATCAGAAGAGCTGCTGACCAACATTGGCAGAGGGAATTCATCTTGAGGAAATTTCTGTAGAGGAATTTCCTACACTAATGAAACCACTGGCCTAGACTTCAAAAAATATCCCTCTGTACTCTACCCTGGTCAGAATGCATCTGGAATACTGTGTTGAGTTTTGAACACCGAAGTTTAGGAAGGAATTTGATAGGCTGGAGAGCACAGAGATGAGGACAAGCAGGATGGTGAAGGGCCTCAAGTCTGTTCTTTGTGACCCATTGAAGGAATCAAGGACCCCAGCCTAGAGAAGACTCCGGGAAATGAGTTGCTCTTGGGCTTGTCACGTGGAACAGAGATTATCAGACTTGATCTGTTTATCTCCAGAGAGCAATGAATGGAAATTGGAAAGTGGCAAAATGAGGCTTGATGTCAAGAAAAACAACAATCAGAATTGTCCAAAAGTAGAATAATTGGTTTCAGGTCTGGTAGTTTTCCCTCTCATTGGAGGTATTTGCACAAATAGCCATTTATCCTTTATCATGTAGATGTCCATTATAATGACTCTTAACCTTTTTTGAATTTAGCACCTGGTAACCAAGGTCAGTCCATGCTTCTCTGCCTTACAAAAACATAAAACCCAACTTTAAAAAGTCTTAACACAAAATGCAAATAGGGCTACAGTTTATGAAATTTGCTGCTTGTTTTTCCTTCTAATGAAGTGTTGGTCATTAGTTGTTTAAGTATGTGTAGGCACATAGGTGTATACAATAAATGCATACAGATACGCACATGCATGTACACATGTATACACATGTATACATGCGCACACATATGTGTGTAGACATATAGCTACACCCCCCCCCACACACACCCCCACGCCCCACATCTGTGCCAGTGGGTAGTCTCATGCTGAATTTCGTTAGCTTAACTTGATATTTTGCCTCTTCTCCCTCTAGTATAGTAGAAAGAGCATGGTCTCTTGGAGTCAGAAGTTCTGGATTCAAATCGTGCTTCTGAAGCTTACTCCTTGTGGCTTGGGCAAATCACTAAATCTCTCTGAGCCTTAGTTTCCTCATCTATAGAATGAGGGGGTTGGGCTCAAATACTTTAAGGTGTCTTTCAGCTCTAGATCCATGATCCTCTGTCAGGTCAGATGGACTTTTTTTGTTCTTATGGCTTGAACTACTTTCTTAGGGAATTAAGAAATTTTCACTTAGGCCACCAGATGGAGCAATGAGAATGAAGTGCCCCATTGTAACAGTACAACATCCGAAAGCTTACTTTCCTGGAGGAAAGAAAAGGGAAGAAGGCAAAGTGATTGGTCTCAGGCTTGAGCACACCACTAGTGGTCTAAACCTGACCTTGAGATCTAGGTGCATGTCAATGCCCTGAATTAAAGTTTGCCTTCATTTTTGCCCTTTGTAGATAAGAATTGGGTCAATTTTACCTGGATTAAGAATGGAGGAATTGGGATATATAAATTTGTATAAATGCCAAATCTCTCTTCAGGTTTATTTCAAACAACTCTGTCGCAAGTGCCAAAAGAGCTTTAACCCTTATCGAGTGGAAGGGATCCAGTGCCAGGTAAGGCAGAATTTTGTTTACAATGATCAGGAGAAGCTAAGATGTAATCATAAATTCATTGGACTAGAATTAAATCTGTCCTTTCGAACGTGTAAAATTATCTGTCCAAGCCATTCCAGAAGATGTTTTTAAAAAATTTTTTAAAAATAGTTTTCATTAGAATTTTTTTTTTTTGGGTGACTCAGTCTCACGTTTGAACACTTCTCAGGAGACTTTTCAACTCAAGTCTCTCATTCTACAGCACTTCTATTTCTTTTCTGTACCAGGTTGATCTAGTACAGAGTTGTTGGGAAATCACTGAACTGAACCAAAAAACATTTTCAGGGGCCTACTATGTGCTAGGCACTGTATTTCACATCCTAGATTGTCTTAATATCTTCAGATAAAGTCCCAATTTCATTAAATCTTGTTACATATAGGTTTGTGTTCTCATCTTTTCCAAGTTCCAAGCTGTCCACTTCTTTTCAATGTGTGAAGCCCAGAATTAGTTACAGCCCCAATACTTCTATGGGTCTGATTGGTATTAAGTGAAATAGGAATCCTGAAATCTTGTTCCTGTGTTCTATGCCTGTTTGTATAATCATGGTATCACAGCAGCTAGGTGTGGTGGATAGAGCACTAGGTCTGGAGTCAGGAAGATCTGAGTTGAAATTCAGTGTCACTTACCAGCTTGGTGACCATGGGCAAGTCATTGATCTCTGCCTCAATTTCCTCAGCTGTAAAATGGAGATAATAATGCACCTACACCCCAGGGTTGTTGTGAGGATTAAATTAAATAGTATTTGTAAAGTACTTTGCAAACCTTAAAACACTATCTAAATCCTAGCTATTATTATTAGTAAAATTAGTTTAAAAAAAAAAAAAGCAAAACTAGCTAGTTAGAGGTCTCTAGAAAACTTAAGGTCAAATTTCCCCCTCATCAAAGTCTATTTCCTCTTGATACCATCTCCCACAGAATAAGATTTGAATAAACACAAGTTTTGGTTCAATTTGACCTGTAACTTCTTATGGAAATAAAAACAAGATGGTGATTAGATGTGGGAGATACTCCACTGATGGTGTTTTGGAATCATTTTAGTTGTCACCCCCCCACCCCACTGCCCTAAACTGAAGGAAATATTCTTTTTCCTTAAAGACTTGCTCAAAGTCCCGTTGCTCCTGCCCTCAGAAGAAAAGACATATTGACCTAAAGAGGCCTCATCGACAGGAACTCTGTGGCCGCTGCAAAGACAAGAGACTCTCCTGTGATAATATTTACAGCTTTAAGTACATTGTCTGAAGAGTAGTAGGGCTGCTAATGGGGTCCAGGGGCTCCTTTTGTTGCATTTTGTCTATTCTTTTGTCACTTGGCTTTGACCTGGCATTGGAAAATGGATTAGGCTTTTGTACTTTTTGTAAAATTTGTAGCATGAACATTGAATAGTATAAATAGAATAAAATAAAACTGACTCATGTAAAATTCATGGCAAAGGCATGTTCAGTGTGGTATCATGGGGCACAGTCAATGAAAGAGAGGGCTATGGGCAATATTATTTTATATCCATGATAGTGTTGAGTGGGTTCTACATAATCTATAGTCTATGTACCCCACTAATGCAATAAACAAATCGTCTATTTTGTCCTGTTAGTGGAAGGCTGACTAATAGAAGGCAAGTTTTAGGACTGAATTGTGGCCAAGAGTGGGTAGGGAAATACCTGTTAGAAAAATGAATAATGGATCTCTGGCTTCAGCCAAGTGGACTACAATAAAGTTTAGCCACTCAACTTTTCAGATTGAGAATAGAAGGGCCTCTCTAGATAAACAAGGCTACCTTTTCATTTAATGTACATGTACCATTCTAGTTTCTGCAAGTGGGATATTGTACTTGCTCCTTTCAAAGGATGGCTTTGGTTCATCTGGTTGGCTAAAAACTCACATAAGCGAGCTCTAAACTTGTGACCAGGGCTACTTCTAAGTGGCAGACTGTACCTATAGAGGTGAACGTTCCACCCTTTGATTCTTAAGATATATCAGTTGTTCTGTAGAATAATATTGGCCTCAGATTTTACGAAGAGTATCCATTAGTATGGCTAAACATTAAGCTGCAGTTTAGTGTCTCTTGAAGCTTTTGAATCCTGAATCTAAGGTTTCTTTTCTGTAGGGCTTAGCTTCAGATAGGCACAACAAGACAACATTAATTAGACTTTTTACAGGAGTAATTTACCACTCTCTTGAGGGACAAGTGAAACTAAAGAAAGGACCATAGTGGCTCATGAGTGGCAATGGCTGTTGATAGATGAGGCCCTGTTGGTTATGGTATTGATCTACCTTGTGCTCTAATCTCTTGATACTCCGGTTTTTCTTTAGCTGTAAGACTGACGATTGGCATGACAGTTGGCATGACATCAAGGTGGACTCAGATAATCAATACCAAATGTTTAACATTTCAGATTGAGTCCTAATTAGGCTTCCTAGTAAGTGGACCTTAGGTTAATATTTCCACAAGTAGAAGACTGACAAAGTTTTATGACTTTGGGTAGGGAGGAAGCAGTTGAACACAAATCCTGCTAATGATTTATCCTAAAAACTACCTCAGTGGAGGAAAAAACAAACAAACCACAAATCTTCATTTTCTCTCTCTTTTTCTTTCTTTCTTTCTCCCTTCCTTCCCCAAGGTAGGTTTCTTACTGAAGTGTATGAGGAACTCTGAATTCTATACTCTACAGTTGCTTATGGAGACCTTGCCTCTGAGGGTGCCTGGCTAAAGAAAACATCTCAGTGGATGAATCCTTGAGCTTCTTAAACTTTCCTTTACTTTGCTGGAAGCCAGAAATTGAACAAGATAGAAGCAATAGAATCTACAAATACAACACCCATCCCTGGCAGGCAGAGGAGATTTTTTGCTGACTTAGACCTCACCTATTTGTTAGTTTCAGTAGTGACATACATTTCTTCTATTCTAAGTGTTCCTTTAAGGCTAAGCTCTCCTTGGGCCTCTGCCCTTTCCTCTTTTTGCTAGAGTTAAACTATTCTTACTGCGTTTAATTATCACATCTATGCTTATGATTCCCAAATCCACCATTCTAAGCCTTGAACTCGTTGGGAAACGACATGGTCTAGCATAAAGAACCCTAGCTTCTAGAGACTAAGGACTTGGGTTTAAGAGGCAGCTAGGTAGCTTAATGGATAGAGCCTTGGGCCTAGAGTTGAGAAGACCCGAGTTCAAATACTATCATCTCATTTATTAGCTTCGTGGCCCTGGGCAAGTCATTTAATCTGTTTGCCTCAGTTTCCTCAACCGAAAAATGGGGATAATAATAGTACCTGTCTCAGAGGCTTGCTGTGAGGATTAATGAGATATTTGTAAAGAGCTTAACACAGTTCCTGACACATAGTAGGTACTTAACAAATGCTTTTTTTTTTCTTTCTGCCTGCCTGTCTCTGATACTTATTACCTGGAAAGGGATTTTACATTTCATTTCCCGTGGACTGCACTCCTTTGGATGTCTCCATCATGCCCCATGCCAGTATCTCTCCCTTTCTCTCCACCCACCTTCCTTTTATGTGTTGTTTTTTTACTAGAGGAAGGCCTCTGGTTCTATGCTAGTTTGTGGAAGGAAAGTGAGTGATGTGTCCTGGGGGCATCTGATCATCCCAGTTCTCTTTCTGTTCATACTTAACACATAAGGTCCACTCATTAAGATGCCTCAGGCGAATAGTCTGAAAGTAACAACTATTATCTCTTGGGGAAAAGGGGTATTTTTTTTTTTCTTTACCACTTCTTTGCCATAGCCAAAAGATCCTTAGGAAAAACTTCCTAACTCTGAAGACTCAGAAGTTGGTATTATTATCCCACCTCTCCCCACCAGGCTCTGGGGAGCCTGATTCCTGTTAATCAAACTCCTAGTAGATGGGTATATAAACCAGATTGCCAGTTCATCAATTTGCCAGATCTTTCATATTTCAAACCCAAAAGTCCACTTAAGGGAACCCATATATGCCTGCCCTAATTCTTACATTCCATGCATCAAATCCCCAAATAACCAGGTGGCTGCTTAGCCTAGAATCAGAGCTGAATGTGTCAGAAGTTCTCAAGGGATTATCCCATAAAGGAAAGGTAGATTGGTCAACTTCTGTTCTCCATTCTAGGGAGATTTTATTTATAGGAGTGGTGGGGGTGTCTGCTATATGTGATCTCAGAGCTGGAAGGGACCTGAGGATGATCTTGTCCAACTCCATGTGAGGACAGCAAGACCCAGAGAAATGACATGCCTTGTTTGGAGTCAAAGATCTCCTTGGTGGCAAAGTCAGAAGCACAGCCTCGGTCTTTTGACTTTTAGTCTGGTGATTCCCAGGGCACCCTCTTTTTAGGATAGCACCAGGTACTTTGTACCTCTCAAACTAGTTGGCACAATACCTAACACGTAGCTGACTCTCAAGTGTGTGTGTGTGTGTGTGTGTATATGGATGTACTTGTGTAGGCTTGGGCCTGGGGAGGATTTGTAGGGCTCTTTATGCTGCCATTTCCTGTTATGTAGGATAAATTCTCTGGCCATTGCCAGCCTACAGACCCTACGCTGCCCTGAACTGTAAGGCTATAGGCTTTTTTGTCTCTTTAAGGAACTCTAGAATGTCTACTGTTTACAATTCAGGATAGCTGGAATGTTGTCAGCTACATGTTCTTACTGTCATATTATATAGGTGGGGATGTCCTTTTTTTTTCCTGTCTTTAACAGTTTAAACTATAAGCTGTGATTCCTGTCTGTAAGAGGACATAGCAAAAAAAAAAAGAAAAAAAGAAAAAGAAAAAAAAGCCAATACTTGGTCAATCTTTTCTAGTCTGGGCAGAAAAGAAAAAATGGATTCTACAAGTAAGTATATTTTATAACTTTTTAGGAAGCCCAAGAGTTTATCTGTCAATATAAACCTTGGCAAATTGGCTTCAGATGTTGATCACAGAATAAGTATGTTCCCAACTGTGATCTTTGGCATCGCCGAAATCATTAAAAATCAATTCCTATTTATTTTCAAGAGTTAATTTAAAAATTATCTATAACTTTTTTCTTTCTTTCTAGGCCCAGATTTCTCAGTCATTCAGCATATTCCCACCCTTAAGCACTGACAGCTTCTCTAGTATGTGCCCAAGGAACCCAAACTAATTTTTATATTGCTTATTAATACTTAAAGGATCCATGGTTTTGTTGCAAGGCCTCTATGCTTTAGAAGATGAGCTAGTTTTCATGAGCTGCTTATGGCTTCCCACCCCCAAAATCATCATGCAGGGGCCAATCCCCTGACCATGAGCTGTTCTCTCCTTAAGACCAGCCCACATTTCTATTTCCAGGTCTATCTTCAAAGTCTTTCTAGCATGGCAGAAACTGTTAGAACTGGGGGTCTGTTGGCATAATCATTAAGAATATAGGGCTGAATCCTCCATGCCAGGATGAGGCATCAGAGTGGAGCTTGATAGTGGAATTTTAATATCATCATGACTAAATATAATTAGGGAGGCCAAATAACAAGAGAACATACCGTAAGAAAAATATAAATCACTATAGGTCTTCTGTGCCATAGTACTTCCTATTCTTTTCTTTCCCCCTCTACTAGGGGTAGATAATCTACAATTACTTTGATTAGAAAATTGAACATCTGACTTCTTGTCTTTGTTGTTTATTGTAGAAAAGGGGTCAGCAAAGTCTGGCTTGCTGCCTATGAGCCTGCCAAGCTATGGATGGTTTTTACATTTTTAAAATAAAATGAAACTTTTCCTTTTTTTTTTTTTTTTTGGTGAGGCAACTGGGGTTAAGTGACTTGCCCAGGGTCACACAGCTAGTAAGTGTCATGTGTCTGAAACTGGATTTGAACTCATGTCCTCCTGACTTCAAGGCCAGAGCTCTATCCACTGCGCCACCTAGCTGCCCCCAAAATGAAACTTTTCTTAAAAAATCTAAAAGCCATTCTCAACTGGGGTCCATACAAAAACAGGTGCAGGCTGCATTTGGGGCAGTAGTTTGCCCAATCCTATTCTAGAAACTGTTTTTCTCATTTCTGGTTTGCATCCTAATGAGTTTTTAAGGTTTATTGTTAAATTCAGATAACTTCAAATTTACTCTGCCAATTCTGCTTTTCCTTAGTGGGAATATGGAGCTAGTGCTTAGTGGAAGGTACAATATTTGTGGTTTTGCTCCTGAAAAAAGCCAGATCACTGCTGCCTCAGGTGGGAGCACAAACTTAAGTCAAAGACAAACATCTTTAGGAATCAGCAGTAAAATGCATTGCCATCGTATGCCTTTTTATCTTTTAGTTCAATGGACGCACTGAACAAAATATCAACCCGAGTTACTTCACAAAACCTGCAAGTGTATTTACAGAGTGAATAAGTTACATAGATCACATCTGAGTAGAAGTGTTTCTGATGTGCAACAAGTTTACACACCCACATTTTAACACTTGACAGCATTAAGTGTGAGAGGGAAATTTATAAGAATGGGTTTATATATACATATTACAAATAAAATATCATCTAAGAAACTTAAAGTGAGGACTTGCACTTTACCTTGATAGTTCTATTTTCTGTTATCCAAGTGGACATTAAATTAAAATATGCATGCGTGATAGGTAAGAGGATTTAGACTGTTAATGTAGATGTATTTAACTTTGTTCTACAAAATGGCAAAGTTAATTCAAATTAACAACCATTTCTTTTTTTTGGTAGTATAAATATGTTCATAAAAGCAACCCACTAGGAAAAAGCAGCCAAGATCCTTAAAAAAAAAAAAATCTACCTATACCATTTCTGGTACTTGGGTCCTAATAACAGACCTCTGCAAAGCAATCCAGTACCTTCAGAGACAGTAGCCTAGCAACATTAAGAAATGTACTTCATAGCAGCTCATTTTAGATACAGTAATCGTATTCAAATTACAGTGTACGTTAAATTGTAGTCCATTTACAGTTTGTTTTCATATACACAGGCGCTCAGCTTCTGACCAACCATCTCACAGTTTGCAGCGGCCAGCTTCATTCTGCCTGCCCCCTTTTCACCCCCCCTCCCCCCAGAAAATGAAAAGAAGAAAAATATAGGGAAATAATATACAAGTTTTAGGATACAAAAAAAAAATTAGTGAAGGGAACATTGCACTTTTGCCAATCTAAAACAAGTTTCTAGAAAGGAAGGTATTGTTCAGTGTCATCGGCTTTGGTATGCAATGGAAGTCACCTCTTCAGTAGTGAGTTGTGGTTGCTCAGTGAAATGCTAACTTGTTTGTGCAACACTGCACGGAGACTTGAGACTGTCCGGCATGTTCTAGGCTACCTTTGTTCTGACAGTATTGCTACACATTGGAAGTTCCGCCCACCTCTTTGTAGAAAAAGTCCTACAGGTAACAAGAGGGAGGACAGCCTGACCAAGTTTTCTGAAGACTGAAAAGACACTGGATGACATCACTCCAGCTTGGCAGCACCCCCAGCTTGGAACCAACGGAGGACGGAAGACTCCTGTCAGAGACTTGTGCCTGAAACGCTGGAATCCGGGAGAAAAGTTGTGAGGATTCGGTAGCTCTGAGCCCTGCGAATCATGTCCCGGATCTCCATGTTGAGCTCCATCAGCTTGGTGCAGATCTCCGTAAGGCTCTGATTGGATCCCACCAGTGCATAAGTGCCAGTTTGTCCCAGCGTTTGATGTCGGAAGTAAATGTTCAGTAGTGTCTGGACCTCATCATCGGAACTGCTTCCAAAGATGTCATTGGGCCATAAACTCCTGCAGGGGGAGAAGTATGATACGTGTTTCCTCAATGTTGCTTACCAAGGTAGGAGGGCTTGATTCATAGTATTCATTCTTTCATTCATTCATTCATGTGTTTGATAAAATTATTAATTTTAAATTATTAAAATTGGTAAAATTATTAAAAAAAAACTATTACTGACTGGAAGCAAAAACTCTCCCATTGGCTCAGGTATAGAGATTTAGTCACTACATATAGTACTACATTTAGTACTACATATAAAACACAACAGTATAAAATATATTGGGGGTGGAGAAAAGAAACTCAGTGATTAGTTTTCAAAGAATCATGAAATTTCAGAGTTGGCAGGGATGTCGGAGGTCATCTAATCCAACCTGTAACTGAATTACATGGCGTATGTTTTCAATCATTTCATCATTTTAGATACAATACATACAACAAGGTCAGTGACCAATACAAAACCATCAATATCCACTTTTATGTATTGAGGTCTGTTTATTTTTCTGGCTAACTGTGAGACCTAGTAGTAAGAGAACTGGGGTTGGGTTTGAGAACTGACTGCCATCTCTAAACTAAGAAATTCAGTGCCCCTCATGGAATTTGAGATTTAGAGCTGAAAGGGACCTTACTGGACATTAAGTAAAATCCACTCAATTTATAGAGGAAGAAACTGAGGCCCAGAGAGGTTAAGTGATTTACCCAGGGTAATACAGGTAAATGTCTGAGGTAAGATCTGAACACAGGTCTTCTTGACTCCAAACCCAGCACTCTGTGCACTTTCCTATGCTTCCCACCTGGGTCCACAAAACAGTTCTCCCTTTGGCTGGGCAATGGTGAAGTTCCCCGTACCAAATAGTGAAATGCCTCAGTGTTCCCTTAGGAACACCTAGGTGAAAGGAAGTATACAACAACCGGACGTATGTCCTACAAATGACAGCGAAAGAGAGATTGCACATATAGTCAAGACTTACCTGCATTCCCTGATTTGCCGTAATGCTTTGCCAAGTTCATTGTTCTTCAGGCATTCTAACATGGATTGGATGGCTGCTTCTGTGGAACTGAATGTAGGCTCAGGCCAGGGAGACTCTATGTAGAGAGGATCCATTGCAATGGCAGCTGTTGCATCCTTCAGGTTTTTCTTTAAGTCACTCAGTTCTCTGGACATATTCAACAGCTATGAAAGAAAAAGGAAAGAGGCCACACTAGGTACAGATGGGGCATTTACTTTTGTGTTTGTATGTCTTGTGTTATGTGGTTAAGCAAAAAGAATCTTGGTGACCCCAAAGTGACAAGTGACATCATATGGCACAGTGTGTGTATAGGTAGAGGAGATAACGATGTTTTATAGTGTGCTGTGTAGACAGAGACATACTCCCCCCATTTACTACATACTCCCTCCAAAACTTGTTTATCATTACTTTCTCCATATTGACTCCCCAGGAGGCAGAAGCATATCCAGAAAACCTTTTATGCTGCTTTTCTTTGTCACTATTTTCCATCATAACAGAGAGACTTCCAATATTTATATTTAAAAAATGAAGAAAGTAGAAAAAGTCTCAAATTGGGATGGCATTTTAGAAGTCACACAGGTGACCATGGGGTTTTTCTCCTACATGAGACAGACCCAGTTCTCTGGCTCTCAAAGAGATGCTAATCAGACAAAAGCATCTTTGCTGCTTTTTAGTGAGTAAAAATTGTAATGTGACAAGAACACTTCTTTATAATTCGATTTTGAGAGTATTCCACAAAAGTGACATACTCAGATGTGTTTTTTTTTTTAAGTAAGGATTTAAGATGATTTTGGTTATTTCTATAAAGGAAAACTTGTTCTAGCAAAGTATGTCATCTTTTACATTTCAAGTTTTGCAACATTTTCCTCACCCACTTGGACAATTTCATCCTATATGCTATAAAAGTATGGTCAAAAGAGATTTTTACCGGCTCTTTTAAAAATATGTATTTGTTGATATTTTATTTAAATTTTTTTTAATTAAAATTTAAAGGTGTCCTCTCTAGTTTCATTTTTGAAGTTGGAAAATTAGCATTTTCCTTCTTTAAATATTGATTGTCTTTCTACTAATCTACATTAAAACAAAACTTGAATTGTTCTTTTATTAATTTGGAGCATTTGCTCTCATTTCTGGGTGAAGACAATTCTGTTTTATAATCAGAAAGGCCAAGTGCTGGGGAGAAGAATAAAGCTTGGCCTGGCCTACTTAGCCCAGAAATAAATGACATCACTTTCCCTGACATTGGATCATTTGCTAGTCAGCTGAGAAAAGCCAAAGTTTATGAGATATATGTTCTTCATAAACTGTTTTGCAGAGATTGAGTGACTAAATAGAAAAGAGAATACAGGGTACATCATATTCTTTTAACTGAATAATACTGTTCACTTTTATACAAAATATTAATATGTATTCATTCTTCTCAATAAGTTTTGATGGTTAGCATAGGGTTATAGCTCATCTCTCTAATGATCTAGTTTTTAGCTGGTTTATAGAAGTTCACCTTGGAGGTAGTAACATGCTAATTTCCCTCAGTCAGTGATGGGCTGAGCTGATCAGCCAGGTGAGTACCCTACCTTGCTTTTTTGGTCCTGAGGAGATACAGAGGTCCAAAGGAATCTTAATTTCTCTGACAGTGCTAGCTCCCTTAAAGGTAGTATTTTCAAATTTAGAATAATTTCAATTTTAATATTTACAACTCCTTTTTTACATAATACTATTGTTTTGAATTTAAAATTTGTTGTTCCTAAGGGAAGGGAATGTCTTTAAAAGTTGAATAAACAATGTTACCTTTTTAAATCAGTAAAGGAATGACATTTTCTTTGCCCATTAAATTCACCATAACTTATATATCTGAATTGTGGAAAGAGTCATTAATTTTTCCTTAGGATTAATTAAGAGCAATAGAATCATCTCCTCTTAGATGTGCTGTGCTATCATGCTCTGTTCCTAATATCTCCCTCTAAAACCTGTCAATGATCCTCCAAATGCCTACCAGGCAAAAAGTAAGAGATAACTCTACCACCTTTTCTTATGAGGACAGAAATATATGAGGGAAGTATTTCAGCACGGTGGCTCTAAAGTAAATAATTACCTGTGAATGAATGAAATCTCATATTGTTGTGGAGACAGAGGCAGGGGTGGTGGTGGAAAGGAGGAACACAAAAAAGAACTGATCACTTGAATGCAAAGAGTGGACTGGGCATATGACTTACCTCTGGCATGGAACTAACTTCATGCACCTGGCCAATGAGTTTACAGTAGGACTGAAAAAGCAACAGCAGCTGGAAGTGTAGTTTATATAATCTCTGACACAGTTCCAATTGCTAAAGAAAGAATTTACATGGGAAGACATAGTTATTAAGGAACAGTTTTTTTTAACCTTCTTGGAATTAGTTTTGTATAATAAATGTAATCTATGGGGTC
This sequence comes from Vombatus ursinus, assembly GCF_900497805.2. Taxonomy (NCBI): domain Eukaryota; kingdom Metazoa; phylum Chordata; class Mammalia; order Diprotodontia; family Vombatidae; genus Vombatus; species Vombatus ursinus. Next base: position 7,642,131 of record NW_020954591.1, read on the forward strand.
ATGTTTCAGTTTTTAAAATGAAGTATAATTAGCCACTTCAATTCAAAATGAAACAAAAACAAAAATCCAATCAATGATGGACTACCTATGTAGAGTTTAACATTGTGAAGAATAAAGTAACTGTGGGATAGCCATAGGCCTGAGGAATGTCTGATAAAGGGGACCATGGCGGTCCATCCTGTTTGCCAATAAATGCCTAAAACTTAAAGCTAGGCAATGATTGTAATTTTATAAGATGGTAATATGTTTTTTAAGTGGGGAAAAATGCTATTAATAAAAGCGTATTTTGAAAGGGAAAACACTAAGCTTGCTCTGGGTAGGTGACCTTAGCATTATATAAGCAGGATCCCAGGGTGGCTAGCCTTTCTTAGTTATTTATAACTACTATTAAGGATAGAGCACAGAGACAATTAAAAATTTTTTTTATAAAGATCACACATACAAGATATTTTGCAAGACAATAAAAATGTTTTCAAAACATCAAAAGTGGGTTTATCATTAGAGGAAAGATCTATATATCTATACATATGATATATCTACATATATCTACATATATAAATATATACAATGATAGTCAAAGGGAGTGCTTTTTATAAATGCTTTATAGGAAAAGTACAACATTTTTAATGGAAATTAAATTTAGAAGTAATTGCAGGAACTAGACTCTCAGCTCCATTGACATGGATAACTCTGGACTTAAAGTTATTTTCATTAAAATCAGAATAGCTCACACATGCCCTTTTAGGGAAAAGGAGTGTATACCTTTTACACTTAAGGGAATTATTTAGTCTCTCTGAATTGGTTATAAAACCTGACAGTCATACTTGAAGTGTTGTTCTGATGAATAAGGTAGCTGGTGGGAAAGGTTACTCAAAATAATGAGAGCTAGTTCCCAAAATTCAGAGCTTGGCATGCAGTAGGCACTTAATAATTGTTTCCTGAATTGAATTAGATTGACATACATAAAACAACTGGACTTGAGTTGTGGTAATTAAAACCACCCAGTGTTTACCTTTCCTTAATTAGGATTAAATAAAAACAATGTAGGACATTTCCTTTTTTTTCCCCCCAATCCAAGAATATCCCAAAGGATGAGAAATTATGAATCCAGTTACTAGAATTTAGCTCTTTGTTAAATATAAGCTACTGAAGAAATCTTTTCCCCAAATCAGTCTAACAAATTAAGGGCTGGGGAAGAAAATGTGATTGTTAGTTATTAAATAACACAATCTTATCTCATTTTAAGACTGATTGATATAACATATGATCAAACTATATATATTTGAGCTGAATGAAGTTGGATTACTTTTTTGATTTAGGAAAGAAAATATGATTCACTTGACCTCTGTGAAGTGGCTAGTAGGTTAGGTTTCAACTACCCCAGCAAAGTTTTCAATGTTTTAAGCAGAAGTGTCAAACTGCAGGCCGGCCACAACACTGAGTGCTGCTGAACCAGATTTGGGAAATAGTTAAGAAAATAAATAAAAATACAACAAAACATAGATAATGTTAATATCTGATTTTCTGAGTCAATATGTGACCTGCAATGATCTTTTTATGTGCAGTTTAGTGGTGCCTCTTTCTATTTGAGTTTGACACCACTGGTTTAAAGAACATTATTTTATCATCCTTCAACAAACTTTTCTTTATAGAAACCTTCTAACAGCTGATTTATAAATGAATGAATTCTATTTAGTAGAATTTTAAAATTTTATTCCACTTAGTAGAATTTTAAATCCTATTTAAAATCCTATTCTCTTGATAGTAAAAAAAAAAAAAAGACTATTAAATGGGAAAAATAAAAGCCTAAAGGCAGTTTTACAATTCAGTAGAGACAGCTCTGCAATTAATTCAATGTAAAACCATAATTAGGGCTTGTGATATGCACAAGCTTCAAATAGTATTACACACATACATATAATACATGTTTATATATAATATAAATTACTATTCTAAATGACCCATGGACAATATCAGAAATTATAGCAACTTAGGGATTCTTCTTTGCAGGGAAACAACTCAGAATGCTACCAATAAATGACAAGTTTCTAATCATCTCTATGAAATAAATAAATAGAAATGAAAAAGGGACAACATGCTAAAAGATATAACAGTAACAGTAAAATCAGGGTTCATTCAAGGGTCCATAGTTTTATGGACAAAGAGTATGAAAGAACTTTTGACTTACTGCAAGAGATTCCATTTGCTACCCAGCAAGCATGGCACAGGAAAAAAAAAGGAAAGGAAAGAAAGTAGAGGGTCAGTGTAATGCATGCAACAGAAAGCACAGCCCTCTTTAAGAACATCACGGTCAGCAGTATTAGCATGGCTTGCCTCAATTTTGTCAATGGCTGCTAGTGTTCCACTCCCACAACATGCACCACATTCCAGTTAAACACAAGCTCTACACACAATGGTGAGTGCCATTGGCCAAAATAACAGAACCAGCATTTAGTAGGTTTTGAGTTTAGTTTGCTAAGATTTTGGCAGCCAGGGAACAAAAAGTCAAGCTTCTAGTGCCTGAAGGACTTAGATGTATAAGCTTGAATGACTGCTTCTTGACTTTGAGGAGCTGATCTAATAATATAATGTAGTTCTCAAAAGATCAACTGAGTAATTTTTAAAGACATTTGCAGGACTGGAGCATAAAATAAGCTGCTGGGGGGCTCAAGCCTGTGTCTTTAACAGGCTTTTTGAAATCTTATGCACTCTAGAAATTCAACAAATATTTATTGATAATATAAATACAAATGCCATAAATACCCCAATTATCATTTTCATTACAAAATCGATTCCTCTGTACTTGGAAAATGTTTAGTAGGAGTGCCAATGCTCCTTTCAAAAGGATGGTGGTGGTCTTCCCCTCCTCAAAGAGTCAAGTATATGTGAGCATTATTTTTGTCCTTTTATGATTAAACTTAAAATGGACAATTTACAAAAAAAAATTCATAATGGTTATTTTACACCAAAAGGGATTAGTAACTTACATTTTTAATCTAGTCACTTTCAATTATGGGAAGATGAAAACTTTGAGTAGGAAGGTAGGACAGTAGCTCCAAGGACAGTAATTTTTTGATTTCCTTAAGTCATAATCACAGTATTGGCTTAACGAAGATCTGGGTACATGGGAATCAGACCATATAGGCTTGGAATTATTTTCTGAGTTGATTTGCCATTCTTATCTTAAACCAGTATATACTTCATTCTGAATTATCAACATGTTTATAGATCAGTCTAGTTTAAGGTCTACTGACCCATAATGACAAGTCCTATCTTCATGCTCACAATATTATCAATTTAACATTCATATAAATAACACTTAGGCATTGCTGTGGTGTGGAGTTCAGTGCCCCTTCATCAGTGTGGGGAACTTCCAGAATGGAAAACTCCCTCCACTGATACAATTAAGCAATTAGTCTTTAATTTAGATCTCAGAGAGTTGGTAGGGCAATGGCATCAAACTCAAACAGAAATGGATCTCTGCCAACCCCATATTGACTTAGAAAACCACAAATTATCATTATCTATGCTGTATTACATTTTAATTTATTTTGTTAAACATTTCCCAATTACATTTTAATGTGGTTTGGGCTGCACATCTGATACCTCTGGCCTAGAGCACTTAGAGGTTAAGGGATTTGCTTACAGCCAAGATGTGTCCAAGGCACAACAAGAACCCAGGTCTTCTTGGCTCCAAGTCTGGACCGAATGCACTGAGCCCCTCATGAATTTCTGATTATGTAATAACGATTTAAAACTCTTATAATAAAAAATGCATAGACATTGACACACTAAACATTAATTTAAACCTCCCCCCCCCAAACAATGGCATTTATTGTATCAGTCATCTCACTAGGGAACAGTACATGGAGATTTTCACTCTGTTGATAATGAATAGATTCCACAATTCTACCAATGGTTGAGATTTTATGCCTCAAATCCATGATAGAAATAAAACAGCTGAGAATATTTAATAGCTTTATTGCTTTAAATAAAGCTTTAAAACTAGCAGGGTCATGCAGTTTTCATAACCAAGCCTTTGCCAATGAAATCTGCGCAGAAGACAGGGCAGATTCAGAAGCCAACCATCATTAAAGTTCACTTGTATTTCTTTTCTACCTTGAAAAACTGAAGGATAACTTCAAATAGGACTGAAGCATTTAATATGCAGTTTAGCAAATTACCGTCACTAATGCTTTGCCACTATGGAATTTACTTTCTGGAAGCACGGAAGGAAGCAAAATTGAGTAAATTACACAGTCTCAGTTCAGGAAAACTGTTCCAAAGGAAGGGATCAATGCAAGCCAAAAAGGATATCAAGTTGGCTGAAATAAAATCTTTTCTAGTCAATAAAGGCAAAGAAAATGCTGCTAAGGAATTGCAAGGCTGGCTAATTTCTTTCCTCTGGTCTCTTTAGGACAAAATAATGTCTTTCCTGGGGGCTGGCCAATTTCTGACTAATAGAGCTCAGGGTGTCCTTGACCTTCCTAGGTAGAACTCAAGCATCCTTGAGGTAGTATGGCACAGTGAATAAAGTGAAACCTGGAGTAAGGAAAATCTAGGATTCAAATACCTCCTCTGACTGACACATCCTAGCTAGGTGACTCTGGACAAGTCATTTGCCTCTCTGACCTTCAGTTTCCTTATCTATAAAATGGGGTTGATGATAATAACTAGGTGCCTACCTCACAGGGATGTTGGGAGGCTCAAATGACATAATGTATTCAGAGTGCTTTTGCAACTTAAAAGGGACAGCGAGTAGACTTGTTATTTCATTAGGAAACTCCTGCATGAGCAGACTTCCTCTACCAGGGCAGGTCAACACCTTCTCTGCAAGTTAAGAGTTCAGTAAATAACAAAGGATCTGAGTCTCAGGGAGTTGCTGAAGGGGATGAGGTTAAATGACTTGCTTAGTGTGACCCAGTCACGGTATGTCACAGGTAGTACCCAGGCAAGCTCTTTACTATACCACACTGTATCTAGGCAAACATTAGAGTGAGAACACTTGCATATATGAAGGGAAGCTAGGGGGCACAATGGACAGAGTACCTGGCCTTGAGTCAGGAAGACTTATCTTCCTGAGTTTAAATCTGCCCTCAGACACTTATTAGCTGTGTGACCCTGGCCAAGTCACTTATCCCTACTTGCCTCGGTTTCCTCATCTGTAAAATGGTCTGGAGAAGGAAATGGCAAACCGCTCCAGCATCTTTGCTAAGAAAACCCCAAATGGGGTCACAAAGAGATGCACATGGCTGAAACGACTGAACAACAACCTCCATATGTGTGTATGAGCTGTTACACTGAGTTCACCTGTCCTAAGCTACAGTTTACTTTCAGGCCCTAATGACCAAAGTTGATGGTAAAAAGCACCTTTCTGAGGAACAAATGACTGAAGCTGCTTCATGCAGTTGGATGAACACTGGTTTTATAATCAGAGTATCTTGATTCAAATTCTAGCTCCTACTTATTATCTTTGGAAAGTCTTTGGAAAAGTCAGTTAACCTTTTTTTGGGCCTCAGTTTTCTTATGTGTAAAAGGGGAGCTAGTAGGACTAGATGCTCTTTGAAGACCTTCCAGCTCTAGGCCTATGATCTCTCTCTCTCTCTCTTTCTCCTCTCTTCCCCTTCCCCTCTCTCTCTATTTCTTCCTTTCCCCTTTCTCTTCCCCCTTTCTTCTCCCTCTTCCCTCTCTCACCCTCATTCAGACCTGTGATTTCATTTCATACCAGACTTATCTGGCTAGCAATCTAGAGTGTCAGATAATTGCTTAGGGCCCTGAGAGGTTAAATGATTTCACCAGACTAATAACCAGTATACGACAAAATCCAGCTTGCCCCGACTCCAAGCCAGATCTCTATCCACTGCATCAGAAGTGTCAAATTGATGGTTTTCTAAGGCCATATGCACGAAGTCCGGAGGTATCCATTTCTGTTTGAGTTTGACACCCACTGCACTATATCACACCATACTGCCTCTTGATCCTTTAGTATTTCCTAAGCTATTTTTATACTTTTAGGTCTTTTGTGGGGATATTGGGTTTAGAGACCCAGGTCATAAATCATTTTCAATGTTTCAAAATTTTAAAGATCTTCCTTAAAATACTGAGGAAATTCCATTGTTTCTGTGCTCCCAAGTACCTCCCTAAGGCCTGGCTCTGTGTTCTTGGGATACCCTGATTTCTAGAACAGTCACAAGGACATATGACTAAGATACATTTTCCTGATGGGAAAAATGATTTAAACAAAAACTCCACCAAACTGCCCCCCACCCCCTAAGATCTGAAATCCTGATAATGGGATACGTAGATAACTGGGTAAACAGAATGGGATTCTGCAAAGAGCAAAGCAAGCCTAGAACCACCCAGTTTCAATACTGATTAACAATAACATCAAAGGTTCTTAATAATGTTTCTGTCCAGCCTTTGGGACTTAAACAGGGAAATAACCATTTAAAAGAACTTGACTAGGAAGATATAAACATGTCATAAGTATTTTAAAATCTACTGTCAGTATCAGCTCCTTGAAGACAGTGACTATATCTTATTTATAACTGTATCTTCCCCAACACTTCACATAATCAGTGCTTAATAAATGTTGAGTGAGTGAATGAATGATTAAAACCTGAGAACCACTGCTTTAAACTCTGTGGGATAAAATATAGACGACAATTGGCCCAAAGGTAAAAAGTAGACATTTTTTCCTGCACTCAAAACCAAACACAGATGCTCTCTGTTTACTAACGAGGCATGAGAAATACCGTATCTAAGCAGCAATTTGCTGAGGTGTCCTAAGGTCCTCAGTGATCCTAGTGAAAGGCCATTAGGCACCCAGGAAAAGCCATTATTTTAGTTACATTCTGTCTTGACACTTAAATAAGAACCAGATTTCTCACAGAGATTGGAAAATTTTGTAGTAATTTATTGCTAAGTAAAATAGGTTGGGGCTAGACCAAGGCCTTTCAAAGGACAGATGGCATCCTATGAGATCCTTGCTATAGGAGAAAACTCAAGACCAGGGGTGGAGAACCTGCGGCCCTGAGGCCACATGTGGCCCTCTAGGTCTCCAAGTGTGGCTCTCTGACTGAATTCAAACTTTACAAAACAAATCCTTTTATTAAGGATTGAACTAATATTTATTTTATTATCCTTGCATTTGACTTTTATGTTAACTAACAAACATTTCTAATATGACTATGGCAGATTCAGGCAACCTAAATGGCTCAGTTACGAATCAGGAAAGCATATCTAGTCATCAGTTTGAAGAAGAAAAAGAAATGCTTTAAAATCCTTGCTGTACAACAACAGCATTGGCGAGCTTCCTTTCTATTACTTCCTTCTTGGAACTTAGTCCTCTAAATCAGTTTTCAAACTGCAAATTTAACCATCCCATCCCAATGCTTCTCAGCTGTAATGCCTAACCTAAGTCCTTCAAGAAACAGGAAATGCCATATGCAGGATCCTGGGAGATGATACTGACATTGCATTAACATTTAAACACTAATTTTATATCTATTTAAAGACATTTACCATGATTACTATATTTCTACTACTCTAAGTGGTAATGATCTCTGAGCTATCATTTAAGTATAGATTGTTGCCTTTGAATTTGGCTTATTCATTAACAAATTACATTTTCTCCTTTATATCAAGGACAGGAAGATGTCTGAATACACTATCAGTGCAATATTTGCTCACAAAGCTGTATTAGGAAGTGGGCTGTGTGGGTGTTAGAAGGCTCCCCTCATTATTTGCTGCTTTGATTAGCTCTTTACAAGGGCACAGTCAGAAAAAACTCAGGCTCAATTAGAATACTGTTTTCCTTTTTATCCATAACTTGTGACTTAATGCATCCTCCTATGAAGTCATCTATGACAGTTATGACTCTCAGATGGGTGATGATGTATAGCTTTTCACCACAGGAATGCTTCAGTTACAGAAGGACATGCTACTGGAGTTTCAGATTGCAGATATCAGGCCAAGTCATTGACTGGGAGGGTCTTGAGGGCTGGAGGGTCAGCCTAGGAGACAGTCAAGCAGGGTCTGTGCTTCCCTTGGATTCCTGGGGATCAGGAATGTGTTCCAGACATCTGATGCTCACAATATAATGCTTTGACTATCTTTCCAAGTGAGTGTCTCACTTTCAGCTCAGCAAAAGATGAGGCTGGAACACCTTTAGCTATCTTAGGACCAGTGGTCTGGTTACATTGATTAGTCATGCATAACTAGAGTTAAAGGCAAATGTCGTAAATCAATTCTTTCATTTTCCCCTCCAATACCAGCAGAAATAACTGTATTCAGTTTTCTCCAAATAGCAGTTGAGGCTATTATAGAAATACATTACATGAATATTATATAAATTACATACATATATAATAAATATTAGTTGAGGCTATATGAATATGCCTTTTGTAAAAATTAATTTTGTATAAATTAATTCAGCATGACACCTCACTAGAGCCTCAACTCCTATCCATAAGTATTGAGTGCAAGTCAGATAAAAGGCATTTTTCTCTCTTCCTTTTAAGAGGTTAGGGTGAGAGGGCATCTGTAGGAGATGTGACTACAAATAAATGAAATCAAGAATAGAAGTCTTTAGGTATCACCCAGCAAGATCAAAGATGAAATTATCAAGAAATAGAAATCATTCATTTAGCACCTTTTTTTTCTTCAAGGATAATTTGTGTCCCTTCAATAATGACCTCACTTTTTTTTTAGGACCAGCGCCTGTAGGATGAGGATTCAAGAGTTCTTGGGATACTGAGTTAAACTTTGGAAAAAACCTATTACTAACAGGCAACCTAAACAGGTAATCAGAGAGGGGCAGCCTTTTGTTTTTCAGCTTTAATGCTTTCTAGTGATTCTCACTTCTTATGTTTGATACATAATATTTCTCATTCAAGAGAGCAAAGGAGAAAGTGGAAAAGAAGCATTTACTACCTGGGGAAAAACTACCAATTTCTTTCTTCCAGAGACTCTTTCTTAAACATTCTCACTTACGTCTGTTTTAAATAGAGGGAAGTGATCAAAGGCTATTGGGAAAGAGATTTAGGTTGGTGTATGGCTTGGTACTATGGAGAGAAATTAATGTGTTTTCCTTCTAAAGCTCTACCCTTGTATCCATCCTCATGCTGGCAATGCCTCCCCCTCTACACATCTCCTGTGGTGTTGGTAAGTTTCCTCCCTGTTCTCCAGTTGAGGAAGCACCTACCCAAAGTCAGCCATGCTTTCTTCATGTTCAGCCCATGACTCCTCAAAATCGTTCTAGACTTTGCCCTTGCCAGGGTCCCTCTCCTACCTCTTCCAGCTTTTCATCACCATTTTGTGTGTTGTCTTCTCCCATTAGAGTGTAAGCTCCCTGAGGGCACTGGCTGTCTTTCTGCTTGTATTTTATCCCCAGCACTTAGTACAGTTTCTGTCACTAGTAAGTGCTCAATACATGCTTCCTTTACTATCCATGTGTCTTTTTAAAGTTGCTCATCATTTCTGTTTCCACTACGTGCTTCACTGTGTTGAATGAGCAAGCTGGGAAGGAGAAAAGAGCCTCTTGGCCTAGTTACTGGATTACTAAGATTTGTACTAACCCTCATATCACAAAACACACACACAAATCTCGGAAACAAAACACCTCAATATTTCTTATGGGCATATTCTGATCTTTTTTAATGGAAGTGTATGTCCCAAACATAGAGTCTATAAATTTAACTCTTGCTCCTATTATCTATCCCTAAGATATAGGGCCATTTACATCCCTCAAGGTTCCAATTTCTTGCAAATATGTGGGGAGGAAAAGTTATTCAAGAAGAAATAGAAACCTATGCTTCTGAAAAGAGCATGAACTGTAGGAATTCATGCAAAAGCAAACAGTGCATTGGGTCTCAACTTTTCTTGAGAACTGCTTTTGGGTTTGAGGCCAGACAGTCTGCATAGTTCAAGTGAGCAAAAGAGTAGGCCTCCCACATCATTTGACCCAACTCTTCAGCTTTTTTTTTTCTGTACTCATAATGGTAATACAGTTAATGGCTACTGTCCTAATACTTGTACATTACAAGGATTTTGTGCCAGGTGCTGCTCTATTTCCAGGTTTCTACTGGCAAAGTAAAGTGGCAAATTGAAGCTGTTATTTGAGTGATTTAGACAAACTACTTGCCTTTGTCTAAATTGTCAAGAGTTACAGCAATTTTAGGCTGACTAAACTTAGGTTTCTGGACTAGCCTCAGTCTGTTAAATATAGTCTATGCTTCCCAAAGAATTCAAAACAGCTGCTTCTATTACTTTTCTTCATGCTGTGGGCAACCTGTTGCTGGCAAGGACACTCAGGAAATGTTTGGGCCACTTTCCGATTGCTGAGACTAGTTTCGCTGTGAGTTGAAGTAGGATTGGTATTCACCAGCTGGTAAAGGTCCAGTTGGTGTTAAAGAACTGAATGTCAATAGCCACCCCAACCCTCCAAACATAGCTTCTCTAAAAAAGCTTTCCCTGACTAATCCCACCCTTACCTCTGATCATCTCTGCACTCCCCATCCTCTCTGCACTTACATGGATACAGTTTTTACTATGTCAGTCTGCACTTGTGTTATGGGAATTTTAAAAATTTCCTTTTCGTTATTTGGGACTCAGGGTCATTCCTTGGTTAACTAAAAGTCTCACTAAAATCACTAAAAAAAAAAAATGTTGGTGCAGCTAGGCAGCCCAGTGGATACAGCACTGGCCCTGGAGTCAGGAGGATCTGAGTTCAAATCCAGTCTCAGACATTTGACACTTACTAGCTGCGTGACCCTGGGCAAGTCACTTAACCCCATTGCCTAGCAAAATACAAACAAAAAAACCAAAGATATGGTCTTTACACTTAAAAAAAAAGAGAGAGAGAAGGCAGCTAGGTGGCGCAGTGGATAGAGCACCAGCTCTGGAATCAGGAGGACCTGAGTTAACTAAAATTTTACCTGAACAAAGTCGTTCCTTGGAGTGTGAAAATTTACTTAAGAACCTTATTTCTTAGATAAGAAGACAAGAAGATCAACTGTCCCTGACTCTTTGGGCCCACATAAATATTTTTCCTCAATCAGCCTAATTGTAAATCCTCTAAAAGTGGTTCACTCTGTAACCTGACTTAGTTTACTTACAGAGTTTGTTTGATGAAGTTTGTTTCGTTAGGGGATATATGAGACTATGACTAAATTTGTTCAACTGTTATGACACTGAAGACAGCATGGGATTATGGGTCTATCTTCTCTTTAACTTTTGTGGCCTAAGAGGAATGTACAAGATTGCAATATGTAAATGAATTATTTCTATGTCACTCTGCTTTTTAATTTTTCCTTTAAGAAGCCTTGTAAGAATCCTCATACTTGTTCAGGTTTTCTCTGAACCTATGCTTGAACATAATAATAAAACCTGGGTTTTTACTTCCATAATTCCTGTGTGGTGGTCAATATATATTTGGCATCATTTACCCACCACGGCAGCTCAGAGAGATGAGTTTTCTCCCAAACGCTGGGTTAGGCATCTGATGCTCAATTGTTCTCTCATCTTTTATGGATGTTTGGTCAACAAACCTGGGTTTTAAGTTCCCTGAGGCCAGCCACCAGGTTTTCTATTTCTTCTGTATACAAAAGCCAGCACCTGACAGTAATGAATACACGAATGAACCTCCTGGTTCATTCCTCTCAATTGTCAAGTTTTGTTAAAATACATGGAGAAGAGAAAGAGTAAGAAGATTGAGCAAGGAGAAATAAGGTAGGACTGAGGGGAAGAAAAGAGAAGATCAGATGAGCAAAAAAGGAAGAACAGGCAAGAACAAGAGAAAAAGCTTAAGTACCAAGAGAAAGAGAGAGGAAAACCAACATAAAAAAGCAACTGAATGAATTAAAAATAAGAGGACAAAAAAATTACAGACATTTTATGTTTCTTCTCAAAATATGTGAGAGATGCATAGTAGAACCTCAGCCTAAATGCTTGTGGAATAGGGTGCTCTGGCTCAATGAATTTTCTGATTAATTTGGTGTTAACTAGAAAACTCTTTCTGTTTTGGTTCTTGTTAAATGTTTCTAAAATGTATCAACCCATTTTCCTGACTTAGTAAGTAAAAATCTAATGACTCCTCTTTGACAAGTGAAGATCTTGAATTACCTTGGGATCAACATTTAGATAATCCTTGATCACTGCAGTGAACTTGTAGGTAAATAGAAAAGATAGGAAATTGGGCTGGATCTGTACTGGTCCCAACGTGTAATCGGGGAATGCTTTCTTAACTAACTCCTTGATGCATGAACACATTTTCCTATGATTTAGTGTGTTTTTTCTTATTGTCAATACAGAAAAATCAAATCTGGGTAGAAGCTATCCTGACATTTTTTTTTTTTAATGATCTAAATTCACCCACCACTTTTTAGTAGATAAAGAGAATACAGCAATGGTACTTTCTATTCATCCTCTTTGCACACTCTCCTTTTTCCTTCCATTTCATCCCTGTCATGAGGCTAGAGTGATGCTAGGAAAGAGAACTAGAACAAAGCTTCTGAGCACTCTAAAATTGCATCTTCTGCATTAAAAAAATCCTCTTGTGTCCTCCTGTCTAATAGAGGCTTTGAATTTTCATTCTAATGAAGCACAAAATATACCATAAAATAAGTACCAACCTGTTATAGAGAATGGAATTTTCAGGCAAAAAGTGCATTTATAAAAAGTAATATTGTAAAAATTCTCTTCTTGTACCCTGCCCAGAATGTTGCACCCTGTTGTCTACCTTTAGGCAGCTAGGTGGTATAGTAGACAGAGTACTGGACTTGGATAGAAAAAAACCTGACTGGTATGTGATCCTAGGCAAATGATTTATTCTCTTTCAGCCTCAATTTCCTTCTCTGTAAAATGGGGATAAGAATAGCACTTCCCTCCCAGGTAGGAACAAATGAGATTTTTTATCTATCTACATAACATATATATACATCTATCTATACATATATATATCTCAATCAATCAACAAGTATTTATAAAGTGTCTACTATGTGCTAAGAACTATGCTAGGTAGTAGGGATACAAATACAAGGAATAAAACAACACTTGTGAGGGAAGCTTACATCCTAATGAAGGATATGAATCCTTTAAGGGCTGTGTGAAAGCCTTTAAGGGCTGAAAATCGCCCTAAGACTTTTGGGACACCCTGAATCTGTTGTTCTATTAGCCTGAATAATTGCATGAGAATTGAGGGCTCTTTTCCTTTTTCAAGAGAGAACTAGATTTGAACCAGATTCTTCAAGGGGAAAGCATGGGCGGGGAGAAGAAGAGGCAAAAAGAGAGAGATTTATTTGTATGAGAAATCTCCCCAAATGAAGTCAGGTCACACAAATCTAAAGCTTTGGTTCTGGGCCATAGAGTACAAGTGGTTATTTGTATCTAGTCACAGAATCACAGATTTAGAGCTGACCTCCATTTTATGGATGAGGAAACTGAGGCCCAGAGAGTTTAAGTAACTTGCCCAAGGTCACACAGGTAGTAAGCAGCAAAGTCAGGATTAGAACCCAGGGACTCTGTCTCCAAATCTGGTATTCTTTCCACCACACAATGAAAATGTGGTTTGCCACATTTATGATTTATTAAAAAAAAAAAGCCAATTGTAACGTTTAAGAAGGTCCCATAATGGCAGTTCTAGAAACAAAAACTTGCTCTCTACCCTCAGGTAGCCACATGGAAAGTAAAGACTTCTCTCTGTCACCCTCTCAATATGTCTCAAGTATTTCTTAGTAGGAAACTTTTTCTATGTTTGGTCTCCTTCTTTGCTTGCTCATTTAAAAAATTTTTTTCTACTAAGACTACAATAAGGGGCTCCAGCCTAAGGTTGTAAAAGATGGTATCTCTCTCAATTGAGGTGTAGGGTGCCACCATCTTGGAACAGACAAGGAAGAGAAGGGAGTGCTAGTACTGTGGAAAGTACACTGGATTTGTAGCTTGGGGATTTGGCCGTCACAAGTGACAGTTTCTCTGGACCTTCTCTTAATTGGAAGGGGTTGGACTAGATCATCCCTAAAGTCCCTTCCATTTCTCTATCCTAAGAGTTTAAAAATAAACATGCCCATGGCAACAATCCTTTCAGCTGGGATTATTTTCAGTCGTTATTACCAAGCTGGACTTGAATTGAAACATTCTGTAATTCACTGCTGGGTTCTCTTTACCCTCATCATGTGCGCTTTTGCACAAGTATATGATGCTTCTGGCCCATTCCAGGCGGGCACATGCTTTAGCTGCCTCTTTTGGTGGCAGCAATGAATTGGGAACAATTTTACCCATATTCTCATGCAGTGACAATGGCACACATTTATGAGATGGCCTGCTCAGCTACATTCTGTGGCTGTGAAATAATTCTAAGTTGTAGTATTAAAATTAATACTGAGGTTACTTGCGTTATGATCTGCAAACTTTGCTGAAAGTCTTATAGTGACCTCAGGCCTTCTGAAAACTAATTATGGTGTTGTATAGTAGAAAGAGCACTAGAGTGGGAGTCAGGAGACCTGGCTTCTATTCTTGGCTTTGCTACTCACTAGCTGTGTGACCATGAGCAGGTTGCTTGATCTCTCTGGGCCTCAGTTTCCTCATCTGTAAAAGGGGAGGGGGCAGGCAGGTTAGATGATCTCTAAGGTTCCATTTCTTTCAGGTCTTAAACTCTACCACTCTAGTGGTTCGGCAAAGTGAGAGTTAGTGAAATTCTTTATATGCTGTAGTAATAAAGATTTGTTAGAAGATGATTAGTATAGTTAAGTAGTGAGCAGAAAATCAGGGATGCATACTTGTATAGTTTTGTTTCTTGAAAAAAAGCAAATAAATGCACAGTAACACACTAATCTGCTCTCTCCAATAAGGTGCGGACTCCTACGTGTAATATCACTAAGGCCATCTGCCTTTGATACAAATACATGGCATATTTCCCCCTTTTCTCTCATTCCTACACTCAAATTTCACTAGCTATTTTATCAAATGAGTTCTGCATTTTACATTTCACATGCTAAAGCCAACTTTACACTATGAGCTCAGTGCACCGACTTTTTATGGGGGTGGGGGGCAACAAGAAACAACACACCATGTCAAAGCACAGAAGAGAAAAATACTAACAATCTTTCATTACCTTTTCTTCTGAGTCTCCTGGTTGACAAGTAATTACCCCATCTCTTGATCCTCCGGCAAATGTTGCCTTGCAATTTGCAAGCCACTGTTTTCAGAAGAAAGACAGACATCAGAAATAGACGCACACAGACAGGTTTAGTGATGGCTTGAGAATATTTTAATGTCAATTCTTCTCAGCATAAGATAAAATCTGTTCTGTCTATTCGCATGGCATAATAAGCTTTTGCTTTAGTGAATTTTTAGAAAACCCCATCTTCTTTTAAACTGGGCTGAAACTATGTTATCTCTCTCTATGGGTTCAATGATCATCTTAACTCTTTGTTTTGAACTCTTAGTTCAAATCTCAAGTCTTGAAAATATGTTTCATAAATAAGCCCCTGCTTAAGGTAGGTTTATACTTAAAATATTTAAGGTCTAAATTTATCTCTTTACTTTTTATAGCAAAACACATAAATGCACACATTGTGGAAACCTTTTAGAATACTGGTATTCTGAAAGAGGAGGACTAATCCTGTTACAGGCTGTGTTACATTAAGCTTTTAATGAAGAAACCATGTTTTAGAGGATCATGATTTGACTCATACAACTGAATTTTATAAGTTATGTTCTGAGTGGACAGGCACATTCTGCTTGTCTGTGCAATACAGTAATCTCCAGGATGGTAATATTTCAATGATCTGACTTCTGGTATCTCAAGCATTTGGAAGAAAGGTGAACCTAAAAGTTTTTTTTTTTTAAAGAGAAAAGAAAAGAGGTAATAAAATTTTTTTTTGGCTGTTAATACACAGTAAGCCTCTGACAATAACAAAAATTGCCAGGAGAGGTACAGACAAACCAGAAGCCCCTAATGTGGCCGGTCACTTTGTTAACCTGTTAAAAAAAAAAAAAAGCTTATGATGGCCACAGAAGTCAGCATGAAGGGGCATCAGCACAGGAGAAAATGGTAAGGAAAAGAAACTAAGGAGAAAAAAAATCAGAGAGGATCAGACAGCAGGATAAACTGGAGAAAACACTGGGTGAGCAAGTCAAGAGGTTGGGACCTGATGCTATGTGCCCTGGGACAAGTTAGTTAATCTCTCTGGGCTTCCATTTCCTCATCTGTAAAATGAAGTGGTCAAGTAAGGTGATCTCTAAGGTTTTTTCCAGCTCTCATCTGTTAGGGGAGAAAATGATGCCCTTATCAGATACCCTTTCAGAGAAAGAGCAAGCTAGGTCCTGTTCACCTAGCCTTACAGGACATCATTAGGAGTTTTAAGGATTAGATCTAGTTCTGACTCAAAAGTTCTCCTGATTGGATCAATCAGGCAGGAAGATAGAGGAAAGGGTAAGGGGTGGCGGGGAAGCCACTACACTTTGGTTAAGTTTTTGAAGAGATATAGTCACCTCTTATTTGGGGTGAGAATAGCTTAATTTGAAGAACAAATACAAACCAGCTGTAATTATTGTCCATATTGTCCATTATTAAGAAATGGAATGGTTCCTTCCTTATGATGCTCAATAAAATGGAGGCATTACAGTGCATGAAGATTGGGACTTATAAAACAAATAAATTAGAGGATGATTATTCTCACAGAACAATTTCTTTCTTTCATAAAAGGATCCATCACAAGGACCCTTTAGACAGTGAGAAACCCTACTGTGTTTAAAAATATGACTTAATTTACAAAAAGCTCTCTGCTTAGTTACTTAATAATTAGCTGATTAGGAACTAGTTAACAAAATTAGATGCACTGTCACTGAGGACTTGATGTGGGTAAGAAAACTCTCAGAATCAGTTTCTTAACAATAAAGGCAAAAATCTGCTCAGGTTAGGGCCTGCCAAAGACAAGTGCCATCCAAAACAGCAAACTCAAAAGGCTGCAGACACAGTCATCAGTTACTGTGATGGATATATAGTCATAATAACAATAAGAATAATTTGTTGAGTTGTTTCAGGCATGTTTGACTATTTGTGACCCCATTTTGGTGTTTTCTTAGCAAAGAAAATGGTATGCTTTACCAATTTCCTTTTCTAGCTTATTTTACAGATAAAGAAACTGCAGCAAATAGGGCTAGGTGACTTGCCATAGCTAAGATGGGTCTGAGGCTGGCCACCAAGCTGCCCTAATAATAACAGCTAATATTTACATAGCACCTAATATGTGCCAGGCACTGTGTTAAGCACTTTGCAATGATTTCATTTAATTCTCATAACCATCTTGGGATGTAGGTGCTATTCCCATTTTACAGATAAGGAAACTGAGGCAAACAGAGGTTGTGACTTGTCCAAGTTCACACATCTAGTAAGTGTGAGAAATAATTATTAATAACCAATATCTTGGAGAGATTCAGAGGCCCTCCCCTTTTTCTAAATTCCTCATTTTAAAAAGTTCCCTTTTTTTTTTTGAAGGACACTACTGATAATGAGATTCCATTGACTCTTCTATCTTGGTCAGACCCCACCCAACCACAAGCAAGAAATTTAATCTAGGGTGGGGAAGCCCATTGTGTTCTACTCAGGTTTGGGTAGAGACAGATCTTTTTGACTAGATAGCCCAAGGCTAGGAGTGGTCAGGTATAGCTGAGGGTGGTCTGAGTAGAGATAATTTCTCTGTGCAAAGGTCACTCTCAGCCCCATTGACCACCTACTGTTTCGAAGGGTATATAAACTGTAAGCCCCACTGCCACAAGTGTCTTTGGTTTAAGAGAGACAGCCAAATGACCATCCTTTTATTAATAATTTCCTGAGTTTATTAATAAAATGATTAAATTACCCAGAAACTATGTCTCTCAAACCTTTGTAAAGGTCACATAAGTGTCTGAGGCTGGATTTGAACTAAGGCCATAATTGACTCCAGGCCCAGTGTTCTATCTACTCAGTTACTTAGCTGCATTATATTCCATTATTAAGAAATGGAATGGTTCCTTCCTTATGATGCTTGATAAAATGGAGGTATTACAGTGCATGAAGATTGGGCTTATAAAACAAATAAATTAGAGGATGATTATTCTCACAGAACAATTTCTTTGTTTCATAAAAAGATCCATCACTAGGACCCTTTAAACAGTGAGAAACCCTACTGTGTTTAAAAATGTGACTTAATTTAAAAAAAAAATCTCACTTATACACAACTTTTCAGAAATAGAACTATGTACCATGTAAATTCAGTAAGAGATGAAACACTTGTAAGAATTTAATAGTGCCTGAAACATATGACTTCAAATCCCTATACAAAGATCTTCACCAACTGAGAGGATGACATCTCAAAAGAGATGCCTAGAGGTAGAGCCAAGATGGCAGAGAAAAAGCAGGAACTCACCTGAGGTCTCTCAAATTCCTTTCCAAACAACTTTAAAATAATGTCTCAAAATGAATTCTGGAGTGACATAACCAACAAAAGGAGAGGGTGAAACAATTTTCCAGCCTAAGACAACTTAGAAGGTTGGCAGGAAAGGTCTGTCTCACTGGGGTGAGAGAGGAGCACAGTTCACTGTAGACAGCACTTGGCAAGCTACAACAGGCTTTGGGGTGTGTGTGTGTGTGTGTGCGCGCACGCACGCATGTGAACGCATATTACTGAACCCAAAGTTGCTGCTTCCATAGCTCTCAGCCCACAGAAGTAAGGGAGTCAGACAACTGGTGAGAAGGAGATTACAGGGGACCCTTTGCTGGTACTAGGTGCAGAACTCTGCTGCATTGCTCAGATGCACTTCCAGGTCACAGTGGCAAGGAAGAGCACTAGCATACTAAAGCATGCGGCCTCAGGGGAGCAGGCACACTGGTCACAATTCCAGGGTGGAAAAGAGTGCTCATAGTTGCTCACAGGCTGGAGCACAGGGCAGGAGGGCAATGACCACATTTTTCTCGAGATCATAACACCTTGGAAGAACTAGAAATATATAAACCCCCAGAACTAGCTCTGAAAATAGCAGTATGGAAAAACCTGAATGAAGCTTGACAGCAGAGTCCTGAGAGCAGAGCCCAACTTTAACATAAAGTTAAAAGTCAAGAAATAGGATGGAATAAAGTGCAAACAACAACAAAAGAATCTGACATAGAAAGTTACTGTGGTGACAGGGAAGATCAAAACACTATCTTTGAAGAAGATAACAAAGTCAAAACAGCTACATTCAAAGCCTCAAAGGAAAATATGAATTGGTCTCAGGCCCAAAAAGAGTTCCTGGAAAAAACTTAAAAAGGATTTTAAAAACAGAGATTCCTATTTTTTTCTGGTTTCTTGATACAGTCATTAGGAGTCAAGAGCAGTACCCACCATATTTTTTTTCTAATGATGTCACTAACATAATTGAACCCAGCATCATTTCATTCCTGATCTTAAATTCACATTCTGATCTCTACAGAGGGAAAGAGTCATTATCATCTCTACCCCACAAGGAGGTAGGGAGAGGCCTTAAGATTCTGACAGTGGCCTCACAACTCACACTTAAAAAGATCATAGAATCACAGAGTGAGAGCTGCAAGGATCCTTAAAGGTCATCTTCTCCAACAGGCCCAGAGAAGCCCAAGTAGGTCCAAAGTCCTACTGGTAAAAAAGCAATGGAGCTGGGCTTTGAATACAGATGCTTGGACCCCCTAATCCAAATCTTCTTTTTGCTGCTTATTGACCACACTTAGCAATAACTAAACCGAGAGCAAAAAACATGGCTTACTGAGAGAGTGGCTTCCTTTCTGTTGTTGTAGGTATCCAGATATTCTTGCAGTTCTAGAACACTGAACTTCAGCTTGTCAAGAAGTCCACAGGACAGGAGCTAAAGACATAGGAAATAGTTTTACAACAATTAAACTAGTTATATATAATTGTAAAGGCATGACTGTACAAATTGAGAAGAAATGCTATTCAGAAATATTGCCAGGGCAGGTAGTAGGATATATGGGAACATATATATACTGTGTATATATAACCAGGGTACATTATGTACATTACAGGGTACATATGTACATTAGTGGCATATACATTTATGTGTACAGGTAGCTAGGTGTTGCAGTGGATAGATTTCAGGCCTGGAGTCAGGAAGACTCATTTCATGAGTTCAAATCCTGCCTCTTACATGACTGAACAACAACATATATGTGTGTATATGTATATATGTACACACTAATGTAAATGTTTATACGGTCATATTTACATAATGCTTTAAGGTTTACAGCATTTAAAGAGCAGGGTGAGGTAGTAGATAGTATAAGTATGTTTAGTTTCACCTTACAGATAGGGAAACTGAGGCTCAGAGAGCCTAGAATCTTAGGGCTAATAAATAAATATCAGAGTCAGTATTCAAACCCAGGGGTCTCCGGGCTTTAAATCCTGTTTTCTTAACTCCAAAGCTTATGGAAGTGATTGTTGATAAATCAAAATAAATTAATAACAAAAAATAAATCCTGTTTTCTTTCCACATCCTCTCCGGCAGTTTTCAATGCTATACAGTTAATAGTTGTTGCTGTTCAGTCATTTCAGTTATTTCTGTCTCTTTGTGATCCTATTTGGGATTTTCTTGGTAAAGATATTGGAATGATTTGTCATTTCTTTCTTCAGCTCATTTTACAGATAAGGAAACTGAGTCAAAGAGTGTTAAATGCCTTGCCCAGGGTCACACAGCTAATAAGTATCAGGAAGACCTGAGGCTGGATCTTCAGCCCACTGTACCACCTAGTTGCCTCCAAGCCACAGAACTCTAGGGCTTAGCTGAGGGCCTTGCACATAGTAAGCACTTAATGACAGTTGATTGACTGACTGTCTAAACTGGGCATACCATTCCCTGTTAATCCAGGATGGAGGATACTCACTGTCTCAGCATCCACAAAAAGTGTCGGGCATTCAGAGCAGGAGGTCAGCATTTGGGAAGAACTAACAAATTTGGAGCCAATTCCCCGAAGGTTGTCCCCAAGATAACTGGCGGCGTCACAAGTCAGGAAGCAGAACCTTTTCTGAATATTCTGAAAAACACATGCAAAACCCCCCAGTCCCCCAACTCATTGGCATCTTTCTCACATGAAGATGAGTTGTCTTCATTCCCCCAACCAATTTTTTATTTTTCTTTCTTTAAACAATGAGAACAAGCCTGAAACAAGTTCTCTTCCCTTGAAGGGAAGCAAATATTTATTTAAAAAGACTCCTAAATAACAATCTTCCAAGGCCAAGCAGAAGCTGAGGAGATTGAAACTATTTTGTCTTTTGTCATATGAGTGCGTTCCTGTAATCACATACATTCAGGGAAGAATGCATTTATTCCTGCAAATTTCCCCTCTATTTGGGTGGCACACTGGTATTTCTTGTATCTTCTCTGCCAGCATGAAAGTGGCATTTTTGGGGGGTTCACAGATCCTCGAGACCCAAAGAACCCAGGTTTCCTCATTTAGTTCATAACTGCCATCATTATATAGACACAACCCATATGGTTCATTTAGCTATAAGTACCTGTCTACATTTGAGAGCTGCCTGAGATCTGATTGGCAGTATGACAATGCAACAAATTGTAAAGAAAAAACTGAATTAAAAAAATACAGTGTGGTGCTTCCAAAGTTACAGGTAATGCTACTAAGTTTTCTTTCTTTTTTTTAAAATCAAAATTCCCCTTTAATAAAACACAGGTCTACATACCTAGACGTGAGATGTTCAGACTCAATAGAAAATAAATGGGAAAATGGTAAACACACCATTAGGCAATGGTCGTGGAGGATTAATTGTAAGAAAACTGAACATGAGGTATCTGCACAGTTTTTATCATCAGAATTTACTACACAATATGCTTCTGTTATTATTAGGTAGCATTTTATAGAAATGGATATGAGGTGAACACAAGACTTTTTTCTATGCATGAAGCTGAAAAAATGAATTTAAACCATTTTATTATGGAAGAGAACAAGGTCTAAGAGAAGAGGAATATTCTGATGGCAAAGCTAGAATTTGATCTATTGAAACATATTCCTTGTAGTTGTCCCCTAGTACAGACATTTACTCTATGACAAAAGCCAAGCAAAACTTCTTTCTGCTCAGCCTGTTAATGATAGTATTCTCTCCACCTAGTTCGGTAATAGACAAGGCCAGGGCAGCAAGTATTATCCATATGGGAACAAGTTTAATGGTTAAATAAGTCTGCTACATCAGGGTTGAGGGAGGGATAACTGGGCAAATATATGGTCAGGCCAATTCTGAAATGTCCCAATGTCCTGGGAAATAAGAATCAGATGGCTGGGATAGCATACAGGTGGAAAAAATTGGGACTCGAATAGAAGAGGAAAGTCAGGTGTGCTGAAGAAGGCTGTATGCGGAAACTAAGGCTGGGTGGATAACTCTGCAATTGAAAACATGTTCAGAAGGCTGACTTAGCAACAGATTAACTTTGAGGCAAGGGCTGGGTCTACACCAGAATCAAGAGTTGAGATTTCTCCCCAAAAGGTAAAGTTTCATGTCAGAGATTTGCTATCTAATGTCCTCTTCTAAAAGAGTAGTTTTGTTGTTGTTCTTCCATCTCTGACTCTTGGTGACCCCATTTAGAGTTTTCTTGGCAAAGATACTACAATGGTTTGCCATTTCCTTCTCCAGCTTATTTTACAGATGAAGAAACTGAGGCAAACAGGGTTAAGTGACTTGCCCAGGGTCGCACAGCTAGTAAGTGTCTGAGGCTGGACTTGAGCTCACAAAGAGGAGTCTTTGATTCCCAGCCCAGTGCTCCATCCACTGCCCCACCTGGCTGTGCTTAGTTTCCCAGAAGGCTCTGCTTCAGAAATGATGAATGCTGGTGTACCATCTCACCCTTAAGAGGCCCAGTTGGCCTGAGGCCAGGTATAGCACCTCTGGGGCAATAATTTTGTCTTTCTCAGCCCTGAAATCCTTTGTGTTTTAGAGAGTGTAGCCCTGTGACATCCTCACCGTAGACTAAGTGCGTTATTGAGGACCTGGAGAGAGTACTCCAGTTCTCCACATTCCTTCCCTAGGTGGAATATATAAAGGTATATCTGCTAGCAGCCATGGCCGCCTGGTTTCAGGTAGGGGCTCGGTCCTAGGCACATGCCCTAATGGGGTGAATGTGAACAAGGTTAGGACAGAAAGTACTATGAATGGTTATAAGTGATGGGGATGACCAGTCTGGTGCACAAGTGTTGAGACTGACAATTCAGACCAGGGCTGTGTAAGAGCTGGGGTCAATAACTAGGAAATGTGAGCCAGGAATGGTGAAAGGCTGGGGTAAACATAGGTCAGGGGCTGAGATGGGACGCAGAGAGGAAAGTAGACAAGTACTCTTTACCAGAGTAGACAAACCAGGCCAAATGGTGGACAGTGGGAGGCCATAACCAATGCCAGGCATGTGGTGGAACAGAAAATTTAAGGTTAGGTCAGATGGCCAATGTGTTGGTTTGTTTTGCTTGAGTACATTTATTTGTTAAAAGGGAGGGCCAGGGATGGAGTGGAGTGAATTACAGGGCAGGAAGTGAAATGACACAGCATAGAAAAGAATATCAACAGAACATTAAAAACACAGAAGAAAATAAAGAAGTTCAGAAGGGGACTCGAACAAAGGATAATTTTATGACTACCAAGTTAAATGTAACATCCACTTAGACACGATGTAAAAAGTTAACAGTTTTGCATACAATCCTTTTTTGTTCTTTTGTCTACTAGAATGTTCATGTTTGCTGGTGATCATTAAGTTCATAATAAAAAAAGGAAATTGTAAAAAAAAAAAAAGGAAAAGAAAGGAAAGATTAGGTCAGTATCAAAGATGTGTGTGTGTATGTGAATGAGGCAGAGAGAGAGAGACAGACAGACAGACAAACACAGTAGTCTTTTAGTTGTACTGTTCTGAGGATGAGCGTCCCTGTACTTCTGTGCAGTCTTGTAAAATTGCTGGGGTAGGAGAAAATAGCAAGTCCTCTTTGAAAGGGCTATCCAGAAAGGGGTTATAGAGAATGACCTTCATTAAGTTTGTTCACATGGCTGCTATGAATGGCAGTAAGCCATGTTTGTAGTCACCACTGGCATGTCTAAAGAACAGATGGGAGGTATAGGCACAAAGAAGAAATGGAATGAAATAAAAAGAGGAGGTGAGTTGGAGGAAGGAAGATGGGCGAAAAGAAAAGGAGACCCAGAGACCAAAGAAAGCAGTATCGGGGGAGTGAGAGTGCGGGAATGAGGGTGGCAGATGGTGCCACTCAGTAGCAGCTGTACCTGTCTGCCTCTTCTTGATGGAGATGACAGTTTTAGAAGAGGCCAGAGTGGCTGGAGAAAAACATATAATAAGCATTTCCAACCAATTTTCTAAGGGAAATTTCTGTAGGAGTAAAGGAGATGGAAAGGAGGGTTTAGGACTGACACAGGGAATGCTGGTGAGCATCAAGGTCTGTACTTTTAGAGTCACTCCATGAGTCTAATGCTACAACGACCTTGACGCCTTCATTCCAAGACTTACTTTATTTTTTTAAATTTTTTTATTTTTTTTTATTTTTTAGGCAATTGGGGTTAAGTGACTTGCCCAGGGTCACACAGCTAGTAAGTGTCAAGTGTTTTGTCTGAGGCCAGATTTGAACTCAGGTACTCCTGACTTCAGGGCCAGTGCTCTATTCACTGCACCATCTAGCTGACCCCAAGACTTACTTTAAATAAGGAGGAGAACACATGAAACGTGTACACGGCACAGGAGCCATCTGAGTCGCCCATGAGCTGGTTGATATGACTGCGCCAGGCTTCTTCTGCATCATCACATGCAGCTGGTTGAAAAGCAGCCAGGATGGCAGAGAAGAAGGGTGAAGGTGGTGGAGAGATGCCCCTGTCTCCATCTCCGTAGCTGGAAAAGAGAAAACGAGTCTTGACAACTTCACCAAGCCATGCTTTGTAAAAAATTGACAACAAATCCTCAGAACTCTGACCAATAAAATGAAATAGACCATTCCTTCTCATTAGTTCTCTCCAAGGCTGCTTTCAGTACTGGCTTTTCATTTTCTTAGCTCTCTTGTGCTCTTTTATAGTTCTAGGTAAAAGAGAAGAAAAGAATAGGGACAGCTAAATGGCCCAATGGATAGTGCCAGGCCTGATCCATCCTCACATATTTATTACCTGTGTGACCCTGGGCAAATCACTTAACCTTTGCTTGCCTCAGTTTCCTCATTTGTAAAATGAGCTGGAGAAGGAAATAGTAAACCACTCTACTATCATTGCCAGGAAAACCCCAAATGGTGTCACAAACAGTCAGACATGACTGAAACGACTGAACAACAATAAAAGAATAGAACCCTTGAGCCCTACATATCCTCTTTAATCTTTCAGAAATGCCTTATTCTTCTAAGTTTTCAATATGTTCACTACCTAGATTAAGGGACTTTTTTCTCTTTTCTATTTGAATATTAATTTCTGTACTTTAGGACTATTTACTCCCCAGTTTTCATCAAGTTTACAGTCTACCATATTTGATTTTTCCTTTATCCCAAACTTCAAGGTATTATGGGGCATAGGGTAATAGACTTCCATTCAAGAAGACCTGAGTTAAAATCCTGCCTCAGACATTAGTGGTGTGACCCTGAGTGGGTCACTTAACTTCAGTATGACTCATTTTCCTCACCTGTAAAATAAAGGGGCTGGATTTGATAAACTCTAAGGTCTTTGCTAGTTTAAACCTATGTTCTTAGGACTCTATAATCCTTTAATGTTCCTTAAGCCTCCATAATTTCACCTAGAGCCTTTAAAAAGAGAAAGAAGACAGGAAAGGAGAAAGGATATTAATGAATGCATACATCTAAATACCAGAGAGAAGGAAAGCATAGTAAGATGAGATCAAGATCAAGAGGGGCTGAGAAAAGAAGGGATTACTCACTGACTCTCCTCTCCCTATAAGAGGATCTTTTCTTAAAAGAAAAAAAAAGGTTTTTGATGCCTTTTCTCCATCATTGATACTTCTGAATGATTCTTTCTAACAACAAAGTACTGTAAAAACAAATGGAAACACTGACAAAGTTCAACAATATCTTTCTTATTCTATACTGTTTTTTTGTTTTTTTTTTTTTGGTGAGGCAACTGGAGTTAAGTGACTTGTCCAGGGTCACACAGCTATTAAGTGTCAAGTATCTGAAGTCAAATTTGAACTGAGATCCTCCTGACTCCAGGGCCAGGTGCTCTAGCCACTGTGCCACCTAACTGCCCCATTATTCTATAATATTTATCCATTGCCTCTCTATGGATCCAGGGTGATATACTGATGTTCAGATCCATCGATCTTTAATAGAGGACTTTTTTTTCATAATAATATCTAAAAGTTTCTGCTCAGTTTTTATCTTGGTCCTTTAACAGTGAGTGGATTCAGGAATTCCTAGTGTCTTTAGCATTTTGTTGGGTCTCTTCAAAACCGCTCCACGGGTTCACCACAAGGATCCTGTCTTTGTCCTTTCCGTATTCTTCCTTTACTGATGCTCCCAGGCCAAATGAAACAAATCTTTGAATTTCAGCCACCATGCTGAAAGCAGCCACTTAAAGGAACTTATATCTTTCAGTTTATGAAAAGCCTCTTATTTCTAAGCTTGCCATCTGTTTATTATCTTTAAGGCTTTTAAAACCTACACAAATTTAACCACACACATCTTTCTTGCTTTTTTTGTGCTAAGTCCTTTGTTTTGACAAGTTCTTTTGTTAATCTCTCTTTCTACTTTGACAAAGCCCAGGAAACCTGCACAGTATGAGGTGGGGTGGCTGCAGCCCAACTGGTGCTCTATCCTGAGAACAGCCGGTCAAATGGTCAAATAGGCCTCTCTGTGAAGGAGGGGCAACAGACTTGGGGAGGCATTATCCCTCCTCACTTAGCTGAAACTGTGTCAAATGACACAGTTTGCTAGAATTCTCACTTTTCTCAACTTCGCTTATATTTGTTTGTTTACCTGTCCACAGCCCTCAATTCAACAACAAACTTTTATATGCAAAGCCAAAAATGAAACAGTCTCTAACCTTAAAGGGCTTACTTACACTCTACTAGAAGGAAACAACCTATATACAAATAAGAAAATACTTTGTATATGCTTGGAAGTTTCACACAGCACTAACAACTGGAGAGACGAGAGAAGGTTTCACGTATATGCGATGGTATTTGAGAAGTGCTTTGAAGGAAGTTAGGGATCCTCTGAAGTGGAGATAAGGAGAGAGTGCAAAAGCATGGAAAAGAGGGAAAGAGAATGTCATGTATAGTAAAAATCCAGTTAAAACATAAACTGTTGAGGGCAGGATTATTTTTTGGTTAGTTCCCACACAAAGTCCTATTTTGATACCTCTGAAGAGGTAATCCTGGGGAACCCTTGAGAAAAACAGATATAATGACCCGTTCAAATCAACTTCAGTTACTAGTTTTATGACACTGGACAAGTCACTTTAATGTCTGTCTGCCTCAGTTTCCTCTTCAGTAAAATGGGAAAATGATAACATCTACTTCCCAGGGTTGTTGTAAGGATCAAATGAGTTAATATTTGTAAAGCACTAGGCTTCACATTTTCAAATACTTCATTTGACTCTTTAGGACTATCTAGCCTAATAGAGAACCTTACTGCAGTAGGTGCTTAATAAATGTCTTGCTGAATTCACAGATTTTGAGCTGCTAAAATAGTTAAGAAGGTACTTAGTTATGCTTGGGCTAAAATAAAGTTACAGAATGGCACCACTCTGTGCCATAAGGAATTTTCTTTTCTTTCTTTTTTTTTTTTTTTACCTTGCAAGAGTAAACTGGTCCAATGCTCGGTCCCCTTTTTCTTCAGGCTCAGTCATGTCTAGGCTGAAGCTATCACTGCACTCAAATGTTGCTGGGAGTTCATTGATGGAACCAGAAAGTTCATCTTCGTGAACTGTGGCATCTTCCTCTTCATTGACACCTTCAGCCTGAAAGGACAAATGGAGAAAAAAAAGCAAATATGTTACAACTGTAAGGAAACCTGCTAACAGGAACATTTGCTAAAGCAAGGAAAAATGACAAAAAAAGAGAGGGTGAAATCTTTAAAAAGATAGGAACAAGGGCATACATGTTCCAAAAAATCCATCTTCTAGCTCATGACTTTGTCATTTTCCAAATATCTCTAATAAACGTTGTTTACTCTTTCTTTAGTCTTCCTTCTTTTACCTGACAGGATCATGACATGAGAAGCTGGACAGGTCCTTAGAGATACCCCTGTCTGATGCCCCCATTTTAAATATGAGGAAATGGGGTCCAGAGAGGCAAAGGCTATACTAGTCTCACTGGCAGAGCCAGGATGAACGAAGACCAACCCCCCTGACTTCTAAACCCAGCGGAGTCCGTCAGCTTCAAACCTAGAACTCTCTAATGCAAAGTACCTCAGATCATGTGACTCAGAGTCAGATGGGGTTTCTGTTTGCCTTTTCCAAAATGGGACTGTTCTAAGATGCACTAGCTGTACATTTTGCCCCTAGAGAAGCCCACTAAGGATGACAGCTTTGAAGGTTAGAGCTGACTTAGGTAAGAAGGCTGAGCTGGAGGTCCAATTGAAAGGTCTATGGAACACAGCCGCACTAGGCCTGCTGAAGGGCAGGAACAAGACAGTAAAGAAACGGAAAAGGAGGGTGTGCCTGAACCTGGGCCAGGGGGAAACCAGCCAGAGAACTGATTGTTTTGTTAAGAAAGGAAGGAAGGCAACTGGATCACAGAGCAAAAGAGGAAAGTGGAAAAAAGAAAAGCACATGGATATGCTTCGGTGAGTCAGTTTCTTAAAACAAAAACAAACCAAAAAAAAAAAAAAGAGTACAAATTTAGGTAAATGTGACTGACATCCACAATGAAAGATTATCACAAGTTAATATCTGACAAACTCTTGAGTATGTGACATTGTGAGCATAATAGAAATAGGGCCCAAGGGCCAGGTGAATTCATAGGAATTTTAAAGCAGGAAGAAAGGACTTTTCATTATTAGGCTATGTTTTCAAGTCTTTAGGGAGTAGGAACTACTGGGTTTTATCAACTCTCATTACTTACTCCTTTTAAATGACAGCTTTGTTGCCATGGTAAGATCTGGGTTGAAGGGTTTTTGGGGTTCCCTATTTCACAGAAAGCTGAAGTAATGCAATAAAGTCAGCACTCATGAAGGAGGATGGATGGTTTTGCACTGATTACACTTTTTTTTTTTTTAGGTAATTGGGGTTAAGTGACTTTCCCAGGGTCACACAGCTAGTAAGAGATTATACTAATATTAAGCAAAGAGCCAAACTTTTCCAGGTTAAAAAAAAATGGTATTTGGATGAGCCCTAAAAATGTCAAATCTTAGTTAGCTTTCTCTATGTGGAAGTTGGGTTTTATAGAACTGGACATAGAAAAATGGAGAAAATAATAACAATAAAACATTTTAATGTGGAAAGAAATTGCAATGCCATTTACTCTGGTTTTCTTTTGATAAAGAATGTCAGGGAAACACTTTTTACACTTAACAGGAGATCTTTGGTACTTATATCCCCTCCAGTCAGAAAGCTCCCTCTCTTCTTGGAAACTTTTGAGGAAAAAAATTATACTAACTTGGCAAAGCCCCTGGTCCTAGTGCTTATACAATGAAGTCAACCTAGAAATGCTCCTCATGTAAATATGCTGGTCAATAGAATCTGTCTGCCCAGTAGTTAAATGAGAGGCAGAATGAGGGGGAGTAGAGACAGGGCCAGCTGTGGAGTCAGGAAATCCAGGGTTCAAGTTTTCCTTCTGACATCTACTAGCTTTAAATCATTTGACCAATCAGTGCCCCAAGCAACTCTTTAAGCCAATAAATTACAGATGATGAGTATATGAGGAATTCTTCATAATAATGAAACCACCGGTCTGGACAAAAATAAAAAAAAGTTATAAAATATAGATTTTCCCACTTGTGATCTTTTTCAGTTTATAGATTCCCATGATCTCATGAGATATATGTTATAAAGTGAACTTAGAGTATTTCCCGATCTTAAAAAATGGAACTTGCTTTATATAAGGGTGAAGGGAGTATACGATGAAACTCATTCACATGAATTCTTTAAGAAATTGAGGATGAACCTCATGTTCTGAGCAAGAAAAACTTAAGCAGATTTTGCTATATGTAGCACTTGTGATGTTCATGCCTTCAGGAAGAACTGAAAACCTGCATATGAACTAGCTCTGGAAGAGGCCATGGCTCAGTGCCTAGCACATAGTAGTGCTTAATGAATACTTGTTGACTGACCAGTGAGCTTTCAGAGCTGAAAAAATGTTTCTCTATAAAGTCATATCCTACTGTCTTCTTCAACCATCTCCCCTCTTTCATCCCCTCTCCTATCTCCAACTGTAACACAGAGAATCAAACCCAGGAAAATCAAGTCTTAGCCTATGCAAATTGGCCAACAGGAACTTTGTTGGTCTTCCTATTACTATTGCTATTATTATTATTATTGTTATTATTATTTTTTTAGAGATAAGCACTATTGACACCTACTAGCTATGTAACCACAGAGAAGTAACATTACCTCTAAGCCTACATTTCCTCATATGTAAAATGGTATAATGGGAATTTTTTATTTTCTTTTATTCCTCTTGCAACTTTGGTTAACTGAAAGCCTGTCTTCTGTTAACGTTAACCTTCACCTGACCAAAACCTGTCCCATGGGAGGTAAAATTTACTTAAGAGCCTTACGCATTCCTTAGATAAAAAGCCAGAGGAAAAATCTCAGCTGTCCCTGACTCCTTGGTGACAAGTAAATTGTCCTCCTCAACAGCCCACTTGTGAATCCTCTAAATGTAGTTTAATCTGTAACCTGACTAAATTTGCTTATAGAATTTGTTTGAAGAGTTTTGTTTCTTCAGGGGATGTATGAGATTATGACTCTGCTTAAGTTTGTTCAACTTTTATGATATTGGTGGAAGTATGGGATTATGGATCTATCTTCTCCTTAACTTTTATGGTGTAAGAGAAATGTATGAGATTGCAAGATGTAAAAGAATTATTTCTGTGTTGCTAAGATGTACGTTTGCCTATAAGAAGCCTTGTTAGAATCCTAATGATTGTTCAAGTTTATCGTTTTCTCTGAGGCCTGAACCTATGCTTGAGCATAATATAAAAACCTAGGTTTTTACCTGTAATTTCTGCACTGTGGTAAATTTTGGCAGCAATTACCTACTACATGAACTCAGAGAGAAGATATTTCTCCCATAACATTGGTGATAATAATACCTGCTGGGAATACTCATGAACCTGAGTATCAATAGCATGTGTAGAGAACTGTAAATATTTACTAATGTCAGTTATGACTAATCCAATTCACACACTTGTGTCTAGAAAGGTAGTGTGGAGTAGAGGACAGAGAGCTGGCCTTGAAATCAGGAAGACCCAGGTCTTTCTTCAAGTCCCATCTCTGACACCTAGTACCTGTGGGACCCTGGACAAGTTACTTTATCTCTCTTCTCTAAGCAATTACCCAACACATTGCTAAGAAGGTGCTGACTTGAATAGGTAGAGGGAGTTTTCTCATTCAGGAATTCGCTGTAACAGTAAAATCGAAAGTCCAGTGCCCCCATTCCATATGTGTAATATGGAAGCATGGGGTATGGTAGATAGTTTTGTGGGCAGGATTGGTTTGGTTATTCTGATAAAAATTACAAATAAAGGGAAATCCACATAAATCACAACAGATGAAACCAAAAAAACCAACCTTTCTTAGTAAGGAAATTATGTCCATAATTCACGGTTCACTTCAGACAGCTGGCAAGAACTGTTTTGTGCAAATCTAGCCTAATACTGTGATTGGCATGGAAAATTTCGAGGATATGCCAAAGGGCAAGAATTGAATGCCATGGGCAAACTACACAATTGGTTCCCACATATGGAAAAATCTCACAAGAAAACATGCACACCCACACCCAAGTGAACACTGCTCCATACAATTCAGTTCAGAGAACAGCTGCAATGATCCCCAGGGCTCTGCAATTTCAGACACACACATATTTGATTTTGCCATTAATCAGCAGCTCTTGAGCTATGCAGAAAGTGCAAAATACTTCATTCAAAAGACCCCAAATCAAATATATATATAGATATAGATCTATATCTATATCTATATCTATATATATATTTTAAACCAAGAAGATCAGCATGCAGGAATCTGGTAAGGATGCGTCCCATGGACACACTCTTCATATAGTTTTAAATTGAGTAAGAAGAAGAAAAAGAATATGTTGCCCACAATCAATCCCCGGAGAAATCTTAGAAAATCAAGACTATTTAAAAAAGTGGAATTTAAAAGGCGCTACAATGATAGAACTCCCAAAAGTCCTTCACCTTAGAACCCTCAGACACCTGTAGATTATTCATATCAGTCAAAGAAACGTCAAAGCTAGATGTTCTGGTGTTAAAAGCATGAGGGTCAGCAGTAGTCGTATCACATGATATGGTGAGCGAGTCCATGTGATTTGCCTCCTCAGAGGGGGAAAGGGTCATGATCTGTTTAAAAAAAGAGAAAAAATGGTGTGAAGAGACTCTTTGCCAAATTTGCTCAGGCTTTTTACCCAAGGTTGTGTTTCATGGCTATTTATTAGTTTTTCCTCTTCTAAGCATTTATTCTTCTCCCCCCCCCCTCCCCCGATCTTTCTCTGTTTATTTGATTTTAACCACAGCAACAAGAATCAGTATCCTGGTGCAGGTTTACAAGGTATTTATTTTTTTTAAACCATATCACAGAGCTTGACATGTTTCCTAAAAATTCAGAGATTTAAAGTGAATCAGGTATACAGGCCTGTTGGGGGAAAAGAAAAGGTAGCCTTGTCAGATCTGGTGTTTGCTTTCTGGGTTTGCAATGCTTCATCTAAGAGGTGTTGTTGGTTTTTGTTTTTTGCATTTTCTACCTACAGAAAAAAGAAAATAACCCTCCCCATTCTGTTAGACAGAGCCTATCAGTCCAGATTCTCATCCAGCAGCTTTGGAAAGTTTCTTTGGCTGCAACAGTAAACTTGAATCAATCAGAACAAATCTGCCAATTTCTAAAATAGTAAAGGGGCTACTTACTAGATCGGAGTGCTCCAGGATCTGGCTGGTTGGGAGGTCCTCCTCCTCTGATGACTCATCTGAATCCTCATGGTTCATTTTATTTAGGCTGGGAGTACTTCCTGAAAGTTGGCTCTCCTCCAATAGCTGCATATCACACTTGTCCAGGCTATCCAGAGAACGCCTGCGCACTCCCCAGTTGAAATTGTCCATGCTCTCACCCTGAAATCATCATCAATGTAAGCCTGATTTCTATGCCAAACTCTATTACCCCATTTACACTTTCACACATTTCACTAGTTTGCCTACTTCAGAAAAAAAATCTTTAAACAATGAATGTTGTTGACCCAAAATGACACTGTAGACTACAGTTATTTTTGTAGGATGTGAAAAAGCAAACTATGTCCACATAAATATACATTTCAGTTGTAAAGAGAAACCTCAACCATTACTAAGTATCCTACAGATAGGAGAAAACAGAAAAAAATGAAAGCTATTATTATTTCTTTTTATTATTTCCATTATGATTATTTCTTTTTAACATGCTAAGTGATTTTACATTTTTAACACTGATTTTGCTCAATGATGAGAACATCTGTCTGTTTTAAAACATTTGTAAGAAAAAAGTAATTAATAGACTTAAAGCCCTTCAAAAGACCTTTCTGTCTAAGGCTGTTTTCAGGACAAAAAAAAAGGTGGCAGTTCCATGCCACTATATGGCTATGTCCCACACTCCCCAAAGCCTTTGTGTATTCAGCCTAAGAACAGAATTTAAACATCCCCATTGGTTTCGGGCACAGCAGTTTTCACAGTCAATAAAGATCAAATGCAGTGTTAAGGGCTATCAGGATGAAGCTGGGCATTACTGGACTGAACATGCAAAATGCAAAGGCTAAAAGCATCTTTTGCTCAAGACACATATCTGAGTATCTTTAGAAAGAACATACATAAGGCTTAGCCTCAGACCTCACTTTGGAAAGAGATGGTTTGACATAAAGAGAAATTGGCTCACTGCCAACATAAAGGAAAAAAAAGATTAAAAAAGTAATTTTATCAAGCTTCCACGACCTTCAGAGAGATAAACGTGGGCCCTATGGTACCCTGTGTTGAGAAGGGAATAAAAGGAAGGGCAAGGAAATGCTGGGACCTTTCAGGTATACTGGGGAGTAATAATAATAACAACAATAATAACAACTAACATTTACGTAGTGCATACTCTGAGCCAGGCACTATGCTAAGTGCTTTATGATCATTATCTCATTGGACCATCACAACAACCCTGGAAGGTAACCCATTTTACAGATCAGGAAACTGAGGCAAATATAGGTTAAGTGACTTGCCCAGGGTCACACAGCTAGTAAATGTCTGAGGTTGTATTTGAACTCGAGTCTTCTTGATTCTAGGTCATGTGCTCTATTCACTTTACCACCTAGCTACCCATGTTGTGAAACTGTTTTGTTTTTTTCTTTTCAGTGAAAGACAAGGTTTATTAGAACATCAGCCATATTGACCAGACTCTTAAGGAGTCTGAATGTTAGTGAGCTATTGGCTAGATTATAAGAATCTGAGCAGTGGCTAGATTTTAAGAATCTAAGCCAAAACTGTTTTCTTAAATGCCTTTTTCCTTGGCTGGCTGGCTGTTCCCTATGTCTAGGATCGCACTCCTTTCTTGTCCTGGCTTCTACTTATCTCTGGATTCTTTTTTTTTCTTTTTTTTTTGGGGGTGAAGCAGAGTTATGTGACTTACCCAAGTTCACACAGCTAGTAAGTGTCAAGTGTCTGAGGCCGGTCTGGATTCTTTCAAGACTCAAGCAACATCTCCTATACTGAAGCCTTGCCTGATTTTCCCCAATTGCTAGTATCCTCCTCCCCAAATCACCTTTATTTAATTTTGTAAATATTCTGAAATATACTTATATATGTATGTGTTGTCTCCTCCATTAGACTGTTAAGATCCTTGAGGGCAGGAACTTTCACTTCTATTTTGTTATCTCCCAGCACTTAGTGCTTAGCACACAATAGACATTCAATAGATGTTTGTTGATTAACTCATTGACTGATTAAGGGACAGTTTGGGTACATGATTTCTATTTCCACCACAAACATGGCTTCCAGTGTATTTAAATATACTTAATTGAGGGTTGAAATAAAACCAAACAGGGCACAGAAAAAAAGGAATTAAATTGTGACCTAACAAATGAACATTCAAAATCACCTTTATTACGAAGGACTTTCATATGTGAAATACTATTTGTTAATTTGCAATTAAAAAGAAAAACAAACTCTCCTTTGATGGTCAAGGCTGTACCTGGCCAAGAAAAAGTATCACTTGGAACTCAGTGAAGCTGCCAATGGATTGATGCATTCTACAAGAGTAAATGACATAGTTTTTATAGGCACATAGCAAGGCAGATGTTATTTGGAAAATGAAGTATTTTTCTTTGGCAACAGTTTAGTTCAAGTCAACAAGCATTTATTAAGTATCTACTGTTTGCATAATATTTTAGCAAAGTGCTAAGCTAAGTGAATGTCAGGGAGCATT
The DNA here is from genome assembly GCF_900497805.2 of Vombatus ursinus. Taxonomy (NCBI): domain Eukaryota; kingdom Metazoa; phylum Chordata; class Mammalia; order Diprotodontia; family Vombatidae; genus Vombatus; species Vombatus ursinus. The sequence continues at coordinate 7,677,725 of NW_020954591.1, forward strand.
CCTAATCCAACAGATTTAACTTTTTTTTTTTTTGGTCTGGATTTATGATTTAATGAAAGTAGGAAACCTTGGCATAGGGACTCCCTCTGTCTCTCAAGGCAGACTGGTGACTGTTCTGCAACTCACAGTCTTATAGCAGGGGTGTCAAACTCAAATAGAAACCAATCCAGCCAGCAGCATATTTACTTAGAAAAATCCCAAATAAACATTATCTTTGTTGTATTGTATTTTAATTTATTTTTGTTAAACACTTCCAATTATATTTTAATGCGGTTTGGGCCTCACTCAGGAGTTTTTTTGGGGCAAGGGAGCGACTTTGACACCTCTGGTTGGAGAATTACTGGGAGATGGTGGGAGGTGAGAACCAGTACATGTCAAAGGTGGGATTTAACCTCAAGTCTCATTGGCCAGCTCTCTATCCACCATACTAGGGTCCCACAAACTATGGGTAGCAAGCCAAATCTGGTGTTCGTCCTGTTTTTGTACAACCCATGAGCTAAGAATGGTTTTTACAATTTTAAATACAATAAAACTTTATTTTAAAGTAAAAAAAAACATTCTAAGCTCATGGGCAGTACAAAAACAGGTGGTTGGCCCAAAGACTATAGTTTGACAATCCCTCCACTATACCATGCCAATATGTTAAAAAAACTGAGCAGTATTTAAGGAATTCAGTGACTCTTTTCCCTGGGCTAAATGGTCTATTTCTTTTATTATTATTATTTTTTTTTAGCACATGACTAGGCTCACCATTTTCTCTGCCCTTCTTCTCCGCCTCCCCCCCCCATCTTTTAGGGAAATTGATCTTTTGCTATTCCAGTTCTCATCAATGTCTACCATGATAGAGAAAGCAACAATTGTAGACATATCTTGAGTTGGAGGGAGGATGTGAACTGCCACCTTTGTTTATTTGCCATATGATACAAATGAGGTTTATGGTTTTCTCACAAGGCAGCTTGAGTGGAAGAAGAGAAACCAGGGTGGTAGTCAAGCACAGAACTTTTCCATTTTGTTCAGATAAACTCTCAATAAATTGCTTCTCTTTTGGTGGAAAAGCCTAACAGGCCTCGTTCTGTTGCCACCCTGAACTACCTAGTTGAACAAAAATACAAAGAAAAACCAGAAGAAAGCTGAGATTTGGATAAAAAGGGAAGTGTATGAGAAAAGGAAAAAAAAAGATGATGAAAGACAAGAAAATGAAAGAAAAAGTGAAAGAAGGATATAAGATGTGGAAAAACCCATCCATCAGTGAATAAAACATCCTCTTGTTACTCAGTTAACTTCTATACCCAGCTCTCCCCACTCCCACTCCTCAAATGAAAAAGAATGGGGATAGGGGAGCTGGGAAGAAGCCATTCCCTAAGGATAATAAAGAATAACTCTCCCAGAGAGTTACATCAGGAAATGAACTCATGTAACTGGTGTTCAGGGGTTGTGACTGAATACTTCTGTGGCCATGCCTCACCCAAAGTCCATGGTGATTAAAAAGGAAACAGTTTTTCTCAGTGAGACAAAAGAACACCAGTGTTGGCAGTCAATGAAAACAGTGCTGGGCTTGCTCTTTTTCACTGGCTGAAGAATTTAACTCCCACTACCTTTTCCAAAAAAGGCAATCACTTAAATTGAGCATAGTAAAAATAGTGTTTGGGAGCAATCATAACAGTCTTCCCTTATGTGGCTGTCCAAGTCCTTAGCTGTGCCTTCTTGGCTCCATGATGTTACATACAGAATTAAAGATCATAAAGCTGTTGGGTGGAATAAGTCAGATTTTCTACGAGTCCGAAAATAACCATCTTCAGATACCCTGAGACGGAGAATCCGCAGGAATTAAATAATCAGGATTTATTTTCAAGTATGATGATTAACAACTGATGTTAATTCTTAAAGTTTAACAATATCAGATTTATAGTGAAATGTGAGTGGTAATCATCGATGTATATACATGTGCATGGCAGAATCCCTTTTAAAAGAATTTGGTTATGTTGTTGATCAATAAAAAGGTACTCCAGTCTAACAAAATCCAAGGATTGTTCTGGAAGTAGTTGTACTCTGTGTGTGTGTGTGTGTGTGTGATGTATCCTATATACACTAAACAGGTTACTGCTTACATTTGTGATGTAGAAATTAAGAACGTACACTGTTAAAGTACTTAACCCTCAGATTAGAACAGAAGTGCTTTCCAAAGCATATATTTGAAATATCTTGCTCACTTAGAAAAAGACAAACATGCATCTTTGAGAACTAGGAGCATAACAGCTTTTAAGAAAAAAAAAATTCGTCTAAACTTTAGAAAATACTTTTGTAGCAGAGCAGCCATGGGGACCTTTTGGTCTCTCTCACATGCACACACACACACACACACACACACGCACACAAACACACATACACACATACACACACAGCTCTAGAAGGGAGGAAAAAGCAATTATATTGTTACAAGTCTGCGATGATGCATAACATCTACTAGCATGTCTGAGTTAAAAATAGCATTTTTCTTACCTGGAGTTCCTGGGTTGCAGATTGAATGGATAGAAAAACAAATAAAAGGTCTATTTAAAATGATTATATTGAAGAAATCAGAAAACTCAAAAGCATCTGCCTTAGTATTACCAAACAAAAACTAATAAGACTAGCAATATTTACTTCAGTAGATTTATCTTTAAAAAGATACAAGTCAGTATCAGACAACAGAGAATCATAACTTAGGATGAGTGGAGAACGTAACCTTCAGTGACCTATTTGACAAACTAAATATATTTTGGAAATAGCTTTCTACTTCTATGATAATTTTGGACTCTCTAACACTGTTTTATTCAGCTTAAATTTCTATTGGTGAGAAAACTGCTTCACTACATCACAGAAAAATGTATGAGTGTCACCAGCTGGTGAAATGTGTCATCACCTAATATTGTGACCAGGGTTAAAAATGTTTGTGGTTCCTGATCTGTTTATTGCTGAGGTGTAAGTATATCAGTAGACACAGCAGCTTTGAAAGACTAAAAACAATTGAAGACTCAAGGGCAAACTTTTATAGGAGCTATCTAAAATATGACTCAACAAAGATCTGAAACTGGAGGAACTTGGGAACAAGGTAGAATAAACAGGACAAGAAAAGGGGTCTTGATTTATGAGCAGCTTTGGCCCTGATGAATAATTAGAGATGAAAAGGACACACTTGAGTAGCTTTCTACCCTTAAGAGGTCTCAAGTCAGGAGGCATTATAACTATTAAGAAATGTAAGTATGCTCTAATATTTATAATTCTATTATTATTTTATTGAGAAATATTTAAATACTCCCCCCACATTATATTTGACTTGTGAGTACACTAAATATTTCTATACCCCTTATGCTTTCCCATAAAACACCAACCAAAATGGAATTAAATGTTCATTTAGATTTTATTTTCATTGTCTAGAAGAACAGAGGGAGAAATGGAAAAGGAAAGGAAAGTGTTCACAATTTATTTGCCCTGATATAGGGAATTAATATTATTTAAAATTCTAAGGATGGGCTCAGGTTTTCCCTTCCCATTACTTTGGCAAAGATTAAATTTCATTAGGTGCTCTTAAATGTCTAAGTATACTCTCTTGTAACACAAACACTGGGCATCATTCACGCTGCGACATTTCACTTGATTTTTTTTTCCTTGACTGAAAATAGAATTATGTCCCTCTATTCTTCAGCCTCATCAATTCCCTGAACACTTCCCCACTCACTTTCCCTTTTCTATTTTAACTTTCAAAATGAGGAAGAATTCAATCATTGGATGTCAGCCTCTTAGAAAGTACAAACACAGTAAGCAGGATAGATGAGCAGTTAACCTATAACTGATCATTAGAGGGATAAGGTAACCAACCTTCTGATATAACCTGTAGCCACGGCTCAGATAAACTTTGAAAATAACATAGTTTCAGTATGTCTCAGACTAATGAAAAAAAAAACCCAGATCCCATTGACATGAATATTTCCCCCTTTTATGGTTATGGTTATGGATAAAGAACATGAAACTTGCAAATCAGATCTCAACTTATGTTAAAGGTGTCCACAAGGCAATTCCTTTGAACTGTTTATAAGTTGTGCTTGATGAGTTAACTTTTAAAGTGACAGGGGATCTATTAATTTTTTCTTTTTCTTAAAATATTTCACTTACTATTTTCATTACTAGTTACTAATTAATTTACTAATAGCCCCTTTTTCTTAAAATAGTTCACTTACTATTTTCATTATGTTTTCAGATAAAAAATGGAGGGTATGTAACAATTCTACTTGATAAGCAATGAAATCAGTGTGAAAAAAAGTCAAGAATTTGTTCAAGAGAAATAAGAAAACACCCAAAACATAACCACCTGTTCTTCCTCTATTTTTCCTAGCAAGGTCAATCTTAAAAGAGCTAAACATTAGAGGGCCTCTTGAAGGTTCATTTTTGCCCATAATCTAGCAGAATTACTTGGGAAAGTAAGAAAAATAAAGACAGTGATACAAATGATAGACAAGGAGGTCATGGATAAGGAGAAGCATACCTAAGATCTGGAGATCCATATTAAAACGATCTTAACTGTCTGAACCTTAAAACTGTCATGTGAATTGACTGTTCTTATAGCAAACTGCCAGCACTTCCTTTACACTTATCACTGGTGCAGGTTGGTAGCTAGCTTGCACCCACTGAGTTCTGTCAATTTTTCTTATAATTTAAATCCCCCTCCTTTGCTATTTCAAAGGACTTGGAGTATTAGTTTAGAGAAGCTATGGCCTGCCTTTCTAGCTTATCAAAATTTTACTTGTAAATGAAGCTCTCTCTGTGTCTCAGCTTCATTTCTAAAATGAGGCAAGGGGAACTTGGCTCAGATGGGCCCTTTGGGCTTGGAATCTACAATCCTATGATTTAGGATTTGAATATAGGGTCTTATAGTTTCAAGTGAAATTATTAACTATGTATGAAGAATCTAGAAGCCACTTCATTTTAATTTCATTTAAGATCATGATTAGCAAAAGGAAGCTGAGGGCTCTTTATCTTGGGTCTTAATTCTTCTTTCTTCATGGAACCCAAGATAGAGTAGGGCATGGCTAAGCTGACAGATTCCCTGAGCTTGTTTTGTATTTATTTTTCATTCATTCAGAACCATCCTGATCTTTGATGACCTGTACTGGAGGATGTGTCCTAGGAAAAGTCCTTCTCTGACTGTTCTGAGGCCATAGAAATCCTGTATACATCTATATATATAGGACAAATTGTAGAGTGCAGGACATGTTGCCTAATGAATGACAATATCTAAAGTAAGATGTTGAGGAGGCTTGGCCAATCACTATCATAGTAGTTCACAACCAATTTAGGGCTTTAATAGTTTGCCTATGGGCTGGAGCTGATAAGACCAGGGAAAAAGCATCCCCTAGCCCAATGACTATAGCAGGTTCTGTGATGCTCCTCCCCTCACACAAAAGGATTAGCTTTGAGACCACGGTAAAGAAGAAAGAACAGGCTCCTCACTGGACACTGGTCCCTGGTTGTAGCAAGATTTCCTTCCACTGGTACAATTTTCTCACTCAGTCGTGGGACTGTGTTAAGTGGAAGGGAATGATTATCTCATCTCTTGGCCATGATTTGTATTGACTTCCCAGATATAGGGTCACTTTGGGTATGACATTCCCTTAGATGAGGAAGGGTAGGCAACTATTCCATGGAGGATCACACCTACCAAAACTTTCAGCTCAGACCTTGGGCCTGAGGGCTAAAAGATATAAGTTCTGAAACTGGGTCAGATGGGCTTAGGCCTGAGTTTCTAAATATCAAGCATGAGGAAACAGAGGTCCTAAATTTAAAAAAAAAGGTAAAGCAAAACAGTCAGACAACTATAAGAATTTTGCCAACCTAGGAGGTTGTTTTTTTTCTTACCCAGAAAGTCACTTTTTTTTAAAAAAAGAGGGAGACAAGAGAAAACTTTCTCTTTCAACCCTCCTCCCTCAAAGAAATGCTCAATTTAAAAATATTATGTCAAAAGGAACTAAATAAGATTGATGTTACTCTTCATGTCACCTTAACCCTAATGTGTTCATCTTTTTTGTTATATTTTATTCCAAAATTTGAAAATCCCAACAAACTTTGTTTTCTAAAACCTGGGGTAAAAAAGACTCATAATGGAAAGCATCTGATGACAGTATATACTGTCATATATATAGTATATTTAATATATACTCAAGAGTTGTTTTTATCCATTGAGACTTGAATTCAGACCCCTTTCCCCCACCCCAGGTGTCTATGTTGATGAAAAAGCTCACAACAGCTCTAGTACCTGAAGTAGAACCGGGTTCTGGGAGCTAATACTTCTTTTTTTTTTTTTAAAGGTTTAAGGATTTCATGATTTGGTTAAAACAAAACCAAACCAAAACCAGACAATCCAGAACACCAGGGGCTCTGACTTCATGTTTTGGCATGTAAGGACTGAACAAACTGAATTAGAGCAAATGCTTAGAATTTTTTCCTTAAGGACCCAGACATTCATAGAATCGCAGCCTCAGAAGCTGGGAGGATGTGAGAGATCACCCTGTGAGCTGATTTAGAACTTCAGTGTTTCCTGGGCTTGTCTTTAAAAATAGTCCACCTCTGGGCTGCACAAACTTAGCCCTTTGTGTGGTCACTGAGGCTTCGGTCTATGCCATACAGTAATAACTTGGTAGTTGTCAGCGCTGGCTCAGGCAGAGGGGCAGGGCATGGCGGCTTTTTGCCAGGTCTCAGCTGTGGCACTAATGCTGTGAATACCTTTGTTTGAAATTCAGTTTACAGCTTGGCAGCTGAACTTTCCTGTTACAAAGAGCTCCCTATTTCTCAGGTGAGGAAGAGGGAAAAAAGAAAAAAGCAAACTGTGCATTTAGCCAAAGAAAAAAGCTGAAGTGGGTTATTTTCATGGATAATATACTGTACCTCTCCATCTTCCAACTCCACATCGAGGAAATCAAAGTCTCTGAAGACTCTAAACTGTTGCTCACTGTTGGTGTCGTCCATGTTCTCCTGCTCTCTGGTGCCGTCTTCAGAAGACACTAGGCTTGTCTGGTGCTCTAGAAGGTCCAGATCTCCACACGAGGAAAAAATCACCTAGGAATCAAAAGATTCCACCTATGAAAAATAGTCCTCCCTCCAGTTGTTTCTGTTATTAGAAACTGGAACTGGTTACTCAGAAGACTGTATTTCCAGTACACACCTAATTCCTTAAATGAGTATTTTTAGCGTGTGTTCTTCCCTTATTTATGTTGGACAGGTTCCTTCAGATTAGACTTGTGCAAAGACGAAACTTCATGCTGCAGGAATCTGTCCAACAGTTAGCTACCTCCTAATGGCTGCAAATGGGACAATGCCTAAATGTTTAGGTATACTAATATATTTATGGGAATGAAATTCTAAGAGCTACTGTCATGCCAGACAATGTTATTGCAAAATGAACTTCAAGAGGAAAGAATTTAACCCATTCAGAAAGGATGAGCTCTTAGGCACTAGAAGATGCCAGGAAATAGGACTACATTATTACTAGTATCTAGCAAACACCCAATAAATACTTTCTGACTAGAATGTAACAAGTAGTAGAGTAAATAGTTGTTTACTTTGTGAATATTATAGATGATCCCGATTTAGTCTCAAGCTCTTTTCTCACTGAAGTTGAAACTATTTTTAGAATTTAGTATTTTAACACATCTTAATACATACTGGAAAATACACACATACACCACTTGACAAGTCACCCTAAATGTTTCATGTGACCACCCTCCGGAAAGGCTGAATACAGGTTATAATTTAAATGAAGTCCACATTTTTTTTCTATTCAACCTTTGTAGCTTACTATTTTTTTTCTGGAAAAAAGGGATAATTACTTCTAAAATAGGCTGCTAGTTGGTACTAACCCTGGAGTCAGGAAGACCTGAATTTAAATCCAGCCTCGGAGACTTATTAGCTGTGTGACCCTGGGCAAGTCACTTAACCCTGTTTGCCTCAGTTTCCTCATCTATAAAATGAGCCGGAGAAGGAAATGGCAAACCACTCTGGTATCTTTGCCAGGAAACCCCAAATGGGGTCACAAAGCATCGGATATGACTGAAATGACTGAACAACATTTATAAAACCTATAATAATATAGAGCACATCTCTTTGACAGTAGTTATAGATGAAGTGTGCTTTTGGAAATGCCATGACATCAACACTGTGGATTTTTAAGATATTTTTCTTCTGGGGAGACCAAGGCTGCTCTTGCCCAATACTTCATTTAGACAGAGCAATTATTAAGTACTTACTATGTGCCAGGCACACATCACTGGAGATACAAATACAAGAAAACAACATGGTTTCTATTCCAGAGAAGCTTACATTCTAATAGGGGAAGATGAAAACATAAACAGGAGCCGGAAAGTGGTGAGATAGGAGCAGGCTACTCATCCATTGGCTTCCTTTAAGTCCCAACTAAAATCTCCCCTTCTGTAGGAAACCTCCACTCCTCTTAATTCTAGTGCTTTCCCTCCTTTATTTCCTACTTATCTTGTACATAGCTTGCTTTGTATATATTTGTTTGCATGTTGTCTCCCTTGTTAGACTGTAAGCTCCTTGAAGGCAGGGGCTTTTACGTTTTGTTTTTTTTTACATCCCCAGCAATTAACATAATGCCTGGCATATAATAGGTACTTAATAAACGTTTATTGGTTGATTGATTAATTTAATCTTATTTGTCCTTGGTTTTGGCACAGGGCTTGCATATGGGGCTATGAAGATAGAGAGTATTGGGGTGGGCCAAGTCAGCAATGATAAAAAGTATTGGGATTCAGGTCTTCAGGTGAGTACTCTTTATGAGTATACACTGTTCGTTTTGAAAGAAAACTTAATGGTTAGTGCTGAGGATACCTCAAAGCATTAATTGAACATAAGGACAGTTTTTGGTTTTACTTTTGGCTGCTCAGTATCCAAAGTGCTTTGCATGTAGGAGGCACAGAGCAAGTGCTTAAAATATGCATCTGGATTCGAACTTGGTCTCTTGACTCCCACGCTAGCACTAAACTATGCATTTTCTCTTGCTTCTCAGGGAATGAAGGAGCTAAGTATACCCTGTGGACCTGGTCCCTGCTATTTTTAATTGTTTTGGCTACATACACACAAACAAAACTCACACAATCTGTTGTCATATAAATCTCATAGATTTGCAGCTGCCTCCTCACTGCTAATATTTAAAACATTTACCATTCCAGATGCATATTTTAAAGTAGCAAATGGGCAAAAATGTGGTTTTTTTTTTTTACTTCCATACATTCATTTAATCATTCAACAAACATTTATTTCGTGTTTCTTATGTGCAAAGAATGTAAGCTTCTTAAGGACAACAGCCTTGCTATTTAATAAATCTCTGAATTCTCAGTGCCTAAAAATCATAGTTATCACTATAGAGAATATTAAACTCTATCAAGTGCTTGCTGAAAAGTGGCCAGAGTGTTTTGATGGTAGAAATGTCAACCAACCATGCAGGGTTCTTAACCTGGACAATGTAAACTTAAAAAAAAATTTCTGATAACTTTATTTCAATGTAATTATATCATGAAAGTCACAAAACCCTGTGATGTAGGTATAATAGGTATCGGTATATTCATTTGACAGGTAGAAACTGAGAATCAGAGAGTTTAAGTGACTTGATCACAGTCACCTGGATAAAAGGCAGGATTTGAACCAAGTTCAGTCTTGACTCTATGCCTAGTACGCTTTCCTCTAAACCAGAGGTGGGGAATTTGTGGCCTGGAGGCCACATGTGGCCCTCTAGGTCCTCAAGTGTGACGCTTTGACTGAATCCAAACTTCACAGAACAAATCCCCTTAACAAAAGAATTTGTTCTGTGAAGTCAAAGTCAAGTTCTGTGAAGTTCTGTGAAGTCAAGTTTCCCACCTCTGCGTAAACTATTCTCTTCTTGCACTTGGTAGGGATTAATTTTAGCTGAATGAATAAATGAATGCAGAGCACTATGCTAGGCATTTGAGGAGAAAAAAAGATAAGATAAGGCACAATTCTTACCCTCCTAGGAATTAAACAGTCCAGTATGGGGAACACAATGCATACACAAATAAGTACAAGTTAACATTTGAGGAGCACATTAAGAGAAGAGCAGATGAAGTCAGGTGAGGTCATAAGGGGACAAGAGCTTTACAAACTGAGAGGATCTGTGAAGGCTTCATGGAGGAGGTGGTGTTTGAGCTGGACTTAAAAGGATTTCAAGAAATGGAGAACAGGATAAGGGTAGAAGGAAGGCATTCCAAGTAGGGAAAAATCATATACAAAGGCAAAGAAATTGGAATGAAAGTGTTTGGGAGGTTGTAAAGAGAGAGGGAGGGAGGGAGGGAAAGAGAAAGAGAGAAAGAGAGAGAGTGAGAGAGAGAGAGAGATTCAATTTGAGTGGAGGAGAATAATATGAGATAAAGCTAGAAAGGGAGAGAGATGCCAGATTGTGGAGGGCTTTCAATGTCAGATGAAATGGTTTGAACTTTAGTTGGTAAGCAATAAGGACATAATGAAGAGTTTTGAGCAGATGAGCAGTATATCTAGATTAATAAATAAGGAAGAGTAATTTGGCAGGGTTGTGATAGACAGAATGGAGGAGGGAGAGATTGGAGGTAGAGAGACCAGTTAACAGGTCACTGCAATAATCTAGGAAGGTGATAATGAAGTTCTGTTCTAAGATGGAATCAACAAGAACAAAGAAGGGGATGGACATGAGCAATGCTGTACATATAGAATCATCTGGGACTTGGCAACTTGTTGAATGAGAAAGGTTAGGGAGAGGGAAAGTCAAAGATGATTATGAAGTTTGGAGCCTGGGTAATTGAATCTTTTTTTTAATATTTCCAGTATTTACCAGAGTACTTGGCACATAGTAGGTACTTAATAAATGCTTGCTACCTGACTGACTGGTTAGGCAGGGATGGGGAACCTGCAGCCTTGAGGCCACTTGTGGCCTTCTAGGTCCTTGGGTGTGGCCTTTTGACTGAGTCCAAGTTTTACAGAACAAATCCTTTAATTAAGGGGATTGGTTCTGTGAAATTTGGATTCAGTCAAAGGGCCCCACTTGAACACCTAGAGGGCCACATGTGGCTCCCCACCCTTGGGTTAGGAGGATGATGGTGTCATTAACAGAAATAATGAAGTCAGAAGGGAGAATGGGTTTTTTATTGAAAGATGATACACTAATTTTTAAACATCTCAAGCTTAAGATGACTATGGGACATCCAAATAGAGATATCACGTAGGCAGTTGAATATGTGGGTCTGTAACTCAGGAGAGAAGATATACATGGAGATAAAGAGCCATCTTCAAAGATGTCATGGTGGAATTCATGGGAATGAATGAGTTTGTCAAGGGAGAGAAGAGAAGAGAGCCAAGGATAGAACTTAGGGATCATAAGTATTAAGAAGTCATGAAGAAGAACCCTGAAGGCGGCAAAGAGAGGACAGTCAGAGAGGTAGGAGAACCAGAAGAATGTAGTGTCTCAAGCTAAGGGAAGAGAGCTTATCTAGGACAGAATGATCAATATAGTGGGAAAAGTACTAGCTTTGTAGTTAGTTCACCTGGCTTTAGTACTACTCAGTATTTCTGTGACCTTGGGCAAGTACTTTAACCTTTTTGGGCCTCAGTTTTGAGTCTGGACTAAGCATGTAGCCTCTATAATCCCTTCCAGCTCTAAATTTCTGATACTATAATAAAATGCCAGTTGCTTCAGAGACGTAAAGAAGGATGGGAACTGAGAAATAGCTATTCACATTGTTTCTAAGTAGGTCACTGATATTGTTTTGAGAGATTAATTTTAATAGAGTGGTAAGGATGGAGACTATATTGTAAGGGGCTGAGAAGAAATAACGAATATGGTGACAATAGAGACAATCTGATTTAGACTGCTTTTTAAAAGATGTTTGGCAATGAAGAAGGAAAAATGAAATGGTAATTGGATGGGATAGAAGGATCAGGGAAGGTTTTTAAAGTAATGTTTGTTGAATGAGAGAACATTAGAGAGTTGCTAATATTTGAAGATGTTTATATAAAAAGAATACTATGTTGTGTCATATTCATCCTTATTGATTATATATTGGAGGTGAAGATATAACATGGTAAGAACTTTGTGCTTTTGCACAGAGTAACTCCAATGGGAGCAGAGATCATGAACATTTTGTGGGCAGTCTCTTCACATTGAGTAAGAGTTTAACAAACTTGTAAAATCAGAAGAACTGGGGACCTGTCCCCATGGAGATGGGAAAGCTAAAGAAGCCATTTACCACGGTTGGTTATTTCTGAAACGGGACAGATTAAAAACAGTAGTTTAGAGGTGAAAGCTCCAAGGGTTATCAACTAGTGACTATATCATGCACTAACATTTGGACTAGTGATCAAAGCCTTTAAATTATATCAAATTCCTTTAGTTATTCAGTCCCAAAGAAAACACTTACTGAAGGATTTTTGCTTAACCCCACTTCTTGGCCACACAGAGTAAGTACATGAACCAGCTTCTCCTTTGTCCTTTTCTGGAAAATAAATGAATAAAGAAAGTTTTATAATAGGATTACATGTTCCAGGTCAAACCCCTTCCCCAAAGAGAATTGACCCCTGGGATCTTTCAAAGGAGAGTCTAAAATTTCCCTTGGAAATCTATTTCATTGTCTAACAACCTTCAATATCATTAGGTTTGTCCTTATATAAAACCTAAGTTCCTCATGGTACCTTTTACTGTACTATGCAGGAAAACCCTTTGGGTTTTTCAAAACCATATTAAGTTCTTCTAACCCCAGGAGAATTATGTCCATCCTCCCCCCCTCCCAAAACAGGGCACTGCATGGTCCTATCTACAGCACAGTAGTATAACTCTTGATCAGTTCTTCTCACTTGGGGGGTAGGAGGAAGACCGTGATCATTAGGAGATAGTAGGAAACTCTGCAATCTGTTATAATGTTTCTCTCAGGCTTAGTGGCCATTCTTTTGCTTTTGGGCAAGGCTGAAGACTGGCCACCTGGATTAATAGTACCATGCTATACTTTCCTAACCCCAAAGCTCCACTGAGGGAGTTCTCTCCTTGAAGTGCTATGATAGTGATGATTGGATAAGTAAACAAAGTGAGAGAATGTAAAGATGCTGATGTTTTCTAAACTTAGGCCACAACAGACTTATATTTAGAGTTAAGTGGGCTCTCAGAGGCCATGAAGGACAACCACCTCATTTTACAGATGAGGAAACTGGGCCCAGGGAGGTTAGACGCTTACTCAGGGTCACACAGATAGTAAGCATCTGAAGAGGGATTTAAATCCAGGTCCTCTGACTCCAGAACCAGCATTCGTTACACTCTGCGATGTTCCTTCCCCAGAAATGGCTACACTCTGTCTCTAGTTCTCATTTCAGAGCCAGGGGTCTATCTCTACTGTTAACACTTAATAAGCATGGCTCTAATTATGAGGAGTGGTGCTATCCAGTGAATTTGGATTAAGCCCCACTCACCTCTTGGATGCTCAATGGCGTGAGTTTGGGACTGACATATTGACATCTTTGGGGGTGTGATGGCACTAGAATGATTCAGCCAGCTTCCCATCTGGGATTCTGGTTCAGGGGTTCTCCAGGGCTCTCTGCCAGATGGGTGTGCAAGGGCTACCTGAGAATACTGAGGCCTTTTCCAGCTCACAGGAACAAGGACATTGGAGTTGGAGCCTGATGAAGTGGAGGAAGTGCTTCGAGTGACTGCCATGGCCCTAGGTTTTCCGTCTCGACCAGAAGAACTCTGTAGCTCGTCATAACGCCTCCCAATGATTGGAGTCTTAAGAGAAAACACATACAACAAATGAGTCTCTCTGTTTCCTTAGAAAGTTGAAGGAAAAAAGTTGTGGTATTTACCATTCTACCTAAAAAAATAATTCAATAGCTCTGTCCAAAGGCCCCTAAGAATAACTTTTTAAATACTCTGATCAAGAATGTGGGAACTCCCTTCATTTCAATGACACAGATGGCCACCTCTCTTAATCTTTTACTGATTGTCACCAGCACCCTCCAACCCCCAAAAGAAAGTCATTTTCTGGAGGGCTGACATTCTGATGATCAACATTTTCATACTTAACTAGATTTTTCCTAAGATAAAATACACACAGTATATGTCATGGGCCTGTATAAAAAAATCTTTCCATTTTGGTAGTTGATCGGAGTTTGGGGTTTGGCTGACGCTGCTTTTGAAAATACTGGGTCGCTTCCATAACACTGTGAGAGATTTGAGTAGGACCTTAAGAGAAGTTGGGCTTGAATTTAAAAATTAGACCCGAGAAGCTCAACATGATAATTTAGTTCTTTTCCTTCTGAAGTGTATGTTTTTAAGAAATGTTCTTTAGGCCCATTCTTTCATGTTTCCTGTCTTCTTTAAAAAATGAAATTACTGCTTCTCCTTTAGTATTCACCTCAAACCACCAGTATAGGTTGGGATACAAATCCATGCAGAAGGACACAGGTGATGGTCAGTTTTTAGGTGTTAAAGCTCAAAAAGAATTTATGACTGTTAGAATAAGAAATACTGTCCCCTTATATCTCCTGCTTGGAATTCCTGGCTGAATCAGTCAATCACGCGGCAAGCATTTATTAAAGCATCTACTATATATTCCAGGCACTGTGCTTAGGCATAAAAAATATAACACCTTTTCCTCTCCAAAAGCATACATTTTAATGGGAGGCAATTCCCTCTCTCCCTCTCTCTCTCTCTCTCTCTCTCTCTCTCTAATATATATGTATATACACACACATATATATGTATATATAGCATCTAGCTTGGTATATCTGTATATACATATGTATAAACACATATATGTATAACATATATGCTATAAATGAATAGCTTAAATATGAAATGAGTAGATACAAACATATACAAAGTAATTAAATTAGTTTGTGAGGGAGGACACGCAGTTGAGATCAGGGAAGTTTTCATGCTGACGATGTGTACGAACTGTGTTGTACAGGAAGAGGATGACGCTTTAAGAAGGGCGGACTGCATTCCGGGTATGTAAGATGGCCAATGAAAAGGCACAAAAATTGGAGATGGAGTGTTGCATGTGAGGAGCTGAGGGAAAGCCAGTTTGACTGGATTGCAAAGTGTAGGAGGGGGAGAGGTGTCCAATGAGGTTGGAAAAGACAGTTTGGGGCCAGGCTGTGAAGGGTTTTCAAAGCTAAATGGAGGAGTTTATATTTTATCCTGGAGGCAGTGGGAAGCTAGAGTTGACTGAGCAGAGGAGTCACATGGTCAGATCTGTGCTTAAGGAAAATTACTTTGGCAGCACTGTTTAGGATGGATGGTTGTGGCCCTATCTGTCAATCTGTCAATGTTTTCAATTCTTTAGGGAACAAAGTTTGCCATAGGCAAGGAATGAGGCCAATACCAGGCATTCGCACAGACATTTCAGAAGTTCTAATTTCTGAGAGTCCTAGGGAAGTCTGCTGGGTGCAGTAAAACTCACGTCAGCATGAGTGAGTTGGTAGGTAGGTACTTAAAAGCAAAGTGTTGAGTCAATGGGAAGAGACATTTAATTCTATATCTGGATCCTCAGACCCATCATTCTGAACTGTCCTGGGACTCTACAGAAGGCAGGCTGGTTAAATACGTGCCTTGTGCAACACGACCTTTCGAACAGAGATTACATCTACAGCAAACTTTCAATCTGTTAGGCCACGTTGCCTCTCTTGCATGTCATAATAATTGCCCCACATGCCTGATTGATATTTCTAGCTGTTGTGAAACACACAACTAGTACTTATATTTAGTGGCAGGCAAATCTAACTCCAAAACACTGAAATAATTTTTAAAGGCCTAATGAGCACTATGTCAGAAAGCCTAACCTGAAATAACTGAAAACCCTAGTTAAGAATGCTTTTAAACTCAAAGAAATCTGATTAGACTTATATTTTTGATATCTTTATGTTGTCCTGAAGAATGCAGTTGAAAAGTCTTCTAAAATGCTAGACAATTTGACATACTGACCATGGCTTAAAGGAGAATACTGCCAAATAGAAATCAGTTGTAAGAGTCTTTAATAATATTTCCACACATGACGATTATCCCATAGTTTGAGATGGCTGATATTATGGACAATGTATAATTGTCAAAGAGATCAGGAGAAGTTTCTTGGTTTACAATTCTCTGTATCATCACAATTGTTAAAAATTTATTTGAATCAGGTTCCTGGATGACTAAATATGAAAATCATGTTTAGACCTAGAAACAGTTTCTATTTTTAAAAGTTAGGTATTCTATGCTAGCTAAATACTCCAATTTCTTTCTTCTTTTAAAAATTTAAAAAATTAAAAAAAAATTTTTATTAATCCAATTTATTTCTAAGAAAATCCCAAATCTGAGTTTGCCATTATATTCAAAATTTCTTAAAAGGAATGTTTTTGTTTGGTGATTTTCCCATTTTCTATCCTTTTTTCTTACATGGCTACTTTTTCTCTCAGGCAACTGATTTTCACTCTTGCCATTGTAAATCTATGTTGAAATTTACAGAAATAATAAACACAGTAGGGTGCATACCTCTGAAATATCAAAGTGAAAATCCAGCGTTTTTCCTGGCAATTCCTTGGAAGCACTATTCCACACTCGATGAATTTCTATTTTGGAAAGATCATTGTGCTGGTATGAAGGCAAGACTAGGCTGGCAGAGCGAGAAACAACCAATTTCAAGATATTCAAAGCTTCTCTCCAGTGAACACTCTAGGGTAAAAATCATGGGGTGAGAAAAGAGAGTATTATAAATTTCCTTCTTCTGCTCCCCACCCTCACCCACAATACAATTTCTTAAATAACAGTACTATATGGTTGATCCTTCTATATAAGATGGAGTTATTAGTTTATAAGCTTATTGGTTTATAAGACTCTATAATGAGAGGTACAGAAGAAAGAACACTAGCTCTGGAGAAAGAGTACCCCTTACAGCAACTACCAATGTAATGCTGGGTAAATCCCTTAACCTATAAGAACAAGCATGTACTCCACAGATGTTAAAGGCAGACAGGCCCCATGAACACCAAAATATTTAGAGCGTTTTTTGTAACAGCAAAGAACAAGAAACAAAGTTTCCATTGATTGGGTAATTATGACATATTTAAACAGCATAAAAAGTCTATTTCAGTGAAACCCATGGCTCAGAATCACAATTCTCTGGGTTTAAACATACTGGGTTCAATTTAGAGAACCTTCTCCTACCCACTGAATCCTATTTCTTTGGCTTGTTTTGCCCCCACCCAGAATTTCCTTTGGCTACTTCACAGCATAGCTGGTGATTAGGTATCCACAGATTTCCAGGAAGCTAGGTAGTACAGAGTAGTGCACTGGGCCTGGAATCAGGAAAACCTGAGTTCAAATCTGAATTCTGACACTTACTAGTTGTACAACCTTGGTCAAATACAACCCCCCCAACTATTTGCCTTAGTTTTCTCGTCTGTAAAATGGGGACAATAATAGCACCTACCTTTCAGAGTTGTTGTGAGGATTAAATGAGATAATAATTATAATGTACTTAGCATGGTACCTAGCAGATAGTAAATGCTGTAGAAATGTTAGTTATATTATAATTATTTGGATATGAGACCCCAGTTCCCATGCAAAACATTCAAAGTAACTTCCTATCAGACAAAGAACAGCTTTAATGCTATGCAAAACAACAGAAAGGACATAATGATTCATAAACAGAAGACCTGGTTTCATACTCTCTTATAAAAGAAGTTAAAAACCATTTTACCTGCACATATTTTTCAATGGTCTTCAACACTTCCATGTTAAATTGCTTTACAGGAACACCTGATAGGTCCATATAGCTGAGCAGACTGTAGATCATCTGCAGGAGGGATTGTTGCATACTTGGAAGACCTTTCTCTAGGAGCTGTGAGGCAAGACATACAAAGGGAGTGAGTTAACTTTTTTTAATGGAAAAAAAAACTTCACTTGAGGTTCATACTCTCATAGGAATATATGTGAACTGGGTTACCTTGGGAATTGGTGGGTTCTCCCTCACAGAGGGGTCTTCAAGCAAAGTCTGGATGATCACTGCTAGGGTGTGTGGTAAAAGGGATTCTTGGTCAGATATGGATTATTCTAGGTGGCCACTATGTTTCTCTAATACTAGTATTTAACTTTATTTTTTAAAATATTTGTTTATGATTAACATACTACCCTATAGGAAGTAAAGCAGAGTGATCCATCCAACTCTCTAGAATTCAATTCAGTTTAATTTAATTCAATTTAATTTAATTCAAGCATTTACTAGGTACCTGATATGTTTAAGGCACTTTGCTAGACCTGAAGGCACAAAGGCTAAATGAGAATAAAAAAAGTTCTGGCTTCAAGGAATTAACATTCCATTTGGTAAAACTGCCCTACGCAAACAGCGTCACCAGTCCTATTCCCATATGTCTACCTTTCCCCACTCCAGTTGTCATATTCTAAAATAGGGGTCAACAAATTTTCAGAAGTGAGTGCCATGTGTATCTTCGTTCTAAATCAAAGTCCCAAACTGGCTGGAAATGTTGATACTATCAAGCCCACTAATAAAGACAAATGAGTTCACTTGGGTAATGAAGCTTTTTATGTTTTAAAACATTTCAGAAACTTGATTTAGCTCTTGACCAGTCTAGCCTCTTATAGGAAGGATCACAACTAAACATTAATGGGATGCATTATTTAGAAATCAGGATATCTTTTGAAAACTAACTAGTAATGAGTCCTTTGAAGGAACCCAGGGTAATGCACACTGGAATTGGAGTTTAAAGATATGGCTCCAAAACTTCTTGACTGTTTGACCTGGGTCAAGTAATGTCAACTTTTTAGTTTAAAATCGTTTTATCCATGTTATATCGTCCCTAAGTTCCTTGAGGACAGGAACTGTTTCATCATTGTTTTCATAGCCCCAGAATCTATCAGAGTGTCTCGTATATAACTGGCACTTGCTAGATGCTTGCTGAACTTACGAATAAATATAAACGCAAAAATGAAGTTTAGAAACGAATGTACAAAAGTTACTACTGGTGCCACACAACAGGAAGCTAGAACCAGCAAACACCATGTGATCCAACCGGACCCTCAGATACACCTTCCATTAAGCCTTATGTTCTTCAACTAAAAAATGGAGCTAATACTTATACAACCTACCTCACTGGGTTGTTGTGAGAAAATTGCTTTGTAAAATATAAAGGACTACGTAAATGGGAGATCGCAGTAGTATTAGGAGAGTTACATACCAGAAAGAGTAAAAATGAAAAATTCTGAAAAAAAGTAGGTGACATCACCTATATACAATGTCAACAAATTTCACATCTTTACAGATTAAACTCCTCAGGGCAAAAAGCAATACACTAAACACGGGTCATCGCTGGTGTAACACGTTGGTGCTTAATAGGCTCAAATAACTAAACTGTGCAGATATGGGAAGAAAAATAAACCCATACATTATTAGGCAGTATCTATAGATTTAGAGGAGGAAGGGCCTCTAAGAAGTTACTTAATTATAGGGTCTAGGGCTGCATGGGGCCCTAGAGCCCCTTCCAGGTCACCTAATCTAATCTTATCATTTGACAAAGACACTGGGGCCCAGGGAAGTTAAGTGATTAGCCCCAAATCATACAGATAGTAGCAGAAGTAGGATCTGAACCCGGGTCTTCTGACTCCACAGTCAGTGCTCTTTGTATTCCACCAAGCAGCCTTCCATTTTACAATCTAACCTTCCAAATTTATAGACGAGGAAATTGGGGTCCTTAAAGGTTAAGCAACCTTCCTAACATCACTAGGTAGCAAGTAGCAGAGCTGGGATTTGAACTTGGGTCCTCTGACTTTCAATCCAGGGTTCTTTCCACTGTACTACCCCCACCCCCATTACTCCCCTTCCCAGCACTAAGTAACCAGGACTAGGAGAAGAAGAATTGCTTGCTTAGAGTGTGCCAGAATTACATTTGCATGAGGATTAAAAAAAAAATCAACATTTCAGTTTGCAAAAACAACTGGCCATTATGAAAGTTTATTTTAAAACTTCTTTTCTTTTCAGTTTCAAATGGCCCATGGTATCATCAGTATGGGTCCTGCCTCCTAAAACACAGACAGTAACTACTCCATAATTGAGGAGGTGGCCTTTATGAAATATCATGACAGGGACAATTCATCACCTGTACCCAGCCTTTCCATCCCTAGGTAGGTGCATCTTCTGATGACAGACACATAATCCAGTCCCCCATAGGTTTTACACCTCAGGGCCTTTCCTGCTTTGTTGGAATTTGCACTCTGCAAAGGTCACCTTCATCCACGATGAGCAATGTGTTCTGCTAATTAGTGCAAGTAGAGACGATTGAAAATATCAAAGCATGATGTATTCTCTTTAAATGTTCATACACAGAGAGGCAAAATTCCTTCTGCCACGACCTCCCTCAAGACCATTCATTCCAGGCCCTTCAGGCTATATCAATCAGGGAGAAAAAGATGATGCCTGGAATTTCATTACCATTCCTCACCTCTGCCAGATATGTCACCATATTCAGGGTAATATCAGCAAATGCTTCATGAAGGTATCGACACACAACATTGACCCAGGTGGCACAGTCTCTTGTGTAGCTGTGGGTTTTATAAAGAGTCATGACATGTGCAAGATTTGAAAGCTTGGGGTTCTTTTCTTCCAGGCAAACCTAAAAAATGAAAATTAAATGTCCCAGTGAAAAAGAAAGAAAATGAATTTAAAACTCAAATATTATCTAGCAATCTAGAAAATAGACTTTCAGGACACAGAATTGATTTTTTAAAAAAGAAACTATTCTATAATATTTTCACAATTTTCCTCGTATTTAGAGATCATTTAAAAAAATATCATATATCAGATTGCCATAAACATTTGCCACTTAGAAAAGTATATGGTTAATGATATGGTTCATGCTTTCAAATGGAAAAAAAAAATTACTTATGGCCTCATTTCTGTAAGAGTTTGTCTAATTTTGTAAAGGCCTGGGTTCCTAAGCCCAAGCTGATTTACATGTTGGTAATAATATAGTACTATACCTGAGCAATCCTCTCTGCTATATCCTTACAGAATTGATTAGGATTGTCAAAATGTTGAATCAACTGAGGCAGGAGACAAAGGACATTCAATGGAAATCCTGGAATGGGAAAAAGGATACAATGAGTATATCTGAGGGAAAGAAAAATGTATTTTTACTCATAAGCAGACTAAGGTTGGCAGTTATATTAGAGAATGTATACCCACTGAGGTAAAGCAAATGCAGTCTGTTGTGAGGTAACTTTATTTTGGCAAAATACAAAAGTCAGGAAAAGACTGCAATCACAATAGTGTAAGAGAAAACCTTTACAAAATCAATGTTTACAACTGATTTTAAATTTTAAAATAAAGACTCTTACTGAGGATTACCTGGCTGACAGAATTATTAAAAATATTAATAATGTACTGAAGTGTGTCTTTAAAACAGTATAAGGGGAAAAAAGTTTTGTTTTCAAAAATGTCATGCGAATTAAGAGACTTCTTAAGTTTGGGCCTAATCATTATTATCGTAAGGCTCTTTAAATAATAACAGTTGGCATGTAGGCTGTTCACCAAAATGTTATGCTTTATGTCAACAAAAAGAATACTAGGCTATATTTAAGAGCATTAAAAAATGGGGTTTGTTTATTTGGCTTAATGAAAAGTATAATGACCTGGGTGAACAGTCAGAATAAAAAGACAAAGCAAAATAAAAGGTCTGGATGTTAACCTATAAAATCTTAATGAGAAGGAACAATCATGATCTGGGTCTTGAAGGGTAAGGAACTTAACCTTCACTTTTCTCCCATGATAAGACTAATTTTAGAAGGACATATTAACTGTTGTTTTGGAAATAGAAATACTTTCTAATAAAAATAATCAAATGAATGAATTGCAGAGAATTGGGAGATGAAAAAATACATTTACACATTACCACAGAATATTTTGAGAGGCAGCACGGGATGTGTTTAGAGTTCACTTAGAGTCAGGGAGATCTGGGTTCAAGACCCACCTTTAACACATTCTGGTTGTGGGATGCTAGAAATGTCATTTATGCTTTAAGTGTCTGAGGCAACGCCCTAAGACTGTAAGGCGAAGGCTATAAAAACCAGCAACTTTCAGAGCCTTAAGAACTATTATCAGGTCAATGACCAGCCATGACTCCAGAGAACTGATGACAAAGCATGCTACCAGCCTCCTGAGAGAGAAGTGATGGATTAAGGGGGTGCGTAATGGACATGGCCAATGAGAGTTTTTTTCCCTTGACTATACATATTTGTTATAACGGTTTTCTTTTTCTTTTTTCAATGAGAGGCACAAAAGGGAGGAAAAATTGATTTTCTTTTAAAAAAAATAATTAATTAAAAGACTAAGCTGAAGAACCGTTGTTGATATGCATTGTTAGAAGGAGTTTCCTTCCTTGGGAGTTTTCAATATCAACGAAATTGGGTACAGGACCATTGGTCTCTGCCCCCAACTGAACAGAATTGTTTTTAAAAGCCTCAATCTATATTCTTGTATGTTTATAACAAATTTCAGCACAATGGCAAATAAAACACATAAGAGGGAAAGATTCATGGGATTTACCAATAGCCTGAGATGAGTCGACCATAGATACTCGTGACACGGGTGTTAGCAAACTGAAGAGATGCAGGGTGAGGTCTGTGGTAGTGAGGGAAGTGAATCCTTTGAGCAACAGCTGTTGTAGCCCTGAGAAATCTGCCCACTTGAGCTGTCCTTGTAATTTTTCAAGTTTCTCTCGGTTTTCAGCTTTGTCAAGGGGCAAATGAGTCAGTAACTTATTGAGTAATCTTAAGGCCATTAGATATTCAAACTCAAAATCAGATTCCATTAAGGCCACAGTGACCCAGAAAATGGTGGCCAATAGGTTGGTTGGATTGTTGATGTGGGATGGGTCGGTGAGGCTGTCTTTCAAAGAAGACGAGCTCCTGGTCTTAGAGGAGAGCCCCTGCTGGGTACAAGCCTGGATCCGGTCCAGAGTTGCACTTCGAGGTGGGTCTGAAGTTCGGT
The DNA here is from genome assembly GCF_900497805.2 of Vombatus ursinus. Taxonomy (NCBI): domain Eukaryota; kingdom Metazoa; phylum Chordata; class Mammalia; order Diprotodontia; family Vombatidae; genus Vombatus; species Vombatus ursinus. The sequence goes on from NW_020954591.1 coordinate 7,700,782, forward strand.
CTACAACGCCAAACTTCTTGGGGACGGAGAAACTCCTCTGATGTCGGCTTCGTTCTGCAGTGGCTGTGTTGCCACTGGCAACTCCTGGGTTCACATTCAGTTGACCTGTGCTCTTTCGGTTTGCTGTCAGCTTAGTGCTTGAGCTTAGATCAGGTGATGATGAGCTGGGGATGGGAATAAATAAGTTTATTAGAATATGCCAGTGAGCTTCTGTGAAAATCCCACCCTTCTCAATAAAGTCAAATTCATCTCAGGGGATGTTAACGGAGGGAGCATGCCCACTCTTTTGGAAACATCAACTTTTGTAAATTCCTCTTTCTTGACTCCTCTATTGAAAGCTATGAAAATGAGCACTGATCTCATTACTGAGGATATAAAAGACATGTAGGAAAGTCTGAGAATCAGGCGTGGGACTAAAAAAAAAATCTGTCACTTGTTATAGTGATTCAAATGAGTTTTTATAGGTGTTTCCTGAACTTATTTTACACTGTCAGAGCAAATATTTCTCAAATGTTTAAAAAAAAGCCTACAGAATTCTTGATTTCCAAATGTCATGAAACTGTCTCTCACCGAGATAGTACAGTCAAGAGATCACTGTTCTTCAAGCAGTCTGACAAATTATCCACAGTAGCTTCCAAGGTAAGGAGTGCTTCCATTACATAACCCTGCCAAACACAGAAACCAACCATTTCAACATAAAAGTGGATTTGCTATTCTTCAAAAACAACCCCAAAGAGGTATCTTGGTGAAATGGATAGAGCACGGACCTGGAGTCAGGAAGACTTGGAGTTGAATCCCATCTCGGGCAAATACTAGCTATGTGACCCTGGACAAGTCACTTAACTTCTGTTTGTCTCAGTTTCCTCATAAATGAAATAATGGATTCAATGACCTCTAATATCCTTTAATATCCTTTACAGGTCTAAGTCTGTGAGTCTATGATGTATTTGTGCTTCCTGTGACAGCTGACTTAACACTTAAAGAGAAATTACATAAGATCATATATCATAACTCTAGAGCTGAAATGGACCTTAGAGATCATCTAAGTCCTTCATTATACAGATAAGGAAACTAAGGCCCAGAGAGGTTAAAGAATTTCTCCAAGGATATACATGTAGAAAATGGCAGGGTTGGAATTGAAACACAGGTCGTTCTCTGTCTCCCAGTCCATCAGTCTTTCCACTACACCATACTACCCTTCAAATTACTTAGGGCTAGTTATTCCCAAATAATACTGTATTAATACTATGGTAGAACATTGTTGCTGGCTTGGTTTATTATTATAAAAGGGATAAGAAGGAAGAATCTATCTCACTTACTAATGTTTAGCCTAGAGAAAGCAGCATTGGGGAGTATAAGAACATGATGCCTATCTGAAAATGTTTGTATGAATGTCATATGAAAGAAGAATTAAGATGGAGTCTATATAGTTCCAAAGGGCAGAAACAGGACCAAAAGGTGGAAATTACCAGAAAATGGAATTTAGCCCAATAGAAAATAAAATTTCCTAATAGATTAGAGCTGGCTGAAGACAGAATGGTCTACATTGCAAGACAGCAAGTTTCCTGTGAGACTGCAAGCTCCTGGAAGGCAGAGACTATAGTTTGCCTTTCTCTGTATCAGCACTTAGCACAGTGCTTGGTATGCAGTAGGTGCTTGATAAATGTCAACTGACTGTTATTGGAGTGGTGTAGAGGGAATTCAGGCATTGGACAGGCATTGTACTCAGTGAGCTCTCAGGTGTCCTCCAGCTTGAGGACTCTCTGATTCCTGAGACATAATCAGTACACTTAGACAAAGAAAAGAAGCTTTGGGAGTTGGTGGATGGATGTCAGATCTACAATAGGCTTGTCAAGATCAACCAGTTGGTAACAATGGGATAGCATGTTATATAGCTTAGTGTTATATAAACGTGAGCTATTGTCACCACTATTACAGACCCCAGTAAGGTAATTTGGTTGCCACAGCTTTCAATCATACTCTCAAGTCCTTTGGCATTTGAAATGCTGCCTTCAAGTCATAGGGAATGGGGTTAGTTATAAGCTAGAGCAGAGGTTCTTAACCATTTTGTTTTGTGTTGGACCCTTCTGGCAGTCTGGTGAAGACTATGGACCCCTTCTCAAAGTGTTTTGAAATGCATAAAATAAAATATATAGGATTATAAAGAAAATCAATTATATTGAAACACAGTTAGCAAAACATAAAAAAATGCCAAGTTAATGGACCCCAGGTTAAGAAGGGCTAGAAGGAGAAGGCTGCTAAGCAGCCCACTTCCCAAGTCCTTTGGGATTCGCTGAGATAGTGATATGGACAAAGGCACTGAGAACAAAATGCTTCCCAGTGAGTTCCTCTTCCCCCTCCCTCTCTTAAGCAAATTTTAACCACCATAGGGCTTTAGGCGAGGAAACAAGTAGCTCTTTGCCCCCAAATCATTGTTTGAGGGTATCCTAGGTTAGCAGCAAAAGTAAACAGTAATGCTACAAATTTTGGCTGCCAATATAAAAACAAACAGGTGTTGTATGTTCATCATCTACTCAGAAAGTTAAATATGAAGCAATCAGCAGAGCTAGAAGTATTCTATAAAAGTCAGCCATTATTAGCATTGTTGATGGGATGTATGACTAAGGGAGAAAGAGAAGACAGACTACATCAGTTTTTTTTTTAAATTGGACACCAGATGATAAGCTCACCACCCTTTGCTTTCATACCTGAATCTCATCTCCATGTTCTCCAATAACTTCCACCAGTCGAGAGAGGAGGTCAGACAGGGCATGGGCTGACAAAGGTTGCTTTAGGGCCCGGAAGATCTGGAAAGAGCGACCTGCATAATGCCTAGAAGAGCTGGCCAGGGCTGTTTGTAACGCAACTTCACTCAGGTGTTGCTCCAGATGGAAACCTGAGAGAGGGGAGGAGGGGAGGGGAGGGGAGGGGAGAAGATCAAAGAATCAAAATCTCTGAGCTGGAAAGGAGCTCAGACGCCATCTAATGCAAAACTTTCTGGACTGAGGATCCCCTTTAGTACATCCCCAACAAGCTGTCAGCCAAACTTTAGTTGGGAGATCAGTAATGAGAGGGAAATCTATGACACACACTACCCAACCTCCCCCTGCGCCCCACATGGCTTCCCATTCCTTTTGGGATAATAAAGTACAAACACAGCTCTGACTGAAAAAAACTCACATTTTTCAAGAACTCATTTGGTCTTTTATAATGGGCTAACCTGACCAAACCCACCATTACCCCTTCTGAATGAAAAGAATAAAAAAAAAAAAAAAACAAACCAGCAACAAAAACCTATGCTTCCATATTTAACTTCAAATTGATCCTACTCCACCTTTCACATTCGATATTTTGAGTTCTATTTGGTCTTCCTCATTCACATTAGTTATTTGCAAATTTTCAGTCCTCTTGTGCATGGAATGTAAGGACATCCATGTTTTAAATTCATGCCCCTTTTAAACTATGGAGGCTTCAATCCCAATCAAAAGACCTGTGACCACATGTAGACACAGCAATGTCCTTGTCTCCTCAAAACAGAGGCTATAAACGGGCATCTATAAAATGTTTATAAGCTTGCAATGCAAACTTGATCCTGCAACTTGATATCTGTCCTACTTATGTTTTTTAAGTCAGACAAAATCATAGCCCTCTACCTCAGCTGACCACTTTATTGGATGGTAATTAAAGGACATCATCGTGGAACTCTGGCGATCATTTAAAAGGCCCATGGCTGAAGGCAATGAAACATCTGGACTATACATACATAAAGGGAAACCAGTCCCAGTGGCCATCAATGACGATCTGGACTGCTATGGAATCCATTTGGCTGTATCCCAACTAACTAGATAAAGAGAATGAGCTGCAACAACTTGAGGTCACTTAAGTTCTCCTCTCCTTAGCCTCTGTTTGGGCTGTTGGGTCCACCAAGCCTTATAGTAAAGCTTCTGTATAAAGCACAAAATGTGTCAGGAAATGGGCTTAGAACTTTTCTCAGCAGAAAACAGTGGTAAAGTTCCTACTTACTAGAAAAACAAAGCCTAATAACATATATATAGAGAAGAAATTACTTTGTATCTTTGCTTAAATTCTTCTAAACTTCTGTTTTAATATGTTTTATAAGCTATTGCTCTAGTAAGTTTGGATTGTAACTAAAAAGTTGAACTGGAAGCAGTTAAGAGAGCTATATAAAGCCAGCTACAGTTATTGATAAAGGAACAGGAAAAGTGATATTGACTGTGCAAATCTTACTGTTTTAAAATTCCATAGTAACAGTCTCTAACTTTATAAGACTTAGAAAGTAGAGATGGGAGGGAAATTAGTTAACGACTGAAGGAAAAAGAGGAGAGTTCACATAGCATGCTCAGGGCACTGGGAACATCTCTCTACCTTGCCAGGAGACAAGGAATAAGGAGAAGGCAATGACCTGGAGAGGACAGACACGCAGCAAGGATCTTCTAACAAATAAGGTCCCATCCTATTCATTAACCTCAGCAGAATAAACAAACTACATCTGCTACGATGACATTTAGAGATGATGCCTGGAAGGATTTTTGATAATAATGATGATAATACTAATAACTAATATTACATAGTGATGGGGCAGATTACCTTCATTATAGGCAAAATGGGGGGAAATCAATAGCTTCTAGGGTGAACACTTGTAAGCCCCAATTTACAAAGTGATGGTAACTAATTAGCAAAACACTAAGAAAAATCTTTTTAGAAGGATTTTATTTTTGGATACAATGTCTCTGCTTTGTGCAGTCACAGTATTGAGAATTGGAAGGAGCCAAGGAGCCTGAGATAGTACCCAGTCCAACCTCCTCTTTTTAGAGACAGGAAAGAAGAGAAATTAAATGACTTGCCCAAGGTGTTTACATTATAAGCATGGTGACCAGATGAGGTTCTTCCCTCTATATTTCTCTAGCATGGAACTAGCTGGCCTCCAGTTGTAAAATTGGCCATATCCTATGCCCTGGAACTGGTCCAGTCTCTGAGCAAGGGAGTCATGACACCTATCAATCCAGTTATGTCACATTACTTTCATTTATTCTATGATCTAGCCAAACAGGATTGCTCATCTTCCTTCAAACACATCCCTACTCTTCCTTCATTCACCGTTCCTTAGACCTGGTATACATTCTCATCTCTAAAGATAACTTCTTACCATCTTAGCTTGTCCTTATTAATTCACAAAGGCATAGTTCTTGCCTATTGGGAGTTTGCTGCCAGTGCCAAGGCTTCATGGCCAGGTAGCTGTGTAGACCCGGGGTTACTAGGATCTGAAGACTACAGAGAACTAGCTTAACTGTCAGCTCTCCATGAAGCCTTTCCTGATTACATCAGTAGAAAGTGGTTTTTCCCTTTTTCAGACCACAGCACTTTATACTTCTCTTATGTTATGATTATATTTGCATTTGTGTGCACGACCTTGTTCTCTTTTGCCTCCTTCATTAAGCTATAAGCCTTTTGAGGTTAGGCGTTTCCCTCAGAGACCTGTGTCTCTAGGACCTCTTTCATCTTTTTAATTCCTTTGTTGTTGTTCAGTGGTTTTTCACTCTTGTCCAACTGTTCATGACCCTATTTGTTTTGTTTTGTTTTGTTTTTGAAGAGATACTAGAGTGGTTTGCTTTTCCTTCTCCAGCTCATTTTACAGATGAGGAAACTGAGGCAAACATGGTTAAGTGACTTGCCCAGCATCACAGAGCTAGTAAACATCTGAGGCTGGATTTGAATTCAGGTATCCTGACTCTAGGCCTGGCACTCTATCCACTATGCCACCTCATTGCTCCTTTACATCTTAATAAATCATCATGTCCATAGTACTTCAAAGATTTCAAAGTGTTTTGCATATAATATCTCATTTGATCACAGCCCTGTGAGTAAGAACTACAGGTATTATTTTTATCCCCAGTTTATAGATGAGAAAATTGAGGCTCAGTATAGTTGGCTGTCTTGCTGGTTGTCAAAGAGTTAATGAGTACTAAGCAAGAGGTTTAAACTCCGCTCTCCCATGCCTTCAAGTCCAGCACCCTTTTCATAATATGCCAAACTACTTGGTCTATACAGCTAATTGCCTGTGGAGCCTTGGCACTGGTAGTAAGCTCCCAATAGACAAGAACTATGCCTTTCTTAATTAATTTTTGTTCACAATACCATACTTTGTGCAAATAGACACTTAGGAATTACTATTTAATAAGAGGAAAGCTGAAAGGCATCTCTCTTTGCAGCTCTCCATTTCTTGGTTCATTTGCATGGACCTTGGAAGAGCCACTCCATTTAAAGATGAGAAAATGCTGATGGACCTTAATCAAATAAGGACTGAAAGTACATTGGGGAAATTGTATTAATATAGTGATTCAAGAACATCATGGAGTAGGTTTGTGAAAACAGGATGTTATAGTTAAGTGTGACATTATTTCTCAAAGTGTATATTACATATTAATTTATAAAAAATGATGGGCCTTTTAACAATTTCCTCACAATTAATGTACCCTAAGTCTATGGGTCTGGGTTGAAAAAATATTCCCTTATGCCAACAATCACTGGAATATTATTTACTGTATAAATTTCACATCACCTCATTTAATGCAAATTGGAAACAGGAGACATTCTGGAGTACTTTACGATTTAGTACCTCCTCTTAAATTCATGCATTCAAAGTGGGATAAAAGGAAATCAAGATCTGTTGTTGTTGTTCATTTGTTTCAGTTGTGTTCAACTCTTCATGACTCCATTTGGGGTTTTCTTGGCAAAGATACTGGAGTGGTTTGCTATTTCCTTCTTCAGCTCATTTTACAGATGAGGAAGCTGAGGCAAACAAGATTAAAGTGACCTGCCTAGGGTCACACAGCTAGGAAGTGTTGAGGCCAGACTTGAACTCAGGAAGAGGAGTCTTCCTGACTCGAGGCCCAGCACTGCATCCACAGTACCATTGGTCAAATGATAACAATGTCTTGGGTTTTAGACAGATCTAATTTTCAAAGGCATATTAAAAGTCCCGGTATGAAAGTAGTACAAATTGGTGTGCTATGTCCACCTAATTTAATGGACTGAAAATGTTAAACAAATGATGCTAGGATTCAAATATATACATAAGGAAAGAACTTATAATATGGGCAAAAAAAATACAGTGTATAGATTGTGTTTGCAGTGTGTATGTGTATATGTGTGTATGTTGAATGGGTACCATGCTTCAGATTTACTGGAGAAAGGTTCCCAGAGGAGATTTCATGAAGGATGGGAGGAAAAGAATTGGTTAGCTGGGATAAACTGGTTATTCTAGGAATACGCTAAGGCATGGAAGACAGGAATAAGATGATCAGGCAAAAGAAGCACTTAGCAAGGACAGCAGGACAGTAGGCAATACACTAGGGCAGCTGGGAGTGTCCTGGTCAAGGCTGTGGTCTCTCTAAGAATTGAAAGCCATTGCCTTATTCTCTTTTTTGTTACAACCCTCCAGACCAGGGTTGAGTTAATTAGTGGTTCATATGCAAATCATAAATTCCTTTCTTTCAGGCTATGTTTAATTCTCAGATGACTGTTAAGCAGAGGACAACGTCCCCATTTAATCAAGTGCCAAGTTTAACCTTTTCTGTCTCTCCGTGGAGGAAAGATGCAGCTTCTACATATAAAACTGACCATTTCATTTGATACCAAGTGAACATCACTGTGCTCTGGGGTTTTCAGAAGTAATTTAAGGTGGAATCTAAAAACAAGAAATGGGAAACCCTATTCCAGGAATACCTCCTCCACCCCAGTTCACCACCATTTCTTTTCTAAGGAATTCCTCCTTAGTAATTAGCATGTTATGATAATGGTGGCTTAGATATTTCAACCTTGGGAATGTGCTCATACTAGGAGCAGCTGAGGTTTTTAACATGTCAACTGAGCCACCAAGTAAGCAAAGGACCCTGTTGGGCCTAAAAGAAATTTAGCAGGTTAGAAATAAAACTGGTTCAACAGAATAATCAATGTATTCTTAGACCACTGATTCAATTTGTCAGTTAACAAACCTTTACTAAGTGCCTGGTTGTGCAGACCAGGAAAGGGAGACATAAAGATTAGATGAGATACAATCCCGGCTGTCATGGAGCCTTACAGTATAGGAGCGGGATAACACATAAACCCAGACTGAAAAATATAGAGTGTTACAGGTCACATGCGCTAGAAATCTCCAAAACAAAGTGCTTTGTGAAGTCTGAAGAGGAAGGCCCTAATTGGCAGAGGAGAGCAGGAAAGCCTCCCTGGAGAAAGTGGCATTTGAGTTTGGTTGTGAAGGAAGGGTGGGAATTCCTTTTATTGAGGGCAGAGGAATAATCAATCAGTTAATTAATCAACAAGCATTTATTAGGTGCCTCCTATGTGCCAGCCACTGTGCTGGGTGTTAGGGATGAAAAGTTGTAAACATGGTCTCTAGGTTGAGTGGGTAGTCCACTGAAGCCAGAATGAAATTAATGGACTTGGAGAACTAGGAGGAAAATTCAGGGGTCAGCAGTCATGATGAGGAAGAGAAAATTTGGTGAGAGTGGGAATATAAAAAAGTGGAAAGATAGGACACTGTGTCAGAAAGTGGAATTTCAAAGTTTAATATGTTGGAGATGGTATAATTATGGGTGATGCTGAAGTCTAAGCAACGGCCACATCAGTGGGTGGCTTAATTGAGTGGAAATGGAAACAAGAAGATCAAATGATAATAGGAAAAGTACTTCAAGTAGAGTAATGCAAATACAGATGATATCAAGCAGTATTAAATTATATAAAGTAGTCAGTTTCTGAGAGTTTTTATAACCTTAGATAGGACAGAACTATTACTCTGAGTTTTCCAAAAAAATGAACTCCAGTCAGATATTTGACAAATGTGAAAACCACCCCTAATGTGCTCTGTTTTAAGAGTGTCAAGTGTAGAATAACACGTCAGATCAAAGAACAGTGGGTCCCATTGTGGAAAAACTGAAGGTACACTTCCAAGTAACAAAATAAGGTACCTGACTTAGAATCCTTAAACACAGACACAACATGACGGAGGAAATTAGTGAGCTGCTCAGCACTCTTGGAATTCTGATTCTTGGGTGTAATATCTTCATGGCACCACAGTGGACCAAAAGCCCTTAAAAGATATAAATATGAGACAAATAACTATGACTTGCATTAGAAAAACAACATATTGTGATATATTTCTTCTCCTCTAGTAGGAGCTTTGCTAAATGTTTAAAAATTCATTTTATTGTGAGTTAGGTCTCCTTCTAATAATATGTTCAATAAAGATTTCTGAAGTTTCATAAATAGCGCAGCCCAGAAATTAAGGACTTTATAGTTCCTCTTCTATTTTTCAGGTAAAAAATACAGGTGGACTTCAGTTCGAAAATTCTAGTCACCAAGAAACATTTTCAAACAGACACTTGGTGCTGCTTATCTTACAGGACCTACCTCCCCCTAAGTTCAAGGTTGTTGCCACATTCCAAACAGGAGTCAATTAGTGCTGAGCTGAGAGCTGAGCCTTAGACTTAACCTAACTATAGGGATGTAGACTCATAGCCCATGGTCAGAATAGGGTGGGGACTGCAGAGTCATTTTATCAATAACAAATTTATAGAGGCAAAGCTTAAGCTGGAAGGGACCTTTGAAGTCATCAGGTTCAACTCCTGGACCATCATGGAGAGAAAGTTACTGGAGAAAACATTTTTGTTGTTTTCTTTCTTTAAGAAAAGTTTGGATTTTTTGTTATTGTCCTTGTATATGTGTGACACAAAGACTAAGGCATAGTTTGGACTAGCACTCAGGTATCCTTACTCAGGTATTCTCATTGCTCCCCATAAAAAAAATGACAGTTTTCTAATGTAAAGGAGGCTTTGTTCCTATAATGCTATACACACACACACACACACACACACATACATACATATATATGCTACATAGGATAAACTATATGCAGAAATTGTTGGGCTATTTTTCTAGTGATTTTGTCATTATCAAACTCTCCCCTAGGGAATCCTTCTTTTTACAGGGGCAAGAATGAAGGGTGTTTCCTTTCCAAGAAAAATTCCTGGTCCCTTAATATAATAAACTAAACGGTCATAGGATCAAACAATCCTGTTATGTATGTATAGACTCATGGTCCTTTGATCTTTAATAAGCACTGTTTAAGTGATTACTCTATGCCAGGCACAGTGCTTGATAAAGGGGCCACAAAGTCAAAACCAAACGGGGCCTGCCCTCAAGGAACTTACGTTCTATTGTGAGGAATGACATGCAAGCAGAAAAACAAAGACAAAATATAAACAAAGTAAATGCAAGGTAATTTGAATCAGCCCCACCCAATATTAAGAAAGGACCCACTAATTTCTTTCACAAGCTTTCTCCAAACAAAAAGGGTAGGTCTGACTGTCACTCATCCCCTTACTTAATAAACTCCCTGTTACCTCCAGGGTCAAACATAAAGTCCTCTGTTTGGCATTTAAAGCTCTTCACCACCTGGCCCCTCCCTACCTTTCCAGTTTTCTCATACTTCATGATCCAGCTACACTGAACTACTTGCTATTCCTATAACATATCCCTCAAACTCCTTTCTCTGTACTTTGCACTGGCTGTCCCCCATGCCTGGAATACTCCGCCTCCTTGTCTCCTCTTCTTAGTTTACCTGGTTTCCTTCAAGACTAAGCCTAAATCCCATCCTCTATAGGTCCTTCCACAAGCCTCTACCTGTTACTGCCTTCCCTCTTTCTATAACTTGTATATATCCAGCTATTTACATTGTGTTTCCCCGATTAAAATGTGAGCCCCTTGAGAGGAAAGGCTGTTTTTCCTTTTATCTGTATCTCCAACTCTCAGCACAGTGCCTGTATCATAGTAAGCATTTAATAAATAACTGCTGATGAACTCAGTGACTGACAAAAATATAATGAGCCATCTGTGAGGTACAGAGAAAGTTTTGGATATGTAATAATAGAAAAGGAATTTTCTCTGGCATGTTAATTGGCAAAGTACTAGAGAAAAGATTTACTCACATAGGACTTTAAGTGAGCTGCTGCTCACTAGAGATAAGAAGGCATTGTGGGAATGCCCCACGCTGCCAGTAACACTCTGGATTTACCAGACAAATCATTAAGTATAAGCATCATGAGACCTGAAAAATAGGATAACCCACAACTTTTTTATTTGATTTATTAAGTATTGGTTTGCTCCATCTTTCTTGTACTACCTTCCCAACTTGTTTCTGTTTGCTATTTGTGGCCTCTTCCAACTGATGAACAGAGGGAAGTTTTTCAATCAATCAGTCAATCAACATTTATTAAGTGACTACTCTGGGACGGGCACTGTACTAAGCTCTGGGGACACTAGGAAATGTAAAAGACAGTTCTAGGAGTTTACAATTTAATGGGTTTTCTCAGTAATTGCTCCTTGGTAGGATATGGGTAATGCATAGTTTTAGGTATAAAAGTATTAAGCCAGAGAGCACCTAGCCTCTGCCACACTTAATCCTGGTTAAAGTCAGGATTGTTACAGGGCATCATAGATTCTTGCCAACCAGTTGTCATATCGTGGTTCCTAAAAAACCAAACTGAAACAAAACAAAAAGAACCAAGCTCTTTCCATTCATGGTAATTTTAGCAGATTCTTGGAAAACAGTAGAATTTGTTGGAACTTGGTGTTCATTTTTTCCGAGTGTGTTCTGGTACTTTTCCAAACGAGGGCTCTAAGATGGCAGACCACTCATTACCTGGTAGTCAGGAACTCGATGAGCTTGTTTGCCTTCTCATCAGTTTCATTGGCTGTGTCAATGTCTTCTATCTCCTGGGTGATCTGTGGGAGATTCCCGCTGCTGCCTCCCAGACTGATGCTGGAGGAAGCAGAGCTGGAGCTTAAGCCAGAGTCCGGCACGGGGGAGGACTGGTGCTCTCTGAGAAAGTCAAAGCCACCTGGTGGGAGAAGAGAAGGTTAGAACGCACTATCCCAGTATGCTTGTCAGCTTTCTTAATGAGACCAAGAGATCAACATACAACGCTGCTCCCTTTAAGCCGCAAGAATACCCCCATGTTTCAAGCTTAGAGAAAAGAAGCAATTAGGAGGTTTAACGCTAAAGTAATGAGACTAGTGTTTGCGTTTCACTTATGGAAACCAGTCTCCTTACCTTATTGCATTATGCACTATCTACCTCTGTAGGTTACAAGTTGCTTGAGAGGAGGGACTTGTTTCGATTTTGTCTTTATAGCCCTGGCGCATAGTAAGAGCTTAATAAATATTGACTGACCGACTGAAGAGACCAAAGGCATGGCCAATATAGAGATGAACTCCCTGGGGCATTTTCAAGAAAATGTAGCTTAAAATGCTTTGGGCAATCCAATTTCAGATATAGGGTCTCTTTAGCCCCTTGAGGATGGGATCAGTGCAGGGGAATGCAAAGAAAAGAAAAACCTGGCCAAGCATAAGGATTAACTTTACAAAAACTCTTTTAAAAATTATTATTATTATTATTTGGTGAGGCAATCAGGGTTAAGTGACTTGCCCACGGTCACACAGCTAGTAAGTGTCAAGTGTCTGAGGTCAGATTTGAACTCAGCTTCTCCTGACTCCAGGGCCAGTGCTCTATCCACTGAGCCACCTACATAAACTCTTAGTATGTAACAGAGCAGAACCATAGAAATGAACAGAAAACAAAACAAATAAACATGAAATGTTTGCTCAGTGTCTAACAAGTATCTATGAGGTTCCACTATCTTTGTAATCCACATACTGGCGTGCCCTCATCAGAGAAGGTGCTGTGCTCTGTGAGCAAAGCAGAATTGAAGTAGCTCAAAAGAAACACAAAATGCACAGATTTAGAGAATCCACCCCAAAAGTTCACATGGATTATTCGTGCCTGACCTGTGGTAGAACATTCCAAGCTCATATTGGTCTGATCACAGTTGGACACATTGTAACTTGATTCTAACATAGTGATGTCATTTTGGTCCTCTTCAAGAACGAAGGAACCAACCAACCAAACAACCAATCTTACCTAACCTTAATCACTACATGGGCATTGCTTCAGTCAAAGTGAGAACTCATAAAGACCTTAGCTTAAAAAGGCCAAGGTCTCCACTGCATCTGAGGCCATCTCCTATTGGCCTGATCTATGTCTCACCACTGGACCCAGATGGTTCCGGGGGGAGAAAGTGAGGCTGGTGACTTTGCACAGCCCTCCCTCATTTAAATCCAATTCATGTGCAAGTCATGGCATCATCTTCCTGATGTCATGGTCCTCTTTGAGAATGAAGGACAAACAACAATAATTCACATAGCCTTGGAGGCCAACTAATCTAACCTCCTTATTTTAAAATGAGAACATTGAGGATAAGAGAACAAGTGATTTATCCAGGGTCACACAGGTGACAGTGTATCAGAGCTGAGAAACAAAACCAGGCCTTCTGATTTCAAATCCAGTTCTCTTCCCATTGCACCAAATCTTTTTTTTTTAAATATAATTGCAGAGAACCCTACCATACATTTGATCTATAAAGGTGACATGGTATATCATTCTAGAGACTGAGTTGTTTCTTTCAACAAAGCTTGCCTCTTCCCTTCTTGTTTTTTTTTTAGCAAAAAATGTTTTTGGTACATGTGTAGATCATTTTCTTAAAGATTTTAGGGAGATGAGAAACTAAGTATGTGGGTTGGTGGTTACTAATGTTCTTTTAATTGCCTTTTTGATAGTTAAGCCATCTTTGATCCTCCCTCCATCATTCAATATCTTCTCTTTTCATATCTCTTGGGAATCAACACAATTTTGTCATCTTCGGTCTAGAACTCTTCTGTAGGTGGTCCAGCTGTGTTTCCTGTCTTTTTTTAGTGTCATTATTATTTTGTGCAACACATCTAGGATTGTGATATCAGAATCCCAAGGTCTACTGTCATTGATGGAGAGATGTTGACAAATCTTTCTCATTTTTCTTCTATTCGCTGTCCTCCTGGTTTCATCTTCATATGCTCTGGGAATGATATGGCTTTCCTTGGATCTCACATTAAGTTTTCTGTCAACTCATTTTCTCCTCTATTGCTTCTCTGTTTTATGAAGCAATACTGCTTATAATGTTTCACCATCTTCCTCTCTAAAATTTTGCAAATGTTTTTGTATTTGGTCTAAAAACTGATTCCTAGTAACCCTGTACTGGTTTTTCTGACAGGTTGCCATAATCCCTGCAGAAGTGGAAGGGAAACATACCATATACAATATAGAAAAGTATCAAATAAAGACTTTTAAAAATTGTACCAACCAACTAGATTTAAAAAAAAATCATCATTATTTTCAGGCAGTAGTCCTAAGTAAAATTCATACATCAGTTGTCCTGGGCATTCATTCAAATAACAACTTCATGGCATAAAATGATTTTTAAAATCCAAATGCTCCCTACTGTCCACATTTCCCAAGAGCTATATTTAAGAGAAACCTTTGACTTCAACAAATCAGCACTACTTTTCAAAGTACTCCAAAGGATAACAAGCTACCTTCAGGAAGCATATTGCTCACTCATTAAGGTGAGAATTAATTCTTTCAGTGAACTAGCAATTACCTGAAAAGTGAAAACTTACTAAGTAATGACTCTGGTATGATGGAAACACTGGATTTTTAGCAAAATATAGGTAAGGCTTTCTTTCCAGGTAAAGTGAGCAGCCAGTTTTTTCAAGTACATTTTCTAAGTGTTCAAATCTGAAGGCTTATGTCAATAGGTATTTTTGAAAGAGCAATAATATATAGTTTAATAAGAATAGGAATTGTGGAGAATGGGACATCCATAAAAAAATTTGGCATTGGCACATATTGTTCTCCTTCTCAAAAGGGAGAAAAATGAATTCTGGGAACTAGACTGTTGAATCTGACATCATTCCCCGGTAAAATTCAACAATAGATTATTAAATAGATTGATTCAAGCACTTTTAAAATGAATCTTCAAAATGGAAATAGTGCTAAATTGAAAAAAGTCTGACTAATGATATCAAGGATACTATCATTGAGAACAAGTATTTTTTACATATTTAAACTTAAGATTACCAGTGTAGAGTGTTGATGAAGGAAATGTAAGTAGAAAATATAACCACTTGAGTGAGTGCCTACAAAGTGCTTGGTTTACATATTCAGGATAAAGCACATGTATGTACATTAAGCAAAGTTTGAAAACTGTATTTCTCTAAATTTAAGATCACACCTTTTTCTTGGATGCTTTAAGCCTACATTGTCACACTTTGATTTGACTTTTCATAAAAAAAAAGCCTACACTCTCTGAATGGGATCATTAGGAAGGAGTCAGCCTAGATTCATTAAGAACAAATTATGGCAAACTCACCTAATTTCTTTTTTTTGAAAGGGTAGTATTAGGTTGGGAGATCAGAACAACCCTACAAAGGTTAGATTTTGAAAAGGCCTTTGACAAAATCTCTCATAACATGATTATGAACCAGATGGAACAAATGTGATTTGGACTATAGCACCATGAAGTGGTTGATGACTGAGTGACTATCTCAAGACTGTTGACAAAAATCTCTTTGACAGAGATCCAGATCAGACCAGAAGAAGGTTTTAAGCCACACTATATTCCTCACTAAGCAGCTATGGCACAGTGGATAGAGTGCTGGGCCTGGAGTCAGGCTCTCCCTGAGATCAAATCTGGCCTCAGATGCTTACTAGCTGTGTGACCCTTGGCAAGTCACTTAACTGTTTGCCTCAGTTTCCCTATCTGTAAAATGAGCTGGAGAAGGAAATGGCAAACCACTTCAGTATCTTTGCCAAGGAAACCCCAAAACTGGTTATGAAGAGTTGGACACTACTAAAACGACTGAACGACAATAATATTCTTCGCTTCTGGTGATTCATGTAGGCACAAATGATACCAGAAGAAAAGCAGAAAGCATTATAAAGTCTTGCAGAGAAATTGAAGACTTTATTGGTGTATGATGCTGTCCATTAAAGGCAAAGCAGAAGACAGGAAGACCTGGGAAGCGAACAGCTGTTTAACAAGATGGTATTAAAAACGAGATTTGGATTTCTAGGGGATGGCTTAAGAAATAGGAATGGCAGCTTTTGGTTAGGGATTGGATACACCTAACAAGGGCTGGTGAGAATAAGTTTGTCTTTAATCTTGTAAATCTAATTAAACTGAAAAAATTAAGAGGAAGAATATCTATCAAGGTAGATATCATGAAGAATAGCTATGATGTAGGAAGGATAGTAGCAGTGGAGATACTCAGAAATTTAAAGGAGATAACGTTGAAGAAAGGAATGCTGGCCTTAAACGTCTATACCCTGATGCCCAAAGCATGGGTAACATGCAAGCTGAGCTAGAGATACTAACACAAGTATTTGCTGTAGGGAAGATGAAGAGATGTAGGCTAGATGATAATACAATTAGGTAGATTCATAATTGGTTGATTGACTGGATCCAAAGCATAGTAATTAATGGTTTGATGTCAACTTGGAAGAAGGACTCCAGGGGATGCCTCAGGAATCTGTGTTTGGCCCCGTGTTGTCTCTTTAAAGAAATCATGAGTATCATGGATAAAAGCATAAATGACATGCTTATCATACTGGGGTATGACACAAAGCTGAGAGGGACAGCTAACACACTGGATGACAGAGTCAGGATTCAACAAGAGCCTGATAGACTATAGGAGATTGGGCTGAGTCAAATAAGATAAAATTGCACAGTGAAAAATGTCAAATCTTACATTTGGGTTCAGTCAATCAATAAACATCTATTAAGTGCCTACTATGTGTCTGGCACCATGCTAAGTGCTGGGGAAAGATAGAAGGGCCTTGTCATCAAAGGAGCTTAAAATCTAATGGTGGAAGACAACATGTAAAGCAGAGGTGGGAATGGGGAAGAAGGTACCTTGGGCAGGGGCATAACGGAGGGTTCCAAAGAAGTCCAAAAGTAGTGTGGCTAGTGGAAAATGGGGAGAAAAACTGTGCTGAGCACCCCTCTTTAAACAGAGACCCTTGGAACAGCCCATGGTCCTGTCCTCTAGTCGTAGAGTTCAAAAAGTCAACTTCAACAAGACAGGGGACATATGATTAGATAGCTATACACCTCCAATGATCTGTGGGGTTTTAGAGGGCTGCAATCTAAGTAGGAATCAACTATCTGATAAGGCAGAAGGAACGCTAATACGATTTGGGGCTGCATCAAGAGGCATTTTATCTAGGACTAGAGGAGATAATCTTGCCATACTCTATTCTTGGCCAGAATAAATATGGTGGATAATTCAGTTCTGGGTCAGCAATTGGATGAAGGACATTCAGTTAGAGAGAACTGAGTAGAGGGCAACTGGGATGGTAAAGGGCCTTGAATTCATGCCATAGGAAGATTGGTTGAAAGAATTGGGGATAGTGAGCCTGGAGAAGAGAACACTAGGGGGACATGATAACTATCTTCAAGTATTTGAAAGGCCTTTATATGAAAGAGGGATTAGATTTATTCTGTTCAACCCCAGAGGGCATAACTAGGAACAATGGGTGGAAACCGTAAAAGTGTAAATTCAGGTTAAATGCAAGAAAACATTTCCTAATGATGAGAGTCATACAAAAGTAGCATGGGCTACCTTGACAGGGTGTGTGTTCCTCTCCATTGGGTGATTTCAACCAAAAACTGGACAATCACTAGCTGAATAGGTTATGGAAGAGATTCTTGTTCAGGTATGGGCTGGACTATTTGGCTTCTAAGGAAGGCTTCTTTGAATGTTAATACTGTGTGATTTTGTGCTAGAACTAGTGGTGAGATGCAGGGTTCTGATTTGTCCCATTCACCATTAAAAAAAATCAATGACTTGCATGAAGAGAGAAGACATACTTAACAAATTTGGAGATGACAGAAAGTTGAAGAGGAAAGTTAATAATGAATGAAAGAGTAATACTATAAAAACCTCTCAGGATGCTGGGATGAATGGTCAAATCTGACAAAATGAAATTTAATAGATACATATGTAAATGTTTTAAAAATCAATAGCGCAAAGGCAGAATGAGGAATACTTTGCTTTGTAGGGTCAGTGTGGAAAGATATATGGGTTTTAGCTGACTGAAAGCTAAACAAGAGTCATCAATGTGGGGTAGTTGCCTAGGATGCTGATGCAATTTTAAACTTCAGGAATATAAGCATGGTTCCCAGAAAAAAAAAGTAGGGAATAATCTTATTGTATCCTGGACCAGATACAGAATATGATATTCAGTTCTTGGCACCCTGTTTTGCGTGGGATGTTGACATTCACTGGAGAATGGCTGAACAAGTTATGGAACATGAATGTGATGGAATACTGTTGTGTTGTAAGAAATGACAATGGAGATGTTACATAAAAACCTGGGAAAATCTGCATGAACTGATACCAAGTGAAGTGATCAGAACCAGGAGATCAATCTATAAAGTAACAGAAATATTGTAAAGACAAGCAACTCTGAAAGGCTTAGGAATTCTGATCAACACAATGATCCATTCTAAAGGACTCATACTGAAACATGCTATCCACCTCCAGATGGAGAGCTGATTGTTTCAGAGTATAGATTAAAGTATATTTTCTTCTTCCTTTGTTTCTTCTTTCTTTGTTTCTTTTTGTTCCTTCCTTCCTTGTTTCCCTTTTTTGGGGTGGAGGTAACATAGCTAATGTAGACATTTGTTTTTTTATGACTATATATATCTGTAATAGGTTTTTTTTTCCTTGCCTTCTCATTAAGTGGGGGAGGGATCAGGAAGAGAGAGAGAATTTGGAACAAAAAAATTAAAAAAAAAGTCTCTGTACTTAAAAAAATCAAACAAACCAAAACAATAGAAAGTTGAGAAAAAAAGTTGACAAATGGAGTACATGTTATGTCCACTGAGGACACAACATGGAATAGGTGGTAGAAAGGAAAATTTTTATACTGGATGGGGAGCTAAAAACTGGGTTCAGATACTGCCTTAGCCTCTTACCAGCTGTACGACCCTGGGCAAATCACTTAACCCCTTTGGGATCAAGTTTCCTCATCTATAAAATGAAGGTATTAAACTCAATAGTCTCTAAAATCTTTTCTAGCCTTAAACTGAAGATTTTATGGCTTCTGTGGACCTCATTTTCTTCATCTGCAAAATGAAACACTGGCCATGCATTCACTTGGTGAAATTAACATCTAGCAAGGTTTTATGGATTTATTGTTATATTCATCATGTAGAAGACTAAACATAACAGCATTACAGAAATTATTTATTTATTCTGAAATTTTCAGAAGTCTCAGCATTTTATGTGAGTTTTTTTTTGTTTGTTTGTTTTTTTTTTTTGGCTAGGCAATGGAATTAAGTGACTTGCCCAGGTTCACACAGGTAGTAAGTGTTATGTGTCTGAGGCCAAATTTGAACTCAGGTCCTCTTGAATCCAAGGTCGGTGCTCTATCCACTGTGCCACCTAGCTGCCCCAGGTCTCAGCATTTTAGAGGGCAGCTCTACACCAACAATTTCTGTTTTTGTTACCTGTATAGAGGTATTCAGGGAGATAAGCTGGCTGGATCGTGAGTGTCTTGGCTTCACTCATCTCTCTGGTCTGCAGAAGTACTGATGCAATGGAATGAAAATTACTATTACAAGAAAGAGCAATCAGCAGGTGGAGAAGCAGCTTTTTACTGTGTTCAAAGACTTCAGGCCGGTAATGGTCCAAACCTGAGGGGAAAAGAGAAGTCTCTTTGTATAAACATATTTTTAGTTAGTTTGGAGACTACAGAAATAATAAAAATTCCCGAATTAGTCATGGCATCCCTACCTAAAGGAACATGCAGAGTAGGAAGTTTGTAATTTTCTCACCTGTGACCTAAGTTAACAATGTAAAGATTGAGGTTTAAGGAAAACAACCCGCCTCATTCCTAACATCAAAATCCTGAAGTAAGAGTAACTGGTCCCTTCTCTTTGGCTCCTCAAGAGCATCTGATATTGCTTACTCTCCATTTTCCCCCAATCTCCATGACAGGGCACTTTCCAGCTTGCATTGCTACTTTTTCCACCATCTTTGTCTTTTTCCTGGTTTCTCTTCCTCCCTCCTCCCACAGCTCTGGATATTTCCTGAGGATCCACCCTTGTCTCTTCAATCCTGCTGCCTACACTTTCCCCATCCAGTGCAATGATCCTGTCTTATGACTTCAACCGATCACCTACTGTTGATGATTCCTGCTGTTGGAGATTATCATTATTATTTTCATGGACCTACTTTACACTGAATTTCATTCTATAGCAAAACGACATTATAATCGCTAGCATTTACATAGTGCTTTAAGGTTGGCAAAGCATTTTACAAATGTTATGTCATTTTATTCTCACAATCACCCTGTGAGGAGGCAGCTGCTGTTTTTGTACTCATTTTACAGATGAGGAAACTGAGGCACACAGAAAGGTTAAGTGACTGACTTGCCCGGGACCACACAGCTGGTAAGAAGCTGGACTTGAATCGGCCTTCTATGTCCAGCACTCTCTCCACTGAACCACCTAGCTGCCGTCTGCTGATCCTATCACAAGCTTCCAAGGTATTTGGATTATTATTTAATTGTGGGTCCTGAAGCTAACATGAAAACCCAATGAACAATGGAAAGCAATGATTTAATAATGAAGAATGGTGAAGTTTGAAAAGAATACTAACAAAATCCGTTTTCTGAGCTTGTGGCCATATGGTGTACAGAAGGATCATGACTCTTCTTGGATATAGCCTTACCTAAGAAGACAGCATGAAGCAATAAAGGTAGATGAAGGGCCCAATCTTCTCTCACACTATGATCCACAACCATCTCAGTCATAAAAATAACAGCAATATTGCACCTGATTAAAAAAAATGTGAAATTAGAGACGGAGGGGATAAATATAATAACAAATCACTAAATCTTCCCCCCCACTTAATACTATTTTATTTTTTCCAATTACATGTAAAGACAGTTTTCAACATCCACTTTTATAAGATTTTGAGTTCCGATTTTTTCTGTCATTCCCTTCCTTCCCTTCCCCCCTCCCCAAGACGGCAAGCAATTCGATGTAGGCTATATATGCACGATCATATTAAAAATATTTCCACATTAGCCATGTTGTGAAAGAAGAATCAGAACAAAATGAAAAAACTACGAGAAAGAAAAAACAAAAACGGAAAAGTATATGCTTTGATCTGCATTCAGACGGTAGTTCTTTCTCTGGATGTGGAGAGCATTTTCCATGTTGTCTTAGATCACTGCATAGCTGAGAAGAGCCAAGTCTACCAAAGTTGCAGATCACTAAATCTTAATGAAATTAAAACCTCCCAGTGCCCTCTGAGTTAGCATATCAATTGATCAATAAACATTTATTAAGCATCTACTATGTGCCAGAACTTATGCTAAGTGCTGGGAATACAGAGAAAGGCAAAAGACAGAGTCCTTGCCCTCTAGGGGCTCAGAGTCTAATGGAGGAGACAACAGGTAAATAACTATGTATGAACAAGATATCCACAAGATAAATGGGAAATAATCAACAGAGGAAAGGCCCCAGAATTATAGAGGATTGGCAAAATCTTCTTGTAGAAGATGGGATTTTAGTTGGGACTTGAAGGAAGCCAGGGAAGCCAGGAGGTGGGGATGAGCAGGGAGAGGATTTCAGAAATGGGGAACAGCCAGAGAAAATGCTCTAAGTGTATGAGGCTCCATATTGATTCATTCACTTCCATGAGCATTTACTAAGCACTCATTTATTATGTGCCAAGCTCTGTGCTCGTTTTTGGGGATGCAAAGACAAAACCAGCAGTGTCTGCCTTCAAGGAGACTACATTTGGATAGATAAATAAAGTAAAATGCAAATATGTATTTTTATGGACAGGGAAGGCCTAATGTATGGATCAGAAAAGTCACATTCAGGAGGCATGTGAGCTGAGCTTGGAAGGAAGCTAGGTATTACGGGACACAGAAATGAGGAGGAAGAACATTCAAGGTATGGAGGATCTCCTGTGCAAAGGCATGGAGGTGGGAGGTGGGATACTGTGAATGAGGAACAACAACCAGTACAACCTGAAAGGAACATAGTGTGTATGAGGAGGGAAAAATGTGAAATAAGTCTAGAAAGATAAGGAGAGTATTTACTAGGTAGTGGGAGGGTGGTGTGATGGGGTGGATAATCATCATAATTAATAATAATAGTAATAACAAATAATAAACATTTATATAGCACTTTAAGGTTTGCAAATATTATCTTTTTTTTATCTTTAGAACAACCCTGAGAGGTAGATGCTATTATTACCCCCATTTTACAGATGAGGAAACAAGGCACAGAGAGGCTAAGTGACTTGTCCAGGGTCATACAGCTAATGTGTCTGAGGCTGCGTTTGAACTCAGGACCTACTGAATTCAAGTTCACACTATCTACTGTGCCACCTAGCAGTGGGAATGCAAGTTCCTTGCCTTTATTTTGCTTCAATCAAGTAATTAAAGGTGTGTGGCAGGAAGAATCTTTAGGGAAAAACCAGAATGGGCCAGAAAAGTTTTGTCAGGAATAGTCTAAATCCAGCAAATATGTGGAGAATTAGGAGTCTACTATATTGTGATTGTTTTTAAAGATCACCTCATTTTTGGGACCCAAAGTAAGCTCATTAAGGCCCCCAGGAGAAAAGGCTAATCAAACTAAGATTTCACTACACTTAACTGAACAGTCAACTCACCTATGGAGTGGTCCTCGCGGAGTAATGGTTTCTGGGAGATAGTCAACCAGGGGTGCCCAGCATCCTCCAGTGCAGGGCATTGGCAATGGCTGTGGCTGCTTGGTCTCTGTGATATTCAATAACCATCCAGTATATGGAGAAATTGGATCATCTACAAGGCCAGAGAGAGAATTAGACTCCATTTCTATGAAGGAAGATGCCCCTTTTTGCTACTTAATAGACAAGAGATATATCAAGGATCTGTGATTTCTTCAGTGTGGGAACTCCATCCACTAACGTATTCATAACCAATATATCCCTAATAAACTTCTAGAGTTCCCTGAGGCTCACAGAGATTAAGTAACTTGTCTGTGCTCACAGAGCTAGTTTATGTCCCAGTTTTGATTTGAGACCAGGTCTTCCTGACTCCAAGTTCAGCACTCTATTATACTATACTCCTTGTCTTTATTACTTGGTATTTAAAAGACAACCTACAAACTCACAATAATTACAATGACTTCCGACTATTTAGTTTGGTCAATTCAACCAAAAACTTAATAAGAATCTTTTAGTCACTTTATGCCTTCTGTGTCTCAATTTCTTTATCTGTAAAATGAGACAGATGAGATGGCTTCTTCTAACCGGAGAGCTATGATTCTATGATTCTCTATGTAAGGTCTATAATAGGTACTGGGGATATAAAGATTAAAAAAACAACAACACAGGTCTTACCCTCAAGGAATTTACACTATAATAAGGGAGAGGGAATATTATATATGTATACACACACCCACACACACCCACACCCACACCCACCCACACATACACACACAAATGATATAAGGTAGAATGGGATGGGGTAAAGGAGAGACACAAATCATTTATTTTCTATAACAGAAAAATCTAAAGAGGGAGAAATCTTTTTTAATGGGTGGGGTTATCATAGAAAAGGTTTCACAGAGGAGGTGGCACCTGAGTTGGGCCTTTAAAGAAGAGGAGTATTTTAACAGGCAGAGATGAGGATGGAACATATTCCAGGCATTTGAGGGATTTGTTGTTGTTAAGTCATTTTTTTTAGTCATGTCCAACTCTTTGTGACCCCATTCGGGATTTTCTTGGCAAAGATACTGGAAGTTTGCCATTTCCTTCTCCAGCTCATTTTATAGATGAGGAAACTAAGGCAAACAGGGTTAAGTGACTTGCCCAGGGTCACATAACTAGTAAGTGCCTGAGGCCAGATTTGAACTTAGGAAGATGAGTCTTCCTGATTCCAAACCCGGTGCTCTATCCACTGCACCACCTAATTCTCCTGAAGGCTAGCCTGTACAAATACAAATACAACTATTACTGTAGTTCAAAGATGGTATATTTAGAAAGGAGAGAGATACAAGAGATGTTATGGAGGTAGAATCAATAGGACTGATTGGATATGATGGAAGGTTAGAGAGAGTAAGGAGTCAGAAGTGACTGAGGTCTTGAGCCAGGGTGACCAAGAGGATGATAGGGTCCTCACCTCAACAGGAAGAGGAAAGTTTAGGGAGAGACATTTTAATAAAGTAAGATGATGGGTTACTGTGGTTTTGTTATAGCACCATTCTTATAATCTCTTTCCATATGTTCATTTTGAGGTGCTAGTAGGCCATCCTGGCAGAGATGCCCATGAAGATGTAAGAATGCATGGAGCTTAGGGAAGAGAATAAGGTAAGATATATACACCTGGGAACCATTTACACTACAGTCAAGAGAGTGGATAAAATCTCTGAGGAAGAAAATATACAGAGAGAAGAGGAAAATGGCTGAAGACATAGCTTTGAATGACTCTCACATTTAGAGGCCAGCAGTTAAAATGACTAAAAAAAAAAAAAAGCAGCCAGGTAGGAGATCCAGGAAGGAACAGTGTCTTGGAAGCCAAGAAAGGAGGGAGTATCTAGGACAAGGTTCTTAACTTGAGGTTTGTGAACTTAAAAAAAAATCTTGACAACTGTATTTCAAGATAATTTGTTTCCTTTGTATTATGACACATTTTTTTTTTAGGCATTTAAAACCATTAATTCTAAGAAGGGGTCCATGAGCACAAAAAATGGTTAAGAACTTCTGATCTAGGAGGAGGTGATAGTCAAAAGTGTCAAATGTTGCAGAGAGGTTAAGGAAGATGAATAATAAGAAAAGGTCATTGGATTTGGCAATTAGGAGGTCATTAGTGACCTTGGAGAGACAACTGAATTCTCATGTCCATACAATATGAATAAAGTTGCATAATTTATCCTTTCTTTTCCAGGCTGAAAATATGCCATGGGGAGTCTCAGAAGCAAGCTGTTCACATTTTAAAGGCTGCAGCTGAATTATTTTTTCCTTCATTTTTAATAGTGTACCTCCCTAATCATAAAGTATGCAGTAAAAAGGGTCTCCTTTCAAAATTAAAGCTTAGATAACACAACTGTTTGTGCTAGGAAACTCTATTAATGGTGCGAATGTTTTTGTTCAGATTAGTTGTTCTAGGGGATGCTGGAATAAAGAACACCAAACTCAAATTTTCTGAATCAGGCAGACATTATGAATGAGGTGCTTACTGTATGTAATTAACTAGAGCAATGAGGGATGAGGTTAATAGCATTCAACTCTAAATTGATTTGGGAAGTAAAGGCAACAAATTAGCACCTGTGTTTCAATTCAAAATTCACTCAGCAAAGCATTAACAGGAGAGCTGTTGAGCTCAGTCTAACCTTATCCCCTAGGGAAACTGTTCGAATGCAATGTATGTGATAAAAATATCCTAAGGTATAGTGTTCTATATTTTACAAAGATCTTTCACGGACAGTACTTCATTTGACCCTCTTAACAGGGACCCATTTATTATCATACCCATTTTATAGATGAGGAAACTGAAGCTGACTTGCCCAAGATCATCTGAGTCCCTCAGCAGTTAGTCCCTCAGCATATGTGACAGGCACTGCACTCTTAGTGTTGCAGACATAAAGTAAGGCAAAAAGACCTGCCCTCAAGGAGCTTACAGTCTGAGGGAGGAGACAACATGCAGACAACCACGTACAAACCAGATATATACACAACAAATGAGAAATAATCAATAGAGGGAAGGCACTAGAGTTGAAAGGAGTCAACTTAGGGAACCCAAACTTCCTGTTCACCGAGTCTAACCCCTGTCATTTAATAGACTAGAAAACAGAAAAGCAGAGAGGTTAAGTGATTTGTTCAGTAGGATTTGAACCCAGGTCTTCCTGACGCTAGGTCCAGAGATCTAGCATGCTGCCTCTTACTAATATGCTCCTCTATGTCTTTGCTAGAAGTATATTCTGGATGCTCTGTATAAGTGATTCCTCACTTTCATGGGTCCTCTGAGACTTAAAAAAGAAATCTTTTCCCACAGAGAAAGAGACTGAAAGGCTCCTGCTCAAATGATGACAGCCAAGCTGGAAGACTGAAAACTCTATTCCATGGCATAACATGCAATGGGGGTTGGAAAGAGAAAGAGACAAAGCTAAAAGAGAAAAATCTGATGTTAAAAAAGTGACTGCTCTTTGTTGCTGTAATTTTCTTCTAAGCAACACAAATGCAAAATATATTGCCACAAAGGTCTGGAAGTCCCAAAAGGAAAAGAGAAACCTTTTGTACAATCAGGTCTTTATCACCGAAAAGAGCCAGATGAACGGCTTCCTTCAAGTCCCAGTTAAAATCCCACCTTCTACAGGAAGCCTCTCCTGACTCCTTTCAACTCTAGTGCCTTCCCTCTATTGATTATTTCTCATTTGTCGTGTATATATCTGGTTTGTACGTGGTTGTCTGCATGTTGTCTCCTCCCTCAGACTGTAAGCTCCTTGAGGGCAGGTCTTTTTGCCTTACTTTATGTCTGCAACACTAAGAGTGCAGTGCCTGTCACATATGCTGAGGGACTAACTGACCTCAGATGAACTAGTTTAAGGATATGGTGTAGGGTTAGGGATGAAGCATAATTCAGCCCACTCAGCTCTGCCCCCGACTTGCTAAAGAGACCTGTCACGGTGACCCATTACTGTTTCATTTTATTCCGAGTAGAATCCACAGGGATAGGGGAGGCCCAGTAGCATTCTGTTAATAATAATGGTCCATTTTGCTCTAGAGCAGGGCTTCTTAAACTGGAGTCATAAACAGTTATGAACTAGTCATAGCTCTATTATTAAGCTAGACCAGGTGAGGGAACCTGCGACCTTGAGGCCACATGTGGCCCTCTAGGTCCTCAAGTGCAGCCCTTTGACCAAATCCAAATTTCACAGAACAAATCCTTTTATTAAGGGGATTTGTCTAGATTCTAGACACACTAATAGATTATGGATCCAGGTCCATTCATTGCCACATGACCCCCCAAATTGCTGATTTCTTTCTAGATAAAATATGCTGTAGTTACTTCACTGTTTTGGATTTGGACCCAAATGCTATGACTCCCTCCAGAGCAGGAGTCCTTAATCTTTTCTGTGTCAGGGGCTCCTTAGGTAGTCTGGTGAAGCCCATGCATGGATGTTTTCTCAGATTAATGCTTTCAGGGGCATAAAATAAAACATACAAGATTACAAAGGAAACTAATTATACTGAAAAACAGTCATTAAAAGTTCATAGATGGACCTATTGGTGGAATGCCGTTCTTAAAGTGTGGCTAGAATGAAAAGATGGTGGGAAGGTGCCAAACAAGTAAGCCTTGTCAGTTTCTTATATATGGTGGGATGAGAAGAGCACAGAATTCAGATTCTGTGGCCCAAGTTACATGACTAAAGGCAAGTACCTTAAAGTCTGGATGAAAGTTTCTTCATCTATAATATGTGGATAACATTACTTGTTCTACCCACTTTATAGGGTTGTTTCTAGGCAAGCACTTTGTAAACCTTAAAGGGCCAAAGAAATATCAATTCTTATTACTAGGACAATGATTAGTAAATATTATATTAGAATGGCCACTACTTGGGAGTTTATGGTGTCTCTGATAGACACCAGGCTGGAGAGCTTGATTTAGTTTCTCTGTAGTAAGTTAAAACACAGTTCTCAATGCTAATATTCTGGTTATATGAATGTTTACTACTCAGTGATTTTTGTGCCCTATGATGGCCATGTGAAATAAACATATTTCATAGTATTCCAAGGACAAATATAAGTGGCCCACTAACATTTTATTTTTATCAATTAACTTATTAAGACTTTTTATCAATTAAAAAATCCCAAATCCAATGGTCTACTTAAGAGCACAAGAGATTTCACATTTATAAGAAAAAATAAGAACATGTATAGCATGAAATGACAATTTATGTCTTGTTTGAATTTATAGTGACTTCTACTCCTACGAGTACTTTTGTGGTTCTTTTTCCCTGGAGCCAGTGGAGTTAGCTTAATATGATGGCATAATTATTAGCCTTTTTATTATAATTACACTCTGAGTCATTCATCTAGTAACTGCTAAGTGTGTGAGGTTTTTTTTTTTAATATAAGAGGGCTCTAAATAGGCAGTTTAAGTTTTGGGTATTTTATTTATTACATCTCTCTGCTTGATTCTATGTCTTGGGGCCCAGAATACAAAAATATACATCATCAGTGACCCAAAGATTTAAATGAAATAATATACTAATTGGGCCTTTTGTACAAAGTATTGAGGTACTCATGTCATAAAATTGCTCAGGAAATGTAACATCCCCTTGAGCTATATTCCATTATGCTAAGTCCACCATGAAGCAGGGATGGCAGTCTGGAACATGAGGTGTCATCTTTTTATAATCCAATTTTCCCCACTTCAAAATGTGGATTCAAGTGTCCTGCCACATGAACCAGACTTTTCTTTAACCAGCACCTCTCCATTTTTCAGAAAATGATTGCCCAGTATTTGGGTTGCATGCATCCATTTCACTGCTGGTTAGTCAGCACTTGTGCCAGGGGTGACCAGGGCCATAGAGGACAAGTGAAAATAATAATAATAATAATAATAATGCCACCTAACATTTACATAGCACTAATTATGTGCCAGGCACTGTGCTAAGCCCTTTACAATTATTATCTCATTTGGCGCTACCTTGGAGGTAGATGCTATTATGATTCCCATTTTACAAATGAGGAAACTGAGACAAACAGAGGTTAACTGACTTGCCTAGGGTCACATATTTGGTTCATCTGACTATTAGTTTGTTGGTAACTCTTGTAAAAAAAGAGTGTCACTGTTGAGTCACTCCAGATTCTTCATGATCCCATTTGGGGTTTTCTTGACAAAGACACTAGAGTGGTTTGCCATTTCCTTCTCCAGCTCATTTTATAGATGAGGAAACTAAGGCAAACAGGGTTAAGTGACTTGCCCAAGGTCACACAGCTAGTAAGTGTCTGAGGCTGCATTTGAACTCATGAAGATAAGTCTTCCTGAATGCAAGCCCAGTGCTCTATCCACTGTGCCACTTCCCTCCGTCCCACCCCACCCCCTTCACACACAAAAGAGTGTAAGGCAGACAATTAAAGCAAGGATTTCAGCATCTACAGATTTTCAATTACTCCTTTTTCTTACTATCCGAGATATTAGAGAATTAATGTACATTAACTCAGAGAGCAATGACAAAACAAATACTTGGTTATCATCTTTACTTAGTTCTTATTTCCCATGGTAAAACTATGTTTTGTTACCCTAACTGAATTTAACTGACAGGAGGACAGCACCATATTCATGATTCATGTTAAAGCAGAAATAGCTGATCTCCAGATTCCCTTTACTAATCTCTTTGGCTCTTAGATATGCTATTAGGACTGTTATTTTGATCCAGCATTTCTATCATGTGTAGACAAGTGCTACTTTGTACCCTGGCACCTGAAGCAGAAGCCTGGGGCTTAATAAGATAAAATGCCATGACTCTTTTGTTTGTCCATCTGCCCAAATTACAAGAAAAATAATGTGGCAAAATTATCTCTGAGCTCAACAAGATTTTAACTGTCAATTGAGTGCCTGATATAGATAGAACCAGCACTGAAGCAGTTATTTAGGTGAGTTGGATCCACAGGCCAGGACAGTCTTGCAAATGTGTATTTTTTAAGCATCTAATAAACTGCAAAATTTCTTTTCCCTTTCAAACTGTCAAATTTTCACTAGTCCTTTCCAAACTCACCTTTATCATGTCAATAATACATTTACATTCCTAGCAGCAAGGAAGAATGTTATGAACAGGTCATACTGATTAAGAGCTCATATTAACTAGCACATTATGATGATAAAGCACTTTACATTCATTATGCATAAATATAAAAGCAAAGATCTGGGCAGAATTCTGAATTTTAATTGGACTTCTTATTTCCCCAAAGCCTTCAGGCTATGAACCCTGTGCTGATGGCAGGAGTAAGTTCCTGGCTGCATCCCATCTGTGGTGCCATAATAATAAAAATAGTAATAACTGACATTTTTATAGAATGCTTTATTTGTACAATCCCATTTTATCCACCCTCTCAACAACACTATAGTGTAGATATTCCTGGTTATTATTATTATTCTTCCTTTTTTATGCCCCATTGGTTCATAGCTGTACTTTTCCTGGTACTCATACAAGTTTAAAAAAAAAAGTCATTTTCCTCTGTTCTGGGTAGGGATGAGGAAGTGAAGACTCAGAGAGATTAAGTGACTTACCTAGGGTCCCACAGCCAAGAGGTGGGATACGAGGGCAGGTCTTCCTGACTATGGTCAGCCGAGTTAAAATGGGATCTAGATCTATCCATTAGACCAAGCTGCCCCTCAAGGACCATCTGGTAATTGATTAGATCAAGACTCTTTAGAGCACTATGATGCTTAGTCTATGTGTCCCCTTTTCATTCTCTAGCATTTTACATTTTCACTTTAACAGATCTACCAATTAGTACTTACTCTTGTCCTCATCATAAGATCCACCGGAGCTATTGCTGTATCTTGATTCTAGCCGGGTGTGGGCTCTGATGACATTACTGAACCTTCAAATGCAAAAATGAACCTTCATTTAAAAATACTGCATAATTAATAATAAAGGTTATTATTTAATCACTCTTGGGGACACCTCTCTCAGATGGCACTTCTGATTCAATCTCAAGAAATACAGTAGAGACCTATGCAAAAAATTCATATTTTTTTTCAACAAGGAGGCTATTATAGGTACCCCCTCCAATTTTCCTTGGATTTATTTTTTAAAATGTTTTATAAATGCTTATTTATATACATTTTGTGTCTCCTAATAGAATGTAAGTTCCTTGAAGGCAGCGACTATTTCATTTTTGCCTTTATATCCCCAGCATTACATACCACACCTGGCACATAGGAAGTGTTTCATAAGTAATAATAATAGTTCTAGCATTTATGTAGGGCTGGGCAGCTATTTGGTGTGGTGGATGGAGCACTGAGTCTGAAGCCTAGAAGACCCAAGTTAAAATCTGGCCTCAGATAGTTACCAGATATGTGACCCTGGACAAGTCACTTAACCCTTTTGCCTCAGTTTCCTCACCTGTAAAATGAGCCGGAGAAGAAAATGGCAAATCACTCCAGTATCTTTGCCAAGGAAAATCCCAAATGGGGTCATGAAGAGTCAAAAATGACTGAAATGACTGAACAACAAAAATATAGGGCATTTATACATGCTTTAAGGTTTTACCATGTGTTGGTTATTTGAACCTCACAACAATCTTGGGAGATTGCTACTACTAGTATCTTCATTTTACTGATGAGAAAACTAAGGCAGGCAGAGTTTAAATGACTTGCCCAGGGTCACCCAAATAGTAAGTGTCTGAGGCAGGACTGGAACTTGGGTCTTCCAAGTTCAGCACTCTCTCTACTATGTCATCTAGGTTGTTGAGCAATTGGTTGTTGGCTGCCCTCATTCACAGCCATATGATCACGCTGGAGTTTTCTTTGTGCTTGTTTCTGAATGTGCACAGTCTTTCTAGTTTACTACGGCAAAAATGCAAAGTTTACCTGGCAAATATTCCCAGGTCATATTGAAAACCTACAGTGTAGATTTAAGAGAAGAAGAAAGAAATCATGGTATGTTAAGTCTTGGACTGTGTCCTCTTGACTGTTGCTTCACTTGGCCTGAGGCTTTTCAGGAAATAGTTGCAACATGAAGATCTAATTACAAAGGGAGGCTTTCCTCCACAGTGTCTTTCCTAGGTTTAACAAGTAATAATAATAACACTTTGGATTCATAAAGTACCTTCCCTCCTCAGAGCTCAAAGGGATTTCATAGCTAATATTAGGTTTACTATTACAATAAGCCTACAAGGTAGAGGAGAGGGATGGGCACTCTGGTTTCTCTTATGCAATGGAGGATAGACAGAGAAGCTTTGTTTTCTTCTCTGTATGCACCCAGAACAATTACCCAGCAAATCCGGGACTATTCATAGAGCACACCTGGCCAATCCAAACAAAGGTGGCTTTTTTTTTTTTAACCTTGCATTACTGTGATTGACTGTGCAGTGCTGGCGTCCTTCACCATACAGTGACCAACCTTCTGTTTCCTTCCCCTTAAGAGAGGTGGAGAACACTGGGATGGAACTATTACTCAGCTCTGCTCCTCCATGTGCATGGAGGAAGAGCAATTCCCTTCATCGAAGACATCTTTGAGAGATCTGACATCAGGTTAGTAATGCTAAAACAGTATAATCTGTGCCAACTAAGCTCCAGAAATGACTACAGTGACTGGTTTTAATTCATTCTTCTTCAGATATAAGTAGTAGCTTCTCCTCTGACATCAACCAGGATTTTCCCAGCAACTTTGTACTTTATATATTCTTTCCCATTATCTTTTTTGGTTTTATCTATTTGAGTAATTCCTTTCTGAACCTGGAAAACAAAACATCTGGGACATCTGCTTAGTTTCATAATGTAGTATTCCAAATCAGGCCACGCAGTACTTCAAATGAGACCATTACTTATGAAATCAGAACAGTGGCAAACTTTCTATTACCTTGTGAAGAAGTTCTTTAATTATATTTATGCTGATAAATATCAAAACTGTAAACACCATGTGCTGAGCTCAGACATCATTTGGTAAAGCACACAAACAGTTCAGTGAAAGAGCTCCACATCTGGTGATTTCCACGGGCTCATAGCTTCTGCTGACTTTGTAAATATCAGGAAGGAGCTGTGACATAAGCTGCTTTCCCTCCATAACTCTATCAAATCCTATTTGGAGAAGAGATGTGCTGTAGAATAAATGACAATCCTCTTCCTTTCCCTT
Source organism: Vombatus ursinus (assembly GCF_900497805.2). Lineage (NCBI taxonomy): Eukaryota > Metazoa > Chordata > Mammalia > Diprotodontia > Vombatidae > Vombatus > Vombatus ursinus. The sequence goes on from NW_020954591.1 coordinate 7,733,607, forward strand.
TTAAGAGACTCAGCAGCAGGTTGGAGCGGGTGTCAGATTTTGTTTACCTAACAAAAAGGACTTGGTGACCGTCTAGTCTAGAGAAGGAAAAGTGGAGACTAATGAACAGTGCCTGGCATATAATAGGTGCTTAATAAATACTGACTGAATTTAATCGAATTAAGTGGATGCAGAACTCTTCTAGAGGGCTTGGGAAGGTCTGATTTCGTGAGTCTCAGTAAAACACCATTAGTAAAGTAATTAAGCAGTAAAACACAATTAGAAATCAAGATTCCAAGTGCCAATATGATTTTTACTCTTTTCACTAGGCTGAAGAAATCAATTTCAGTCTGGATTGAGGAGGAATTTTAAGAAAGAAGTAGACCAAATGACAGCTTTACATTTATATACACATAAACACATATCCATAGTCATATATGTTTGTGTGTATATAAGCATATGGTGTTAGGAACTATGTCATTAAATGGTTGTATTTAGAGAGAATTGTAGGTATAAAATATTTTCCTAGGTGGCTTATTCTTGATATTTAGTAGTTTTTCAGTCATGTTTGATTCTTTGTGACCCCATTTGGGGTTTTCTTGGCAAAGTTACTGAGGTGGTTTGCCAATTCTTTCTCATTTTACAGCTCATTTTACAGATGAGGAAACTGAGGCAAACAGGGTCAAGTGACTTTGTCCAGGGTCACACTGCTAGTAAGTGTTAGAGGCTGGATTTGAATTCAGGAAGAGGAGTCTTCCTGACTCTAGGCCCAGTGCTCTATCCATTGTGCCATCTAGCTGTGCCTATTCATGACAGCCTGGATCAATTTTCCATTAGTGTACACCAGACCACCACTGAGGCAATCCTGACTAACATAAGGATAGTAATAAGGACTAGATCTTTGGTTTCACTGATATAAGGAATTCCTGGTTGAGAAACTTCCTCTATTGAGGCAGGATGGCACTTTTTCTGAAATTTATAGACTAAGGGAGTTCCTTAGAGGCTAACTGCCTTGGCCAGGGTCCCATAGCTACTGTGAGCCAGAAGCAGGATTCAAACCCAGACCTTCCTTGCTTCAAGGCCACCTTTCTATCCATTACGTACTATAATGCTGTCTTTCCCCAGAGTACAATGATTTAGGTCAGACTGAGCCTGTGAAACCCATTAGACTGGGAATTCTTTGAAAATAGGGACTGGTTTTTAGCTTTGTCTCCCCAGACATTAGGACAGTGTGTGGCACATGGCAGGTACTTCATAAATGCTTGTTGACTGACTGAAAGATTATTAGGGAGGCTGTGGAATTTCCTTTGGAGATTTTAAATGCTAACATAGATAACTATTCCCTCCAGACGGTTTAGTGGCCTTTAAGTTTCACCCATTTTTGGTACTATGGCTTTGGAATGTTATCCAAGGGGTACTAACTAAGCCAGGGATCTCCAGACTCAAGAGCTGGATCAAGTTAGAAGGTTCCAACAATAACTGTGGGTTCCAGCTAGACACAAGGACCAGAGTGCTTTCAGGTATTCTGCAGATAATGTAGAACTTTGGGATTCAGGCAAGAAATTTCTTACAGGGTGCTGACAGCCACCAAGCTCTTGAGGCATCTGGAAGCCTTTGACTGAAAAATCAGATTTGATTGTAAGCTCCTTGAGGGCAGGAGCTGCCTTTTGCCTCTTTTTGTATCCTCAGTCCTTAGCACAGTGCCTGGCACATAGTAGATGCTTCATAAATGTTTGTTGATTGACTGAAAAAAAAAGTGGGCCTGTGTCTCTAGCGGTTTTTATGATTATTTTTCTAATTCCATGCCTAAAACTTACTGAAAAGGCAGAATTCTTGCAGAAAACCCTTTTAGAAGAGAATAAACTTCTGGTGGATTAAAAAAAACCTGAAAGTGAATTTCAACTACATTATAGCCATTTAGCCTCCAATGAGATTCTAAGTATCTGAGGAGTAGAAGGTAAAGAAGCCCAGGAGTGAAAAAAGAGGCAACAAAGATTACTATTTCAAAGGGGCCACTTCACACTCAGGCAATTGCTCTACTGATTTCCCTGATGCTATCAAAATAGACATTGATGAGCTGAGCCCACAAATTCAGGACTTCTGGGACTGATTCAGAGTTTTGTCCCTAAGTAATCCTGAAAACATTTGGTTCCATTCCTTATAATGGAAAAAGAAGACTCTGGTATCTGGGAAGAAAGTACATGGAAATTTCCCAGGCGCAAATAGTACAGATGAAAGTAAAGAAAGGTCAGCAGCAGAAAGACTGGATAAGAAGGCTGACCCGGGCACGTAACTCAGCTATAAAACTCATTTAAGCAATAATTAGAAGGTGCAGGACTCAAAACAAAAACAAAAAACCGTTAATTATGCAAAATGCACTAACTCTTCTCATAGGCTGGGTGGAATGGTCTTGCTTTTAGACAACACCCTATTCCATGTTGTATTATTATGATGAAGGAATTTAATTTTATAGCACTTGGCTGCCTCACTGTGGAATGGAGGTAACCCTGAGTTCTGGAAAGTTACACCAGTGGACCACAAGCTCTGACGGGTTCTACCAAACTGGACACATATGGTGCAAGTGATTGGTCTGCATACCTTTTGTCTTAGGATCAATGCAGCTATATTTGGAGAGGCTTAACACTAGGTTGGCTGTAGGGTGATATATTTTTCAATCATAGCAACTCTCAAAAACAACTAACAAGTTGTTCAGGGGTTGCACCCACACCAATGAGATCATGGATCTTTCAACTATGTACACAGCTATATGTACATATAAATAATATGTAGATATATACAAATACTTATGTATATGTTTACATAGATGAATTAATACATCATTTTTTTCAATGGGAAAAATGGTAGCCAAATTAGAAAGGCTGTTTATAAAGGGCATTTTGATCCTGTTGATAAATGACTTGTCCCTTAAAGCACTATATGAATATTAGATATTATTACCATCATCATAATTCAATGTGCATGAGTGCTCAGAAACTCTGGTCCTAAATAGACCACCTACATGATGGTATGCCAGTATTTTCTTTTTCAATTTTATTTTATTTTTTGGTTGGGCAATGGGGGTTAAGTGACTTGCCCAGGTTCACATGGCTATTAAGTGGGGATGCCAGTATTTTCAAAGATATTTCCTCCTCTTCCTACTTCCAACTGAATCATGATAGAAAAATCAGATTTTAAATAAGGAATAATGAACACTTCACACTAGCTCATTTCATTTCAAAGAAAAACATTCTCACTTCACTACTGGCTCTATTTCCAAGTCACTGGACTTCTCTATCTCCTCACCAGCAACTTTTGGACTCTGGAGATGCTCTGGTCCTGGGACCCTCCAGTCTGACTGGTGAATACCTGGTTTAGACCACTATTTTATGAGGTGCTCAGGCCATTTACATTCACTTCATTCCTGGCTCCTTTTCCTGCTTTACAGGCTTCACCTTCTCAGTAGCATCCTTTCCCCATTCAGGTATCTCCCCCCTCCCTTTCCTCTGGGATTTCTAGTTCCTCTTTATGTGTCCCTCTCCTCCACTGGAACTTGAGCTCATTGAGGGTAGGAGCAATCTTTTCTTTTCTTTTTTTTTCTAGGCAATGGGGTTAAGTGACTTGCCCAGGGTCACACAGCTACTACTAAGTGTCATGTCTGAGGCCAGATTTGAACTCTGGTCCTCCTGATGCCAGGGCTGGTGCTCTACCTACTGAGTGACCTAGCTGCCCCGGAGCAATCTTTTCTGCTTGCATTTGCAACCCTAGGACTTTGCACAATGCCTGGCACATTGTAAGCACTTAATAAATGCTCTATCAGTGCAAAGCATTTTTATCATTTTATCCCATATTGTACCCAAGTTCTTCTACTGAAGTCCTGTGATACCTCAATGGGGTGTGGATATGACTCTGGTTTTGTGAAGTCAATGCCAGCAAAGACACGCTCTGACCACTAGAAAAGCTTTGAATTTGGTTCCAGGGATGCTATATGCCTGCTGTCTGACAACAAGCCTGAATTCAGAGAAGCTTATTACCACAGGAGCTATGAGTGATGAAGATTTTTTTAATCCACAGTAACTCTTGAAGATCACCTACTAAGTCACAGAGGAGGCAGTCATCTGTGTCACTGGAGAAAGTGCCCACACAGAAGAAATGGCCAATCCTTGAAGTAGTGAGCTATTGTGCCTAAGACTGAAGTTCATCCTCATTCCTAGAAGTTCAGATCAGTCAAAAGACATATGGAGAATACTTGTTTTAGAAATGTTCTATTTATGTATCCAGTGGAAACTTTTAAAACAAGCAACATTTTTTATTAAAAAGTACACAACCCTCACAGCAATTATATTACTGAAGGGTATTCTTTAAAATAAAAAGTTACATATATTTACTTTAAAGGAGAACTACAAAGGTATTATTAATTTGAGCTCCAAAAATAATGAATTGATGAATGAAGATGTAGCACAACTGATCCATGAAGTATTGAAAACTTTTACTAATTATAGTGGATTTATTTTAGACCAGTACTCAAGAAGGAGAACCTGTAATTCATGGCTCATTGATCCAGATGGCCTGCATCTCTTGGGCCCTAAGTTGAAAGGAAACACTTGTGTGGATGAATATCTACCCTAGTATGCAATTTCTTGTTTAAGTCTTGAGAAATCTGGTAAATTCCTTAATTGGATGAAGAGGACTCAGAACTCCAATTGAAAATGGCCCTTTACTTATCAAATAATCTTCCATTTAGAGTCCTGACCTTACTCAACTATGTATTCATCCAGCTATCTATTCATTCATTAATTCATTCAGTAAGCATTTATTATATGCCTATAACATAGAAGGCTCTGTGGTAGTTGCTGCATTCTTTAGTAAATGCAGTTAGGGATACTTCCAGGGCTCAAGAGCACTCTTTGGGGGGAAGAGTACAAGCATTTATTAAGTGCATACTATATGCCAGGTATTGTACTAAGCACTTTCTAAATATGATCCTCATTTGATCCATACCAATCCTGGGAAGTGTGTACTACTATGAACGCTATTTTACAGTTGAGAAAACTGAGGCAAACAGAGGTTAAATGACTTGCCCAAGGTGACACAACTAGTTAGTAACTGAGCCCAGATTTTTAACTTCAGTCTTCATGACTCCAGTTCCAATGCTTTATTCACTGATAGATTGGTTCAACCTTGAGCAAACAGAGCACTGTCATTGACTTTGGAGAACATACTTTTTGGGATATTGTCTCCTTTGTCAACTGAATAATCATCCAACTAACAGTTATTAAGCACTTACTATGTGCCAAGCAGCCACTAAATCAATTCATGGTAAAGGTTTTCCCAAATTTATAGAGTTCACCCCAATGGCTCATTTGCCCCAGTTTACCTATGAGAAATCATCCAGTAATCAGATGTTTTGTATTGTTTGGTTTCAGGCTGAAACTCACTCTCCTCTATTTACATAGTTACTATTCATGAAATAGAACAACTAATAGTATTTGTTCAATAGAATATCTATTCACTGGTATTTATTAAAATTCTTGGGTCAGAGGATATGTCCCAGAAGAGGGAGAGTCACTTACTAGGATCTCTTTTTTTCTTTCCCTGTGACTTAAAGATGGCAGAAGAAACTTACAGAGTCAATGCTTCTAGAACTAAATCAATTTTGTCCAACATAGTAGACAAAGGGAAAGAGGGTGACCCTGCAGCATGCTTTTTCTTCTTTTTCCCATCAGGGAGCATATTTAACCAGGCACCATTGGGACCTTCTGACAAGGGCTAAGAACCTTTGGATAATAGTAAAAAAATATATCAAGGAAAAGCAACTAAACTAGCAATACAGCTCCTGTCCTTGATATGATGAGAGGGCCAATTAGACAGCACAGGAAGAAGTGGATTGGGATAGGAAATGGAGCTGAGTCAATTTCAAGAGAAAAAAAAATCCCAGATGACAAAAGAAGCAGGCATGCTGCATACTGAAGATTTAATCAAATGTGCACCAACCTCTCATCATTTTCTTTCACCATCCTGCCTTCCTCCACATCTGGGAAACTGTCCTGGCCAGCTACTACAGTATTGCTGCTGGAAGTGGTTCCTGTATGTAGGATCGAAACAAAGATACTCAGAATAAACCGACAAACAAAACAAGGACGCGGCCTAAGGACCTTGGCTGGGATCCCAAGTCATCTGAGGACAGCATTCTCCATCTAGGCTCTTCAAAGATTTCTAACGTCCTTGGCAAAATCTCAGAAACCATGAGCAACCTCCAAAGACCAAACACCTAAAGGGAGATGGTTTAGACATCTGTTATGGTCAAAACCAAACTTCCTTAGCCTTCTTATAAACTAAGGCTACAACATTCCTGAAACTCTGGTTTTCTGGCCATCCAGATGAAGAGCTTGTTTATCATGGCCAACCTGTTGCTGACATACTGTATTATTCTTCTGCCCTCCTTTCTGTCCACATACGATATAGTAGGTAGACTGTACGTTGGAATGAAGGCCAACAGGGAGAGTCAACTACAGGCTAAATTTTTTGTTAAAGCAAAACACTTTCAATATAACATGTTTAAAATGGAATGCATCATCCCCCTTACTCCCCAACCTCCTTAACAGTACCAGAATTCTCCTCACCAACCTTTGAAGCCGTGAAAAGCCACCCTCTTTGCCCCACTTTTGATTAGTCATTAAATCTTGTCAATTCTTCCTTCACACATTTTTCTTGTCTATCTCTTTTTTTCCATCACTACTGTGCTTATTAGCTATGCATGCAGTACTTGGAAAGTTTCCGAATTGTTTCCCTTGCCTCCAATCTTTGCCCCTCTGGTCCGAATTTATCTTCCTATTTCATTGTTCAGATTATGCTACTCCCCTGCTCAAAAACCTTCACTGGATCCCTACTATCTAGATGACAAATGTTCAAAGACCAACATAATTTGACTCTAACCCATACACTCCTACATAAGCCATATCCTTGGCCAAGATGGTCTACTCTGCTGCCTGGGCTTTTCTGGTCCTATTTTTCTGATCATAATCCATGTAGTGCCTTGGAAACCTCAATGTGCTATGCAAATGTGAATTATCATGGCCATTGCTGTTATCATACCATTCCTTCTCCCTGAATGTTCTATCCCCAGTCTGTGTCTACCCTGCAAGGCCTAGCTCAAACCCTACATTCTCATGAAGGATGGGTCATTTCAGCTAGAAGAGACCTCTCCTTCCTCTCCACTTTTTGGGCACTCTTAGAGAATCAGTATCACTCACTCATGGCACTTTATTTTTTTGAAGAGGCTTACTTATTAAAAGTGGTAATCTGATTTGGGATTATTTTAGCCAGACATGGGAAAAGGTTCTCACAAGTTAAAGTCCAGGAAAGAGGGACTAAAAAGTAGAGGTCACTGACTTACCAGAGAGTCTGGAAACACATTTTTGCCTTACACTGTATCCCAAGCACTTAGCATGGTGCCTAACACATAGTAAGAACTTAATAAATGTTTGTTGACTAACTGACTGGACTTAACCTGAATTGAAAAGTAGCAGGAGTTATTAGACTGTACTTTTCCAAGAAGATCTTGTACAAAACCGACTCGATAACTAGGTACAGACCTAAGGCTTTGAGCCAACCTTCTCCAAGTTGGAATCTTCCTAAACTGTCCTTTAGATATGCCTGTCTGCAACATACCCACACAAATAGTTATGGAATTATACAAGAATAATTTTTTTTTCTTCTCTACAGAGGAAAAAAAAACCAAATCAAAGGTATATTCAGTGGTGTGCTGGTAAATGTTTAACAAGTGGCTCTTTGAAAATGCAAAGCACACTTTTAAGTTTAATTTGCTTTATTAATGTTTTCTCCATTACTTTCTTAAATCTAGACAATCAACAAAACAAGAAATCAAACCCTAATGTGTAGCATTTGCCAATTTCCAAGGTACAGAAATGCCGATACTGAAAATTTAACTACTGGCTCTCACCAGCCAGTATAAGCTGGCTCCAGCACACTTCTGGACATGTGATACCATTTTCTATCTAGCTGCCCTTGCTCCCTGCACAGCAGTAAATGAATACTAAGTTCGACACCAAGTAAAACGTTTAAACACCTACCAGAAGCAGCAGCAGAGGGCTTGCTGCTGGCAGTGAAACGGTAGAAGGGTGGGTTATCACAATGCTGGACGATGGGATTCACTGGCTCTGTCTGCTGCAGCTCAAACAAGAGCTCCTCCATGGTTTGAATGGTGTTATTGCGACAAAGGTATATTGCTACCTTTTTAATCTAAATGAGAAGAAATTAATAACTTTCAGACTGCAAGCTGTAAGAAGTCTAGGTCAACGATGGCACAGATGTTGACCCATTCACTGATCCAAGGGCATCATCAGCCAGATTTGGAAGAAGTTACCACGGAGATGAAATCAACACAAAACACTCTCTGACTTTGAGGATTGCTCTTGGGTTAGCTGATCTTTGCACTTATACTGTCCTATATACTTGAATTTCCATCTATGTAATTGCTTATCGATCTATCCGTCTGTCTGTCTATCTATCTAACTTCCTGAAAATAGGGCCAAGTTGGCAACTCTAAAGATTTTGTTATTTCCAATGACTAAGTCTTAGAGAAACTCATGTGTTTTGCCTTTGGGGCATATGAATTTTCTCTAAACTGAAAACTTGGCATATAAGGCCATATCCTAGGAAATAGTTTTATTTATATAAAACATGGAAAAATATGCTAGTTATTTTTGTTTTAAAAAGGAGTCCAACCTTCTGCCATTCCCTTCTCCCTAAGAAACAAGGGGGTTTTAGCTGCTTTTTGTACTTGTACCATTTAAAAATAAGTTGGGATGAAAGCTTCTGTTGACCAGTAGGCAAAGATGCCAACCCAGCTATCCAGCCTGAAGTCAAGCTTGTACCTCTGCCTCCAAGGCACCGTAACAGCAGGGAAGTTCAAACCTCCCTGGGGAAAAAAAAGCATTTTTAGAAACCACAAAAACATCAATCCTCATAAAAGTGTTTTAACATTGTAGTTTAGTTAATATCTTTTAAAAATATAAACAAAAAATACCAGATAGACACATGGAATCCAAGAAATATTGTGTTCTATTTTTTCCCTCTTCTACCTCTTAAATTTGGAGAAAAAATAGTTTAATATACAAATCTATCTATCTATCTATCTATCTATCTATCTATCTAATCTAATCTATCTGTCATCAAGATGGCATTATAGATACTGTATCAATAGCAGCAGAACCCCAACTTGAAACACTTTATAATTCAATCCTCCTACTTCCCAGGGTTGTTGTAAGAATAAAATGAGATAATAATCATGAAGATCTTTGCAAATATTAAAACACTACATAAATGTTAACTATCACCATCATCATTGTCATTGCTATTATAATTAGCTCAGTCTGATATCAGAGGCCACATATTCAAAGGCACTTGAGCTTTCTGACGTGGAAAACATGGCGGTGCCTGCTAGAAGAAATTAAGAATGTAAATTTCTGTTGATCTGGAGATACTGCGAATGTTTCTGCTTAGGATACTGGAATTTTTGTGGGCAGCAGATTGACTGGCAGCTACTCTCAGGGTGTTGCTGAGGTCTATTCTGGAAGGAAAGGAGGTCTGAGAAATTTAAGGAACATTTTTCTACCTTTAAACCGCTATCCAATATTTCTGCTTCTACCTTTCCAGTTGATTTGCCCATGATTCCCAACTTGGCACTGTACAACTCAGAGGGCAAATATTTATGGGCCTCTAGTCTAGGAAGCACACAGGGTAGTTTAAGTGACTATAATAATACCTGAAATCCATTCACATACATACACTCTTTTTTTTCCTGGAAAGTTTATTGTAGAGAATTGGTCTAAATTTAGATTATTTCTTCCTAGTATTAAAGTATCATATAATCAAACACCCCCATTTTCATATCAACCTTAGTACTAGAAATATCAGGAAGCCTGTCTCCTGGGCTAGAGGGACTGGTATGAAATATCCTGGGAGAGACCCCCCCAGGAGATCAGTGTGATTTGCAAACTCTCACATTTCTATAACAAATATTAAATCATTCAGTGCATGGCAAATGGACCTACTTAAAATAAAAACAAATCTTCAACTCAAAAGATACTCACATAAGGCAAGAGGATAGTATCACTGCTGACCCCACACAGACTGATTAGAAACTGCAGGGTGATTCTCAGATTATTGCTCCACTTTTCATTATTGGCTAGGGCATTCCAAGCATTTTCCATTTCTGGTCCTGGAACTTCATCTCCATACTACAGAAGACAGAAATAAAATAAAAAAGAGGAACTTGAGAAAAAAGAGACAATGTTCATGTAAAAACAATTTCAAAAAAATCACACTCAAGCCCAACTTGATGCAAGCTTATAATCCCTGCTATCAGGGGAGGCCGAGTCTGAGGGAATCCCTTGACTTTGGGAGTTTTGAGTTAGAGTAGGGTTAAGGCCAATTAGGTGTCCACACTATGTTTAGCAACAATATGGGGAGCCCTCGGGAGTGGAAGGCCACCAGGCTGACTAAGGAGGGGCAAATTAGCCCAGGTCAGAAAAAATGGAGCAGGTTAAGGCTTCTGTACTGACTGGTACTGGGAATGGGTCTGTAAGTGGACATTGTCCTTCTGGCCCAGGAGAAACAGGGAGACTCAGTTTAAAAAAAAATCATGCTCTTAACCATTTAGAAGAAATCTCTCTTTGGGGGTACCAATCATGAAGTACATCTCCTAAGCTTTTCATCTGTCAAAACATGCCACTTCACAATCACAGGATCCTAGCAGCAAAAAAGGCCACTCCTTACACAATGCCGTGGTGAACAGTGAGAATGCTAGAATGCCACCTTTTCCCTTGGTGGCTATAGTATGCAGCATTTTATATTAAAAAAAAAAAGATTGCAGCTTGACTATTCTAGGAAAGACATCCCTCTTGGTTTACCTTGGCAGTCATATACATGAGGTTATTAAGGACCAGTGAAGTAGCCTCTGGAGAACCCCACCCATTTCCTTTTAGGCCAAATGAAACTGTAACTTCTCCTTCTCTGTCCTTGATTTCATCTTCTGGAGTGCTGGGGCTCGAGCCTGGGAGGAGGAGCCGGCTGTCAACCAGTTCAATGTTGTGAAGCCACGGAAGCAGATAGGTGAGCATGATCTGACGCCCATTTGGGTGTGTTGTAGGGAATCTCTGGCTCACCTCTAAAAACAAGCACATGGAATGAAGGGCAACAGGGTACTTCAGCATCCTCATCATATTAACAGCAAGCATTTATTAAGTGCCTACTATGTGCCAGGCACTGTGGTATAACTAAGTCAAAAGCAATTCTGAATTAATTTTATCATTAGTATAGCTCTTAATTGAAGTGACAAGAAGGAAAGTGACTTCTATAATTGAATAAATTATTGTACATAAGATTATCAAATATTCCTTAGATACCTGAGAAAAGAGGAAGGGTGAGTTCAGGATACATCCTGGCCAGTTCATATGAGAGCTGGCCTAGTGATACACTGTAGAGAGGTGGCAATGGACCATGTGTTCCATAGAGAATAGTGCCAGGTCTTTGTTCAGCTACTTTTTTCGAATATACAAAAAGTTTTGCTTCTAAAATCTACGAAGAGGTAGAAAAGTGAGAAATAAGAAGAAAAACAGTAATACCCCATCAATCATTAGTTGATTGTTAGTATTTCAATTTAATATTTTAAAAAAAGAAAATTAATGAATATATTAAAATGAGTACTTAAGGACAAGGGATCAAATATTTTCCTATATTAAATAAAGGAATTATTTCCTGCATAATTTCATCTGATACTTTTTTGAGACTAATGAGTGGAATGTGTTTATATATCATATATAGCAAAAGAATATATATTTCATCTCATTAGGAATATACTTTCAGCTCATTGGCCCCAAAAACATAAACATAATATATAATGTATAACGATATGTATGATGATATAATATAAATACAAGACTATTTATATGTAAAGAAAGAGACAGAGACAGAGACATAGGGAGACAGAGACAGGCAGGCAGAGTGTGGTATAACAGATAGAAGGCCAACCGTGGAGTCAGGTCATGTATTTCATGGGAAATTAGATCAGATATATCTCTACTCTGTGTTTAAAAGCAGAATATTTCAAGAAAGCAAATAATACATGCCTGCATGAGTTGCATGGAAATTTCATAAATTTCTCTGTTGGTATCAGAGGCCTTGAATAGGACAAGGTTCAATAAAGTCACTATGTCGAAGGGATAGTTCCTGAAAAATAAATAATCCACTTTTATAAGCCACTGTAGCTGATAACTTTGAAAAGTCATTAGTTAGGTCCACAGAAATTCTACGTGGAAAGTACATTCCATTGAAAGTACATTAATCTTATTCATATTTACCAACACCATTTCCATCATGTTAGCCACCCATGCCTCATTTTGTTACTGCTCATATCACCAGATGTAGAGGCAAAAACATCCCTTTCTGTTTCCAAATCTGGTACTGGTACAAAGCAAATATACTTGAATTCTTCCACAAACACATTTGCATGGAAAACCAAATACGGGACAAAAACAGTATATTGCTTCTTGGCAGTTCACTGTTTAGTACAAATTCTATGTGGTACACATGGGCATACCTTTAATTACATGACTGTTATAGGGATACTTACTTAGAATTTACAATTATTAAATGCATTATTACTTGCTATGTAATACTAGTTTAAAGATGACTGTAATTTGATGTGTACATTTTCTAACACTCGCTCTTTTCTAGAGCAGAAAATGGGTCATTTTTCACACTCAGGAGTGAGGTGGCCAATTGGTGAATGGCACCTTTGTAAATGTAGAATGACTGACATTCACCTCAAGTCTAACCTCAGAGTGCTGCGGTTAGCCTGGAGGTATAAACATTCCATACCTGTTCTCTTTCCTTTTATTTCCTTTTTAATTTAGGACCAACTTCCAGTAGTAATTATAATGTCTAAGAACTTCCATTTTTAAAAGAAAAAATACATTCCTATCAGAAAAAAATTTAAGAAAAGAAGAGTGTGAGGGTAGGATAAACACTGATATGAAAAATGATTGCTATGCAGGACCATTTCTTTTAAAATCATCAGTGCATGAAGTCGTCTCTATAAAGGCAATTTCCCATTTAATAAGTTTAAGAGGCTTCTATAATTTTTGAGGGAATCTCTCAAGATGCCCAAATATATTACCTTTTACTGCTAGCCTAATATGGGATTCTTTGAAATTGGGGATTTTGAAACACCATTCTACTCATGTTGACAGATGAATGGACACAAAATAATGACTATGGCCCAAAGCAGCCCCAGTGCTGGAGCTGGACCGTTTAGTGGCCGAGTTTCAAAGAAGTATGGGCAAGGGCACATCTGACCAAAAGAGGTTCTGTAGAAGAGGCCTACATTATGGGGCATATAGATACCATTCTCTTGAGATAAAAGGACACTAGTTTTTGATTGACAGTATGTTGGGCCAGTATTTAAACAGAGAGGATGCAAGCAACTTTACTTCATGGCCCTCAAACCCAAACTATTAGGACCTTTAAAAAAATCAAGACCCTAGTCTTACATAAAGCTCCAACATAAATTACAAAATACAATATAAACATATTTAGTTATATGTGATGAAGGATTAAAGAAAAAATCTATGAATACCAAAGTACTCCAATGCAGTTAGAAAAAAAATCCCAAACCCCAGAAAATAATAAGTGGTAAGTGACCCAATATCCAAATGAAACCTGTGTCTCAATAATCAGGAGGTTCTGTCCCATGATGCAGGTCACAGCCCATTCTGTAGGACTCTGATCCATGTCCTTCCTTAAGTCTGTCACAAGGGTCCACTTTGGTGAGCTACTGAGAGGAAATATGTATACTATTGTCCAGGTATCTAGATAACCCTATAAAAGTTACTGAATCTTGATATGTCTTAATTTCCTGATCTGTAAAATGAAGAAATCATCCAAAAAATAGGCTACTATTACTAACTGATCTCAAACAAAAATCATAAATAAGAAGGACTGAAGAATAAAGGGCCAGCATGTATAAATAGTACCTATTTATAAACTCAATCTGTCTAATTAATAGGCTGTGGTAACATGTATGTAGTTATAATAATGTCTTATCTCTCCATGACTTTTTTTTTAAAGCATACCAAAGTACGTTCACCACTATTCACACCATTACAACCGCTCCTCAGGACATTCATTCTATCTCCTCTCAATATCACGAGGCTAAAAGAACTCTAGCCATGGTTCTTACGGCAGGCGCATAGTTTACACAAAGCATTTTCCATGGGAAGTCAATTCCAAAGTCAGAAAACAAACACAACCACACGTTTTCTAGAAATTGCCCCTTGACCCTTTCTTCTCATCAGGGTCCCTATTAGATTGTAAACTTATTTGAAGCTCATTGTGTCAATTAATTATCTAGGCATCAGACCCATGCTAATTCACATAGCCATGAAGAATAATAAAGGGGAAGAGGTCTATAATGAAAGACTATAACTCAATAGCAATGTCAAATGATTAAACATGAGTAAATCCTATTTATTTTAGGAATGGCTCTAACCACTAATTCCAGACTATTCTTTATCCAATATGCTTTGTGGTGTGTGTGTGTGTGTGTGTGTGTGTGTGTGTGTGTGTGTGTGTGTGTATGTACTGAGATGCAGGAATATTAGGAATACTGTTATCCTTAGAAGATCCTTCTCAAAACATTAGGCACAAAAGGAAGTATGGAGTTGAAAATTTGACTATCACAGCTTATAAATAAAAAGATTTATGAAAAAATAAAAGAACCTGAAGTCCTCTTCTGAAACTAAAGTGAGAAACACTAAACTTGAATAAACCATTAAAATGTATACTACTGCCTTATTTTAAGTTAATAATTAATACTTTCCTATTGATAAAACAGATTTTCATACACCTATAGAACACATCAAATAAATCAAAAAATATAAATTCTATATTTGTAAGAAAAGGAAATTGAGGAATGGCTATTTATTTTACAAAACCAACATAATTTTATATTTGTTTTACAAAAATATTAAATTACTTTATTAAAGATTTCATCATGGGGCAGCTAGGTGGCGCAGTGGATAGTGGACCGGCCCTGGATTCAGGAGGACCTGAGTTCAAATTCGGCCTCAGACACATAACACTTACTAGCTGTGTGACCCTGGGCAAGTCATTTAACCCCATTGCTTAACCACTGCCCCCCCTCCCCCCCAAAAAAGAATTCATCATGAGTACTAGGACGGCATAAAGTGGTTACAGAGCTGACCTCAGAGTCAGGAAGACCCTAGGTTCTACCTTTGACACGTCCTGTCTATGTGACACAGTGTTTAATCTCCCAGGGCAACTCTCTATGGCAGAGGTTCTTACCCTGGGATCCACAGACCCTCAGTAGATTTGAGAGGGGGGGATCCATGAACATGGATGGGAAAACAATAAAATCTTTACTTTCACTAACCTCTAACTGAAAGTCAACTTTTCCTTTAATTATCAATTTAAAAAACCACATAATTTTCACCACTGAGAAAAGGTCCACAACTTCACCAGACTGGCAAAGCTTTCCATGAGACACAAAGATGTTAAGAACTTCGGACCCAAGGCTACAGGTTGCAGACTTGCATGTAGCTCTCTAAACCAATAAAATCACAGGTCTGGTCTCCCTCTCCTCATCAAATAGAATTAATCACAACAGTCTTTTCTGGCACTTACAATATGTTTTAATTTCCATCTAAGTTTTCAGGAGCACATTATTGTGGAAAACGAGGTCATGTTTCCATTGCTTTGCAATATAAACTATTGAATGAATAGAAAGCATTTATTGAATATTTAATATGTGCTAAGCTCTGTACTAAGTGCTTAGGATATAATTACAACAGTTAAATGGTCTTTGTCCCCTCAAGGAGCTTCCATTTTAATAGGGGACACAACACATATAAGGCAAGGTGGCCACGGGAGGGAGTTAAAATGTATTAATAACTCATTAATAGCTTAATCTCTAGAGTTTAAAGATTTGCAAATCACTTTATGTACCAATTTCCTTCCAGCTCTAAATTTGGGCTCATGTTACCTCATTTGATGCTCACAACAATGCTATGAGATAGTGTGGATATTATTATTTCCATCTTATAAAAGAACTAAAAGTTCAGGGAAATTAAGCAATAATCTCAAGATCTCACTGATAGGAAGTAGCAGATCTAGGACGTAAACTCAGGTTGTTAGACTTTCAAGTCCTGGCCTCTTTCTTCTACACTAGACTGCCTACATAATGAAACATGAAATGTGTCAATGAGACGAAGATGTTTCAGTGTCCTTATAAAAAGCTTTTTTTTTCGTCTATGGTCTGTGTAAGGCACCACACATGACTACACAAGCAATTAATCAGTCAATAAGCATTTATTAAGCACCTGCTGTGTTCCAGACACATGCTAAGTGCTTAAAAAAATTAAAAACAAAAAATAAAAAAAAATTAAACAGTGCCTGCCATCAAGGGAGAGAGCACATGCATTAAAAAAATAGAATATACAAAGTAAAATTTTGGGTGAGAAGTACACTAGCAGCTGGTGGTGGTGGGGAGGAATCTGGAAATGCCCCAAGTAAAAAGAGAAAACATTGATTTTCTTTTCTTATCTAATGTCATAAGGCAGGCTAAGAGAAAAGACAAAAATGCAAATCTGTCTTTTGATAATCTCCAATTTATCTTGTATAGATCTTATTCGTTCATAGTTGTTTGCATGCTGTCTTCCCTATTAGATTGTGAGCTCATTGAGGGCAGGGACTGTCTTTTGCCTTTCTTTGTATCCCCAGAGCTTAGCACAGTAGTCGATAAATAGTAAGTGCTTAATAAATACTTACTGACTGTAAGAAATAAAAATTAACAGTTTTTAAAAATTAGAAACCTAAATTGCCAAGAGCACCAACTTCCTTCCCTCTCTCCTCCAAATACTTTAAACTTAGAGGACTTTACTGATTGTGATTTCTGATGAGTTATTTTTGTTGAAATTACAACATATACTGCTAAAATCATGTATCTTTTATTTGCATTCCTACAAGAAAAATACCTGGATCTCCTGAAAGGAATATAGTATGTTATTTTATAGGGTATCTGGCTAAAGGATTAAATTTGCCGAGGACAGTTCAAACTAAGTTCATTGTGGGTGAATGTTAACAACTTTTATTTTTTTCAGAGAAAAGTGAACCAAGTCAGAGAAGACAAGTCAGTTTTTCAGTTTCCAGGTAAAAGTGTTAATGTAGCCCAAAACATAAAAATATGGCTATCAAAGAAGTTGCAAGATTAGCAGAACACAAAGAAGACTGCCAGAATCTCCTGGGAACTTCTCATGATTAATTTTCCTTAATCATATTTTTGTTTTTGCATTTTCTTAAGGAGCAGGAAATGTGATTTTAAAGGAAAATTTGGGCTATTTAAATCAAGTTCTTTTGCCATTGTGTTTACAGAGAACAAAAAATAGAATTAAAGCTCCACGATCAGTATTTATGAAAAATCAATTCAACTACTGAATATATATTCATACATATATATGTTCATATATATTCATATATATATCTATATACATACATATATATGTATGTGAAATGATACATAGTTGGTTACTTATACTGACTCTAGGTTTCATTCTCTCTATACTATTAGAATTAGATGCCTCATAAAAATGATGTTTTGATTAAATAACATTGGACCCAAACTGGTTGGAATTAAAAACTGACAGACTCTTATTGCCTCTGTCTGATAATTCAAGATCACTGCTCAAAATGCAGTATTCAAAGAAAAACAGAAGTGATCACATCAGATTTCTACAATGTTCTGTAAAAATTAATGTTCAGCTACATGCTTCGAGTTTCTCCAGTGTTCTTCTTTGGGGTAAAAGTTAGACATTTTCTGAGTTACCTAACTTCTTAAAGAGGCCTATTCACTGAATGAGCATTGCATCACTCAAATTGAGAACCTGAAAAGACCTTAGTTTAAAAGGGCCAGGGTCTCCCATTGCATCCTGAGCTAACTCCAGTCTTCTGGCCACGGAATTCAGATGGCGCTGGAGGAGAAAGTGAGGCTGATGGCCTTACACAGCCCTCCCTCACTCAAAATAAAGTCAAGTGCAAGTCACGTCATCATCTCTCTGACGTCATGGTCCTCTTTGAGAACGAAGAACAAAAACAACCACACATTTTCTAGAAATTGCCCCTTGACCCTTTCTTCTCATCAGGGTCCCTCAAAAACATGCTGCATGTTCGGGGAACTGGAGGCCCCTCCAGCATGGTGGGGCTGACCAAAGGCTCACAGATCTAGGCCTGGAAGGGACCGCAGAGGCCTTAGAGTGTAATTTCCTAACACACAGAAGAGGAAACTGAAGCCCAGGCATTTAAATGACTGGTTCAAGCTGAACTAGGTTTTTTGTAGAGCCACAAGGATTCCATAAGAATTTCTACAGATTCTTTTGAAGAAACTGTTGTTATGTAGACATTTTCATCTGGGTAGTCTCTATCACCTCCATCTTAACACTTTACTAGGGATTGAGGTGAAAAAAAAAAGGCTTCTAGGGGCAGCTAGATGGCGAAGTGAATAGAGCTCTGGCCTTGGAGTCAGGAGGACCCGAGTTCAAATCCAGCCTCAGACACTTAACACTTACTAGCTATGTAACCCTGGGCAAGTCACTTAACCCCAATCACCCCCCCCCCCCCAAAAAAAAGGCTTCTAGAACTTAAAGTTACTCTCTTGGTAGAAGGAGAGTCAACTTGGCTTCCAGATTTTATATAAAGAGAGATCATCCATACAGAATCCAGCCAAATGGAACTATTTCCTGCTTCCTGACCTAACTCACCCACTGCTTCCCCTCCTCTATGACTTTTGTTCACACTATTCTCCACACATGGAATGTACCTTCTCCCTTTCCCAACCTCTATATGGTGAAATCCATCAAAGCCAAACTCAACCCATCAATCAAGTGCCTACATCGTGACAAGCATTATGCTACGCGCCAGGGATAGAAATGTAATGAATGAAACAATTCTTACTCTCAAGGAGCTTACTTTCCTAAGGGGAGATGACTAGTCCATATATAAGTACACAGACAACTAGAAAATATATAAGTTCAAAGAAAAAAATGCAAATGAATACCAAGTTTTTAAACTACAAGGAAGTCTGTAAGGGAAGGCACAAGTCGTCTCCTCCATTAAAGACTTCTCTGACCAAGCATGAGGAATGATTTCTCCTTCTTTGGAATTCTCATACACTTTCTGTACCTCCCCTAGTCACTTATAATTATTTTGCAGTATGGTTATTTATGTGCATCTATAGCTTTACTTCTCGCCTGGATTATAATTGATGTCAGGGATAATGTTTTTAAATCTCCTTTTGTAACTAGCACAGTGCTTTCTTTGAACATTGGAGGTGTTTAATAAGTGTTTCTTGAATAAATAAATGAATTGTATGGGATTTCATAAGTTATCCAAGTCACCTGATCACTCATGTCAAATCCCATATACAAAATCCCTCACAGATCATCCACACTGCATGAACTCTTTCAGTGATGTCCACCTAAATGTTTCCACAAGGCAGCCCATTCTTTTCAGCTCTTTTAATCATTAGGTAACCATTTCTGATATGGAACCCAAATCTGGCTCACTAAAACATCTATTCAGTGGTCCTTGCTCTGCCTTCCTTGGTTACACAAAATGAACCTAATTTCTTCCAAATGAGAGCCTTTCAAATTTTTTTAAGATGGCTATCATCTCCCTGTCTCTCCAAGACTTCTTTGCTTCAAAAAACAGACCCAATTCCTTCAACTATTCCCCATATAAGATGGCTCTGAATATCCTCACCATCTTGGTTGTCTTCCTTTTGGGAGGCATTTCTTCATTTTATCAATGTCTCTCTTTAAAAAACAAAAAAACCCAACACTCAGAACTGAGCATAATGGTCCAAATGTACTCTAAACAATACCCAGTATAGTACAACTAGCATTTTTTTTTTGCTCTGGACTCTTACCCTCTGATGTATTTTGGATTATTCTGCATTATCATTTATTATTTTTGCTTTGCTCAGGTAATTTCAAATATTATCAGCTCTCAATGATCTGCATTATTAAAAGCAGACCTAATCTCAATTCTCAAGTGTATTTCTTACACTGAGATGATCATCTATATCTATATATCTACATTTATGTCTATATCATTATATCTCTATCTATATCAATATCAATATCAATGATACATCATCTTTATCTATATCTACATCTATACCAATATCTATGCTATATCTATGCCTGTAACTATATCAGGACAGTCAGATGGCACAGTAGATACAGTGCCAGGCCTAGACTCAGGAAGACTGATCTTCCTAAGTTCATGAGTTCAAATCCAGCCTCAGACACTTACTAGCTATGGGACTCTGGACAAGTTACTTAACCCTGTTTGCTTCAGTTTCCTTATCTGTAAAATGACTTGGAGAAGCAAATGGCAAAGCACTGCCAAGAAAACCCCAAATGAGGTCATGAAAAGTCAGACACAACTGAAAACAACTGACCGCCAGCAACAATATATCTATATCTACATACCTGCTTCCACAAACAGTTGCTATGGCTTTGAAACACCCAGAAGCAAGCTGATAGGAGCCTGTGTAGCACCGGTCAATGGCCCAGTTGAAGAGATTTATTTGGTCAGGATTTAGTTCCAATAACAAAACTACAACTTCACAGCCAAGCTGATGGACCTGAAGATACACAAAACAACATATATTGACATGTCTAGTGCTGGATCTCAAATAGAGTAGATACTTAATAAATATCTGGTTTCATTGAATTATTCTCATTTACAGAAAGAATATTCCAGGCCCATATGCAAAATGTCTACGATGAAGCAAAGACTATTCTACCAGAGGTGGGGAACCTGCAGCCTTGAGCCCACGTGTGACCCTCTTCTATGAAGTTTGGATGCAGTCAAAGGGCCACATTTGTTCTAAAGGGCCACGTGTAGCCTCGAGGCCACAAGTTCCCCACAAAGTAGAGGAAGCAACGGAGATCCTTTAGAGACTCAGACAAGTGTTTTGATTCAGTTTTCAAGCAGCATCTTTGCATGTTGAGTGTAAAATTTTTAATAACAATAAGAGAAGGTTAAAATTGAATTTGGCACATTATGCAGAGAAAAATAAGGGATCCCCTCAATGATGGCAGAAGTTGGACTTGAGATGGTTTTGCTGGCTTTCAGGCCAGCTCTCTTGCCACCCAGCCATAAATTAAGATTTAAAAATGGATGACCAAGTGTGAACAACCCAATCCCTTAAACTGTGTAAGGCCTGAAATTCCTTTCACTCAAAGCTAAGCAGAATTCTAGGTAACCAGGACTGATCCTGGGCAAAGGTTTTCTGAGGTGCACCCAGCCTTATCCCCTCTCCCCTTCAGTAGAACCTCCTTCCCCAGAGAAAAATGTGAGCAAGTAAGGGCTGGCATAAGAAAGAAAAGGGTAGAAGTAGTCTGTGCTTACTGATAATAAAGGGACTGAAGTAATAACCATCAGGTCCTTGCCACCAGGAGGAAAGAAGGAGGGAAAGAAAAAGAGAAAGAGAAAGAGGGAAGGAGAGACAGAGAGAGAGAGAGAGAGAGAGAGAGAGAGAGAGAGAGAGAGAGAGA
>NW_020954591.1:7755251-7872408 GCF_900497805.2 Vombatus ursinus
AGAGAGAGAGAGAGAGAGAGAGAGAGAGAGAGAGAGAGAGAGAGAGAGAGAGAGAGAGAGAGAGAGAGAGAGAAAAGAGGGCATTTAAGAGGTGTAGGGCTCTGGGATTTGGGGTCCTGCTACCTTTGCTTCCTTAATGTTCGGAAAACAGGGTGGGAGAAACCCCAGAGAGTGAGGCATACTCAGTTAGCCCACCCCTTCAAAAAAGAGAACCTTTAGAAAGAAAAAGAGAACCTTAGAGGCCAGAGGCAAGGAAAGTGTCTGACCATGACATGTTAGTGAAAAAGCTATATAGCACAGCCCCCATTCTGCCCCTGAACTCTAAATTCTCTTGGCATCCCATGACAGAGGACAAACTTGATCTGTTCATGGACTACATCTAAGTCTGGCTTTTAAAGGCCTGGAAACAGCTCTCCATTTCACTCCCAGGCTTCTAAGACCCATTTTCTGAGAGTGCTATACAAGCCTACAAAAAAAAGGACAGCAGGAACGACATGTCAGTGAGAAAATGGTGGTGGTGGTAGCAGCAATGGGGGATAAAAAGACTAGGTGCCATGGTGCTAAGCTGGTAAAAAATTAATTTTTGTCTTTTGTTCTCCACTTCTGCTGCCCCATATCTATTTAATATTAGTCTTTTACACTTTAGTATGAATGCATTTGAAAGGCAGTTGGCCTGGTGTGAGTATGTGTGCGAGGCAGTAGATCATCTCTTCTACAAGTCCTAGAATCTGAACTCTATTTTGCTTGACTATTAAGACCTTTTCCATTCTCTGTCCTAAGACTCCTAGTGTCTGTTTTAACTATCCTCTCTTTCTTCTCCTATACCACTACCATGAATCTTCATTATCCCTTAGTCCGAATCTCCCTTCTTTTTTTTTCTATCCCTTTGGAAAAAGAATCCAGGAAATCTGGGTTGTTTTGGATTGTCGATGAAGCAGCTGTTATATAACGAACAATGTCTGTGTTAATACATATATATGTTTGTGTGTGTGCTTGGGCAATTAAGCGTGTGTAAGAGAAGGGATTAGATAGTTTATGGAAAGGAAAAATGTAAACACTACTGACATTTACAGATGCTAACAAAGATAAAAGAAACCCTGCTAGACTTTGGTTTGCTAACCTACCATGCAGCACAGTAACCATTAGGAGTATCTTTAAATGTTTTATCATATGTATTCATACTTATTGTAAGTTTTATTTGATTACAACACTAAACTCTGCTCACATGTGATCAGTCATAGTTTGTATTTCCTGTAGCATGATTGTACTTAGAACTGAAAACATTGGAGGGAATATTGTTTATAAGTTTGATTACTAGACATTACCTACAAGTGGGTCATTTGTCAATATTTGAAAACAAAAAATGATAACAATATTCAGAGTCTGTTCTTTTCATTAGAATCTTTAATTATTATTAAGCATGATGAATTAATCTAAAAATAATGAAAAGATTAAATGATGGTTGCAGAAATACTTTCAAACATCATAAAGTTGATTTACATATGTTTGTTCAGATCAGACCTAGAAGCTATATTTATGACCTTCTTTTCCCCTTCAATTAACAAGTTTGAAATTTGCCTCCACCTAAAGCCTATATACTTGCCATTTTGTTTTCTTTAGCAATGGATATAAGGGAGAAAGAAACAAAGGTCACTTTGCTTACTTCCAGGGCCTAGAATCAGATGACAGTGTGATATAGGATGGAGTTCTTACAAGGGAGAACATTAAATCAACTCAATCAGTTTTGCCACTTGGCTGATACCCTTGGCTTGGTACTTAGCAGCAGATAAAAACTCATTGTATTTTTGCAATGCATTTGAAAAAAGTTTATCATACTAAAATGGTAGCTACTATAGACAAAGACAGAAAAACAGTAAGCTGTTTCATTTTCCCAAATAAAACTTCATTCTCCTAAAGTGATTTGATGTTGTATATAACAGAAGCCACTTAAATGCCTACAACAGGCTGATGGGTTTGTTTTGGAAGTGATGAAGAAAATGGTTTACAATTCTCAATAACTTAATAGGACAAAATACAAAACAGATTTTAAAATAAGGCAGCTACTTACTCGTAAATCTTGACAAGCCAGAATGTTGTCAAGCCATTTGTATAGATAGCCATCTGGGGAAAGGCCCACATTGTCAAAAACAGGACCACAGCACAGTACTGCTGACATAGCCTAAAAAAACCCAGCAATACAGAGGTAAGATCAGGGCTTAGTAAAGTCTTGGGTATTATTGAAATTTGATTGAATCTACTAAGTAATCTTGAGAGAGAGCTTAGATTTATAATTTATGAGGATCACCTGAAGCAGTGTAACTAATTGATATGTCTTAACACATTCTCTAGGTAATCCTACTACCAAGTGTCAGGCCCTAAATTTTAACATGATAACCGATCCATTTGCTTAAAGGGTATGCATCTTTGTGATTTTAACTAGACTAAGGAAGAAAGACATTCCAAATGCAAATGGTTATTTCTTGGCATTTCAAAGAAAATGGACTTTGGCTAAACAGTTTCCAGTCAATGGATTCTGATCATCAGAGGAACTTTTTTTTGGGGAGCAGACCATTGGTATATGGTCTTCACTAACACAGATCAATACTAGCCCTTCAAGGGCAAATGGCCCGCTCAGGATCACACAGTCAGTGCGTGTGACAGAGGGAAGAGTTGAACGTAGGTCTTCCTGACTCTGAAGTCAGTTCTTGAGATCCACTATGCCATTCAATTTCTTTATAAGTGGATATGAGTTCTAAAATTTTGCTTGGATAATGAACATTTAACTAATAAACTCAAAGGGCTAACTGTAGAAAAGAAAAATACTTGACATTTATTTAGAAAAACTGGCAAAGTGTTAAAGCTGGGCACATATGAGGTAGGACCCAACTTTAAGTGTGTATGGGTGTGTATGTGTGTGTGTATATATACATACACATATATATCTCTACATCTGTAGATGCATATAGACATATGCATATCCACATACAGAATATACACATATTCATACACTTGTGTGTATATATGTATACCTGCTTCTGATGTCTGCTCATGGCCTAGAGGTGACTCTGAATGGGGTATAACTTCTAGAATACACTACCAGGCTGGAAAGACTTTAAGTACAGGCCCAGTGGTCATCCTGAGGAGTTAAGAGAATCTCATCTCCAGAAAGCTGGCTACTGGGTCATGAAATTTTTTGACTGTAACAGCTCAAAAAATAGTCAACTGAGAAGTTTGAATGGTGGAAGGTATCTCCACAATGATGCAATCCTGGATTTTTTAAAATAGAAATCCACATCTTATGAGTACTTCCCTAGCAAAGTTCTTGAACTTTAAAAAAATGAGATGGCAGCATTTCATGGTAAGGATAAGACAACTACCTACCTTTAATGCACAATACTGGTATCTTGTTATCTGATGATTTCTATCACTGTAACGATCCAGAGGTGTGAACATAATGCTGAAGGGTCCTGCCCACTGGCTAAACAAGATGAAAAGATGGTGCCTCAAACTTTGCTGGGGGAAGAGAAATCTTCTGTGGTGAACTGGGGAATGAAACAGTGCAGTCTGAGCTCTCACAATACACGTATTTCAAGTTTTAGAAAAGTAAAAAAACGGCAAATTAAAATTTTCTTTAGTTTATACAACACTCATTTCATGAAACAAGACTGATCAAAAACTTAGGTGTTCTTTTCTCTTACTTAGACGCATAATTTCCCTTAATCCTCAGGGTAGTGAGAAGTAGCTACTTAAAAAACTGGCACCTTCAGATGGTCCCTGGACTACCTGCTCCACTGCTGTGCCCTTAGGATTTCTGGGTCTTTCCATCTGCTTCACAGCTGAATTTTCTTTAATATATTGTATTCCTCAATTAGAGTGTGATCTCCTTGAAAGCAGGGACTTTCTCGATTTTTCTATTTGTAGCTTGTCACACAGTAAATGTTTAATAAATGAATTTTTCATTCATTTATTTCTAAACTTCTCTTAGTGCTTCTCTATGCAGCGTTGTCTTTATTAAGCTGAGCTCTAAAGAACTGTTGAATGCAATTTCATGAATTGCTTCTTTTAAATAAATAGATTGTAATTACTGGAAGTAAATTTTGAGTCTAAATTTATGGCTACTAAAGAGAAAAAATGCTAAAGGGGAAAAATCTGCTTTGCTTGCCTATAGTAACAGTTGTAGGCAGGTATTTATTATATTTTTATACAGGGTAGCTCTACCAATAATATTCCAACTGTATACTGTCATTAACAACATTCCAACTTAATGGTGACAATAGTAGCTAACATTTGCATACCATTTTATAGTTACAAAGTAGACTTATATATATTAACTCCTTTGAACCCCACAATAACCCTGTGACATGTGTAGTGTATTATCATCGCCATTTTATAAATGAGGAAATTTAGCCCCACAGGATCAGAGAATCTCAGATCTGGGAAGGACCACAGGGCCAGCTAGTCCATACACATCTAAGAATCCCTTTTTCAATCCTGCTCATCCTGGTTGCCTCTAGTCTTTATCTGAAAACCTCCCGTGACTGGGAACCTACTGGAAGCAGTTTTGCTGCTTTTGGACACCTAATTGTTAAGAAGCTTTCCTTATATCAAACTGAAATCTGTTTCTCTTCAGCTTTTATCCATTGTTTTCTTGTTCTGGGTCCAGGCAGACCAAACATATTCTTTTTCTGTGTGTGAGGTAATTGGGGTTAAGGGACATATTCTTTCTTCTACATGGCAGACTTACATATATTTATGGCAGTTATATATCAAATCCCCTTAGTCTCCTCTTTTCTAGGCTGACCATCACTAGTTCCATTCTGTTAGCATGATCTCCAGTCCCCTCACCATCCTGGTCATGCTCCTCTAATCAGGCTTCAGTTTTTCAGTGTCCATAATTGGAAACCCCAGAGGTAGCTAGATGATGCACTGGATAAAGTGCTGGACCTAGTCAGGCTGAGTTCAAATCCAGCCTCACACACTTACCAGCTGTATGAACTTGGACAGGTCAATTAACCACTGTTTGTCTCAGTTTTCTCAACTGTAAAATGGGGATAATAATAGCACCTACTTTCCAGGGTTGTTGTGAGGATCAAATGAGATAGTATTTTCAAAAGTGTTTAGCCCAGTGCCTGACATAGGTCCCTCATAGTAGGTACTTGATAAACCCACCCACCCTTCCTTTCTTCCTTCCTCCCTCCCTCCTTCCTTTCCTTCCTTCCTCCTTCCCTTTCTTCCTTCCAATATGAGACTCCATATGTGCTCTGACCAAGGCCAAATACAGGACTACTCTTAATGCATCCTAGGATAGTGTTACCTTTGTTGGCTTCCAAGTTATGCTAGTTAACTCATATCAAGTTTTCAATCCCCTAAAACCATCAGATCCTTTATTAGAAGTTGTTGTCTTGCCACTGAAGCCAAATGTAAACTTTACATTTATCCTCCATTAAATTGAGCCCGTCGTTCTAGCTTGTTATGATATTTTTGATCCTGACTCTGTTATCCACCATGGTAACTATCACACTAGACTCTGTGTCAAATGCACATTTGACAAGTTATCTATGCCTTCATCCAAGCCATTGATAAAAACGTTGACGAGCCCAAGGTCAAGGCCAGAGCTCTTTACTACTCTTTACTCCAAGTTGATATTAATAAGTACTGTTAAGTACTTAAGAGTAATTAGTAACCCATTAATAAATGCTGAGTGCTCCTTGGAACTGGTCATTTGAACAGACGTTTACTATGTTTAGTGATTTATACAAGGTCACATAGCTAGGAAGTGACAGAACCAGGACTCCAACCCACATCTTCTGACTTAAAGTCCAACGTTCTTTCAATTACACCACATTCAAGCTGGGTCTACATGGCACCAAAACAACAGGTCCCAAAGTGAAACTTTCAGCCAACTACTGGTTGTATATATACTAAGATAACCCCTCCCCACTTATCCCCATCCCAAACCTTCCACGAGCTTGGCCGATTTTTTTCATTTATATGACCAGTTTATTTTTATTTTTTGTTGAACTGACTTACCATTTTAAACCCGAGTCCTCTTATTCAGTTTGGATCTCTTTTACAGTCATTTGATCCGACAGAGAAAATTCTGCTTAACCATATAACAATAATCAAAATGTGGAACTTAGTAAAACACAAAACAGAAACTATGGCTTCTTTGTCAACTATGCTTATTGGCTAGAACCTGACTGTAAGAATTATGCTGAAAGCCTCTCCAAAGGCTTTCTTTGAATGAGTTCCTTCCTACTGAAATCACACAGGTTCTTTATTTCAGATGGGAACCAAAACTAAGGACAGAAATAACAAGGAAAACACAAAATCAAATTAATTCACTATTGTTCTCTCTCCAACTGTCTTCAATGGCTGCAATCTGTTCTCGTTGGCACTTCTGACTGTCCAAAAATAAATAAAACACTCCCATCCCTCTCTGAGCTATACAGAGGCAAAAGGGGATCAAAAATGATGTTTCAAGCATACAATGCAACACACGTTGGTGTATCACTTTACCTGGAACACACTGAATTAAGTTGGCTATCATCGCACTGAAATGAGCTCGGATGTCTTTGAGAATTTCAACCTCTTTGTCATTTTCAGCCTCGAGCAGCATCCGCGTCAAGTCAACATATTCTAAGAACAAAGCTCCGAGTGCTAGTGTGTCCCGCTCTAAGGCTCCATTGGTGCTAGAATGAAGGAGAATTGAAGCTTATAGACAGCTTCCTTTCAGGGCAGTACATTCTGTAGTGAAGAGTCAACCATCAAACCCAACTAAGCTTGTTGACCTTCCCAGGATACAAACACCCCCTTTCTCAGTCTTAGAAATGTGCTGGGGAACAGTGAAAAATGAGATGACAAAATGGAAAAGGTGACTGTTCAGGGTGATCATAACCTTACCTGTCACTTATCACCCCTGCATCCGCAAGAAGCTCAAAAATTCTCAGCAACTGGAGCCTTAGTAGATCCCGCCTTTCTCGGCGCTTCTTGTTCTGTTTAAGAAGAGGTCATATTGCTTATGGACACATTCAAAACCATGTTCAAAATGTTGCCTCAGGGAATCAAATATAGTTAAGAAGGGCAGTAATAATAATAATAATCCAATCATGTTCATTTTCCTAAACCTTAACAAGTGACATGCATTCATTTTTCTGCCCATCTAATCCTTATAGAAAATGTTTGCTATGGTAAGTCTGTTGGAAAAGGGGAGATAATGGCGATCATGGAATACTTCCCCAATAAATATTTATAAGACAGAAATGTTAAGACTTAACTGGTCTCATTTGCCAGATGGGGGCCAGTGTTTTTTGGGGACTACTACATATTTTTCTTTAACTAAAGATCTGTAATTTAATCAGAATAGGGAAGAACTTTCAGGTGAGGAATATTCTCTACCAGTGCAGGCTGACATCTTATCTGCATCTTATAATGGAGTATTTCCCACTCTGGCCCCTTTGTCTGAAAAACACAAACACACAGTAAGCTCCCAAGGTCAATCCCAAACTTAAAAGCCTTAATTCAATGTATAAGGCAGCAGTTTATTATTCAAGTAATTATTGAAGTATATCGCTTTACTAATTTTAGGGCCTATGACCTTTGAGAACAGGAATTATGTCACAATGGGTGCTCAATGAATACTGAAATTTCTCTATCCCTAGAAAAGGAACAGAAGTAAAAAATGGTGAGATTTATTGCCAACGTCATGTCTATGTACTTGTTTTTGAAAGTTGACTTCACTGCATTTCATTTTACAAAAGTATCTAAAGCAAGCCAAGATGCTAATCAATTAAACTTACTTCCGGTCTTCGCTCTAATGCTTCTTTCATTAATGGATGGAGCTCTTCTACCAATTCTCTGAAGGAAAAAGACAAAAAACAAAAAAAAACCCATCCATCACTATGAAAAATGGCGGTGATCACGCTGTAAAATAGGGGGAATGATGACTGCCCTATCTTCCTTGTGAGGTTGTTGTGGCAAAACAATTATTGTACATATTAAAGGAGAGGGACTAGAACTACAGTTTCAATGGCAGGAGAGAGATGTCCTCTACCAACAAAGTTCAACGCCTTTTCTGCAACTTCTAGTCTTAAAGAATTGTTCATAGCATCAAGAATAACAATCGGTCAACTTACAGATTTGCCCAGGGTGTCAGAGCCAGTATGTATCAGGGGAAGCAACTGACCCAGGTCCTTTCAAGCCAGCTCCATATATACATATATAAATACACACATATATGTATATATACCACATATATATGTACATATATGGCATACACTAAGACATTCTGTTTCATAAATATTAAAGGTTACAATAAATGTATCAAAATAATTATTATGATTATGATTACTGGAACCAAGTTTGTTATTCAATATTCCCATACACCTGCCTCTTTCCTATATTTGCTTTTTCTTAAAAAAAAAAAATCTCTTAAATTTAATCTCTTTGCTTCTCCATTTCTTAATTAGACACTAAGTTCCTTGAGGGTCAGGCCCAAATAAGACAGTTAATTTGTTGTTGTTATTGTTTAGACATTTCAGTTGTGTTTGACTCTTCATGACCCCATTTTGGAGTTTTCTTGGCAAAGATACTGGAGTGAGGCAGGATTTGAACTCAGATCTTCCTGACTCTAGGCTCAGTGCTCTGTCCATTGCGTCATCTAGTCACCCTTTACATAGTGTTAACTCATCAGTTATCATTAACATATTTTCATTAGCTCCTTAACTGTAACCTACTGAGTTTTGACTAAAGTAAAATCAGTTGAGGTTTAGATTCAAAAGCACTGAGATTTGAAGAGATTTTACCAAAACTGTTATGAATTTGATATCCACTGTGCCATCTAACTTCCCCATAGTTAGTGAATCAGCATTTATTATTAAGCAGTCACTATATGTCTGGTACTGTGCTAGGTAAAGAAGATACAAAGAAAGAAAAAACCCCCACAACACCCCATCTCTACTCATGAGGGGTTCACATTCTAACAGGGGAGACAATATGTAAGTTAACTAGAGAAATTCAAGATATTTTCAGAATTAAGGTCTCTTGCAGAAGGTGGGAATTTGTACTGAGTTCTGAAGGAAGCCAGAGAAACTAAGGTGGAGGTGAGGGGCAGAACACTTTAGGCATGTGGAACAGCCAATGCAAAAGCATGTAGATAGGAGAGAGAGTGTTGGAGGGGAGGGGCAGCAGTAACTAGATCCACACAGCTAGATTTCAGAGGAGGTGGGGGCTAGCAAAGTGTAAGAAGACTGAAAGGGCATGAAGGGTTAGGGTTGTGAAGAGCTTTGCATGTTAAATGAATTATAATGCCAAATTAAATTATATTTAATTCTGAAGGTAAAAGGGAGATTCTGGAAGTGTGTGTGTGTGTGTGTGTGTGTGTGTGTGTGAGCATGCCTATACTTCAGAAAAATAACTGGCAGCTGGGTGGAGGGACTGGAGTGCAGACAGACATGAAGCAGAGAAACCATTTCTAAGACTGTTTCAATAGCTCAGATGAGAGGTAATGAGGGCCTACACCAGGGCAGTGGTTGTGTAAATCATACATTTTTATATTTTCCATTGCCTCTAGAGCTCTTTGTGCAAAGTAGGTCTCAAGATGGACTTGTTTGTTTGATTTTGAAGTGCTAGAGTATCCCAATGAAAAAATACTCCATATGACACTTACTACATGATATGGTTTAGGGTAGGGGTGGGGAGCCTGTGGCCTTCAGACCACATGTGGCTGTCTAGGTCCTCAAGTGCAGCCCTTTAACTGAATCCAATTTTGGGGAATATGCCCATGGGTTTGCCTTTTCAATATTGTCTTTAATACTTCAGTCAGTAAGTTTTCTTAATTAAACTGTGACATGGGTTCATGAGATACCAGAATCAACACCATAGGAAACAGTTCTGTCTCCTACGTAGAAAAATACCTATAACCTACCCAGTCCCATGCCATATATTCTATGTGATAAACTTTCAGTTGTGATGAGTCTACTGTCCCTGAATCTCAGATTTGTATTAAGTCACTGAATTATTATCTAAAAGGTAAATCATTTCTAAATGTCAGTGTGAACAAAGTTACCAGAACTGGGGGTGGACAGTGGCATGAATGGAAAACAAACATTCAGACAAACGTCCAGATGTTTTGTCTCTATTGTGCCAGACATCTGAATATGTGGGGACTTTTGGATTTTTTAAATGTTTTGAGGGGCTTATATATAGAGCCTCAGATGGCAAATCACAGGATTTGATAAGAAAAATAGGAATAAAAACAATGGTCTCTTATGTCACGGTTATGCTGAAAAGCTAATGAAAAGTCCTGTAAGCTTTTTATGACCAATATACCACTTCTGTGATTGTTATATTTGTATGTTTTTGGCCTTAATCATCTAGAAGAAAACTCTGGTTAACTGGTACCTCAGTAACAAGAATCAGAGTTTCACAGAACATTAAAGCTGAAAGGGACCATAGAGATCATCTAGTCTAACTCCCTTATTTTACGGATGAGGATACTGAGGTCAAGGAAAGGAAGGGACTTATCCAAGGTCATAGAGCTACCCAGAGGCAGAACTGGGACTTAAACCTAGGTCTTCTGACAGGAAATCTTGTATTTTTCTATTACCCCATGCTAACCAGAACTTATAAGATTTTTAAAATTTAATTTTTCTTTTAAAAATGTATATTTTTTTCTAATTACATGTAAAAACAATTTTAACATTCATTTTTAAAAAATTTTGAGCTCCCAAATCTCTCCCTCCCACCCCTTCCCCTCCTTGAGAAGGCGAATAATTTGATTTAGATTACACGCATACAGTCATTGCAATATTTTTTAAAAGGGAAAGCTCCCTAAACCTGATGACTATGACAAGGATTTTACAACTGCCCCTCTTTTTCTTTAGACCCACCTCTAGCTTCTAATTTTTACAATCAAATTTTATTTTTGAAATAACTATTATTTCTCTCGCACTTCTTTCTAAAATTCTTTTCTTTTCTACTTCTGTGAAGATTTTGGAAAATATTTTATTTTGTTTTCTGTACTCTGACCGCCTCATTGAAGTCATCAGGCCTCCTTGGCCGTTTTCAAAGGCTGTATTGCTACTTATCAGGGAGCAGCTACGTCTAGAACCAGAAAGACTTAAGTTCCAATTGTCTTTAGACACTAACTAGCTGTATGACCCTGGGCAAATCACTTAAACCTCTGAATTCCTCAATTTTCTCAAACGTAAAATGGGGATAATAAATAGCATCTTCCAGGGTTGTTGTGAGGATCATATGAGCTAATATTTGTAAAGTGCTTAACATTCAGCCTGGCACATAGTAGGTGCTTCATAAATGCTCATTTAAAAAAAATGGAGCACTGGATTTATAGGCCACAAGACCTGAGTTCAAATATGGCCTTAGATCCTTACTAGTAACGTGACCTTGGACAAATCATTTAACATCTCTCTCAATCTTGGGTTCTTCATCTACAAAATGGGAATAATAATACCACCTAACATACAAGGTTGTTATAAAGATCAAACAATATATATGAAACATTCTGCAAATTTTAAAAGTGCTATATAAACGCCAACTATTATTATTATTTTTTGTCATTGTTAGTAGAGGGGATGTCTTTTTTTACACCTGTGGTTCAGTTGGCCATGGAGGTCTTCTCTCACTCTGAAATTCTATGATTCTTTGAGATGATGTGCAATTTGTATTTTTATGAAGCCCCCCTGTACAAGTATATTGTTTCTGCAGAAGACAGTTGGGTTTTGCCTGAAGGTCCATGTCAGCATCTCAAAACACTCAACTTTCTTCTGAGCAAAAAATGTTTCATTTTTCAAAAGACAAAATTACAAGATAATTATAGCAATGAAGGTGTAATGACTAAAAATTAAATGTGGATGAGATATCCCAGTGGCAAGTCACTGGAGGTAAAATCTTCAAGCTCTCAGGGTCTATGTAACCATGAATGGGCAAATGAGATGAGTTAATAAACATCAAACGTAAATCAATGTTATTAAAACACCAAAATGTGGGAATTTAAAACATATCGATTTGAACACTGTACCTGAAAACAAGTGAATTTGTTCTTCCAAATCCTAATACCAGAGACTCTGTGATTTCAATGCTTTCAAGTCTCATCAAAGGCACCAACTGTTTCAACAGAACTCCCACAGATGGGGTTCCTATAACCTAAAAAGTGTTTATTAAAAGTGAAAAAGGTAACATGTTAACTCAGAGTGTCCTCAATTGAAAGAATAAATGCTTATTTAGATTTCAAAACACTGAATCATATCCCAAGGCATTGCCATCACTTAAGGAACACAAACAAATTAAATACACCATGGTGGCTTCCTCCCAACTTGGGAGAGAAAGTCTACGATCTCATGGGTTCTCACTGATGGTAGGTTCCCATTAACTCAATGCATGAGTAATATTGTAGTGTGGTGACTTTATTTTTACTTTCAATATCTACAAAGTAATTTTTGATCAAATAACCTAATTAAGGAATATCTTAGGATAAAAGTGAATAGTAAATGAGTGGAAAGGGAAATAATGTCAAGTTCATAGGATGGAAATTTAGGGTTGTAATAAATGCCACAGTACAATTGCTTCAAAGCTAGGAAGAACTTGGGTTCAAACTCTGCCTCTGACACCTGTTGGTTTGGTGACCCTGTAACTTCTCAGTGCTCTGGGCCTGAGGTATCAAATTGGAAAACTCCTGAGTGAGCAGGAACCAGACTGAAATATAAACTGGGAAATATGTAACAAAATAAAAAACAAAACAACATAGATAATGTAAATTTGTGGATTTCTAAGTTAATATGAGGTCCACAAGAATCCCTTTGTATTTGGGTTTCTAACACTATGAATTGCAAAGAATGTGTTAACCTATGTCGGCAGAGGGAGTTCCTTCATCTGGGGTTTCCCTACATCAATGAAACCATAAGTTCAGTTCTATTCCCCATTTCTTATAAATGCAAGAGTGACAGTAAGTCACTCAGTGTCTTTTAAGAAAAATCTCAACACTTCTGCATCTCGATTTCTCTGCTTATCCTAGAGGGAAAACATCAGGTTTATTCCTGTAAATTCTTGGGACCAGAGCTCAGGCCAGTGTATTTTGGAAATGTGTAGGATGAGACGCTGATGCTCCAGTCCCAATGACAGGCACAGTGCAACTTGCCCTGTGAACTCTAGACAAACAATCTACAAATCAATGAAATCATTCCTTGGGAGCATGCCATGTCACCTTGTTATCGTAGCTCATGGATCCATCTGGAGTTGTAGCCATAATTTCAGGTGTAGATGCTCGCAAGTGTCCAGGGCTCATAATACTGGGTTTGGCAACTCCAAAACAAAGAATCAGGTAATTTCTCCACAGGGTAACATAGTTGTCTCCACTACTGGCAGTGCTGGTTTTCTTTGCATTAATGGGACTACTGCAGATATTCAGAAGAAAATGAAAACGAAGCTCAGTTTCCTGGTTATCAGGGATATCAGGTATTAAAGAACTAGAAATTTCAAACACACATATTGGTTAACTAGGAAAAAAAAGTCATTTACAATTGGAAAATGGAAAATAAAAGTTTGATTTTATTTTACTGAGCAAAGAGTGCCTTATGATAGTTCTGTTTCTCACTGGAAAAGATGAGGAGTTCCAATTAGGGAATACTATCATGGAAAAGCATATACAGTAAAATACTCACTTTGGATCCACTAAGGGCATCACCAACTGAAGTCTGGTAAAAGCATATGGCCAGGCATAGCTGAGTGCTGTGGGGCAGTGCTTGGGTAAATTCTCCTGTCTAAGGAAACTGAAGAGGCAAAGAACCCAGGGGTCCTTCACTGACTGGGCAAAGATCCAGACGTGGGACGGGCTCTTGACATCATAATGGCTATTTACCAGGACCGCATTCCATTCTACCAACCACTGCAAATCCACATTGTGGGTCAGTGGTAATGTTGCCTGTTGGTAAAAAAACAAAACAAAACAAAACAGATATTGTTACCAGGCTACTTTAGACCTCCAATTCCTACCCTTCCTTGAAGGTCCAGCCTGAAAGCTCCCTCTTTCATGCCATCTTTCTAGATCACCTTAACCAGTCAAAAGGGATCATTGTCTTCCTTATGTTCTGAGAGCACTTGGTTTGGACCAGTCTCATATCACTTCTCATACATTGTTTTTACTCCATGTCTATGTGTGTGCCTTAGCGTAACTAGATTACAAATTCCTTGGGGCAAGGACTGTTTCTTAAACAATTATGTGCTATGCAGTTCCTCCCGTATATTAGGCATCCAGTAAAGATATCTGCAGGATGACCAATTGAATCAAATCAGTCAGTGAGGAAAAGTATCATCTTTGTTTCTTTTTCAAAGATTTTTTTCTGATATATGTTATTTTTACATGACCTTCATTTCCAAATATCCCCTCCCTCACAGCAAAGAATAAAAGAAGGAGGAAATAAAACACAGTCCAGTAAAACTAACCAATACATCAACTCAGTCTGATAGTATATGCAGATTTCCCTGCAAGGAAGAAAGAAAGGTAACTTTTCTCATCTTTTCTTCGCAGCCAAGCTTGGTTATTATAATTACATGGTGTTCAGTCGTGGCAAAGTATAGTCTTTAAGTGATGGCATTAATTTTCATGATACTCTTTTAAAACACGACAAATTCTGAAAATCTACTACTCAAACTCTTAATACCTTAGATAGTCATGGTAAGTGCTATAACAGTTGATTTTCTCCCTGAATTAGTTTTATTTTTCACATATGGTAATATTCTCTTTCCTTCGTCTTAGAGAGGCAATGAAGTGGAATGGCTTTTATTAATGCCATTCCCTTGCAT
Organism: Vombatus ursinus; assembly: GCF_900497805.2. Taxonomy (NCBI): domain Eukaryota; kingdom Metazoa; phylum Chordata; class Mammalia; order Diprotodontia; family Vombatidae; genus Vombatus; species Vombatus ursinus. The sequence continues at coordinate 7,770,072 of NW_020954591.1, forward strand.
TTCCAAGAAAACGAGGCAGCTGATTCTCATCTGGAACTCTATTATTTTTACCCTGTAGCACCAAACCACAAAGTCAGACATTTCAAAACACCTTGGAAGATAAAGACATTCCTAGATTTCATCATCTTCAAAGTCAGGATGTGAATGCTGAATAGAAAATAAATGAGTCAGAGTTATAATCTCAATCTGGTGTTCTTTCCAAGACACTACATTGCCTTTGGATAAACTCCTGACTGAATCTAAGTGGGGTACTTAGATATACAAGACTTCTTGGACCTCATGAATTCCTACATATGATGTCATTATCCCAGTACCTTCAAGAAGTTAATGCCTAATCCCAAGTGCTTTGAGGATATACCAGATCTAATTTACACCTGGTACAATATTTTTATTTTGAGAAATATTCATTAAAACCAGTATGAGTTACTTACTATAGGAATCACACACATCAACATATAATTTCAGATCACTGTTAATGCCCTACAGAGAAACAAGGATATTTTGGGGTTTGTTTGAGCTCTGTTAGAAAAGAGTATGTAATTCTTGCATATAACTTCAGGTCATATATACATATACAGCCATCTTCCAGTTATCTTCAGGCAGATTTTCTGCACTGTACACTCTGTGGACAATTATGGGGCTTCTTTCTTGCACAATGCCCATCATGTTTGCCTCTTTCAATATCTAACCAAAGTTAGCACTGGTTTCAACACTGTGCTTTCATCTCAAAAAGGAGATAATAAAATCATGAGCCTTGCTTATGCTACTGTCCATTTGTGCAGAAAATTGAGAACTAACTGAATATTTTTTAATGGGGAGAATATATTCAGGTAGTAATAAATCAATGTCAAGCTAATAAAATCTCTTGTCTTGTCAAATTCTTGTTTCTTGTAGAAATTGTAGCTGTCAAAGAAATTAGTACTATTAATTCTATGGCCCATGATCCAAGGACAAATTCCAGACCAGTGTTAGGAAAGTTGCCATTGTTTTTTACATGTTGCTAACAGATTGATAAATAGTCCCATAAAAACCCCAGAATTCTTCCCAATACTTTTGTCTCCTTTAATAGTTTTCTTTTGAGGGAGAGGGAAGAATGCTTTTTTTTTTTAGCTGGGAGCCATGCACAATACACAATCAAATGGGTACTTACTGAATCTGAGACTGCTACATGAATAAAACTTTCAAGAACAGAAGAACTCAGCTGATCCATCACATCAATCATAGGTCTGTCATCATCCTGTACAAATGGCAGACAATTACACTCCACAGTACAATAAACCCATCCCTCACACTCCCCATCTTCTCTGTCTAGTTGCTGGTGCAGAACTGTCTGGAAGATGGTGATAAGGAATGTGGCTCCTAGGAGAGCTTGGAGGTTGGCTCAGGAGACAAAATTTGCCATTTTTTTTTCTCCCTGAGCAGTTTCTCAAGCTTTAAGTGGTGATGATTACTGGACACAATTTGTACTTCACTGAAAATGACATGTACCTGATCAAATTTCATAAAACTTAACATACATTCAGGTGGATCCAAATACTGATCCTGTATGCTGTTCATGAAAACATTCCCTTATCCTTAATTTGAAGTACCTAGGACAGTGAGTCTAAATATGGTATATCTGAACCCCTCATCTAGAGCACATTTTCTTTAGGGCATTAGATATCACCTGTTTTAGTAAGTAAGCTATTTATTAGTTCTATAGTAAGAACTTATGTCCAATATGATCTCCCCTCTCCTAATCTCATGGAACTCTGGACTTCCCCTATGAATGTCTTGGTGGAAAGAACTTTGGTCTTGGAGTCCAAAGTCATTGGTTTAAATCTCAGTCCTTTTTACTAATTCTGTGACTCTGGACAAGTCACTTAACTCCTCTTAGCCTCAGTTTTCTTATCTGAAAAGTGAGAATAATAAAACTCACATTACTTACCTCAGAGGTTTGTTGTGACTTTAGTATTTTATAAGTATTTCAGCACTATACAAAAGTGAACTATTATTTTTATGTTTATCATATTTTAATTTGCCATGTTTACCTATATGGATGTTTTGATTAGCTTCTTGAGATAACAAGATTTTTATATTATTCCTTATCTGAATTTATATCTTATTGATCAAATGTCTTTATTTAGTGCTTAGAACAGCCCATCCATAGAGCAGGTGCTTCATAAGTATTGCATGAATGAATTCTTTAGAATGTCTACACTGGAGAGTGGCCATCCCTTATTGGAGAAGCCCTTGTGGCATTTAGTGACCTGATGACTTTGATATCTTTATATACCTACACATACATACACACACATATATATATGAAACATGTATGTGTGAAATATCTATATGTATATGTGTGAAATACACATGTATGTATGTGTGCGTGTATATATAATATATATATGTATATATGTGAAATGAACTAAATGTTCACAATTTGATGTTGGTCAACTGCTTCTGTTGTGTACAATGCTATCATGATTCATGGGTTGCATCCTCCAGGGCTCAGCAAAGCATACAGTAGGTGCTTAAACATTTGTTGAATTGAATGGAGAGAAGTCTCCTGAAGGATTACATTGGGTATGGAGGTAGGTGGATGAGGGGTGGTGAAGACCCTTCCTTCTCATATAGATGTTACACAGCTCAACCTCAGCTGTCCTTTGAATTTCATAAATCTTAACATATATTCAAGGGGACCCAAATACTGATACTATATACTATTTATGAAAACATTCCCTTATTATTAACTTTAAGTACCTGTGACAATGAATCTAAACAGTATACCTGGACCCCTAACCCTAGAGCACATTTTCTATAAGGCATTAGATTTTATTTAATTTTAGTAAGTGATCTGTTATCATCTGTGTAATAATAGCTTATGTCCCATGAGAATTCACTGATCTCCCCTCTCTCATCCCCTACAGTTGGAAATGATCTTCCCTCTGGACTTCTTTTATGAGTGGATTAGTGGAAAGTCCACTAAAGTTGTAAGGAGTCTTGTGTTATCTTAGAGTGGCATCAGAAAGTGTCAGGTAACATATTCAGCCAGGAGAGCTCAGGGAGAAACAATGAGGACAGGACTGAGGAGAAGAAGGCCTTTGTCTTCCTTCACTCATAATTATGGAATCTCAGAGAGGAGATGAATTTTGGCAGTCATTTAAGTCCAACTTATTTGGAGAGTATATGCTTTGTGGTGTGGAAGGGAGAATCAAGCAACATAATCCTTCTCTCAGAAAGGATAAAAATGAATTATATGCAAAAACCAGTCTTTTAAAAAAATAGGAAAGTTGAACCTTTAAAGTTATTACATAGTGTTTTAGTTGTTTTCAGTCATGTCAGACTCGTTGTAACCCTTTTTTGGGGGTTTTCTTGGCAAAGACACTGGAATGATTTGCTGTTTCCTTCTTCAGTCAGCTCATTTTGCAGATTAGGTAAACTGAGGCAAACAGATTTAAGTGATTTGCCCAGGGTCACATAGCTAGTAAGTATCTGAGGCTGGATTTGAACTCATGAGATGAGTCTTCCTGACTTCGGTTGCAACTCCAGCTAACTCTGTTGCAGTGCCCACTATACCACCGAGCTGCCCTTACTAATCAGTTACCACTAACATATTTTCATTAGCTCCTTAGCTATAACCTACTGAGTTTTGACTAAAGAAGTAAAATAAGTAGAGATTTAGATTTAAAAGCACTGAGATTTTAAGAGATTTTACTGACACTGTTTTGAATTTGATATATTCTAGTTTTTAGTATGATTAACATAGATTATTGCATTGATAAACCTGATTTTCATTATTATATATTTCATTATTGTTGGAGATATGTATTACAGATAGCTGTTAATGAAGCAAGATTATCTGTATACACACACATACACATACGTGCTCACATGTATTTATATGGTATCCCAAAAGTCTTAGTGTAGACACCACACACACACACACAAACACACACACACACACTCCACACACGTATATAACTTTTATGTGAATTGCATAGTAGAAGATTAAGAAGAATAAATCTGAACATTTTATCCTTGTTTTTAATCATACATTTTATGTCTTTAATTAGACTGTAAATAGGTCTCCTTCCTCCCAAATGAAAAGCAAAGGGCTGTCTTTTTCTTTTATAATTTCCTCATAGAACCTACTATACTTCAGTGCACATAGTAGGCCCTCAGTAAGGGAATGAGTGGTTAACATTTATGATAAAATTCTACTGAAGTTTGTGATCTATGTTTTTCAGTGTGTCATGAGCAAGGTGTGTACAATGTCCAACTGAAGACAAGTTGACAGTTTATTTTTCATCTTATGGGATAGGATGCACATAAAATAGAAAAGTGAGAATTTGTATTTTTTTTTGTTTTATGCTAACCTCTGAATTAGACCTAAAATTCAGAAAGAAAATCCCATACCTCTGGCTGGCCCAGTGCAACAAATAAAGCCCGGATTTCTTTGAGTATCAAAACAGCTAGTTTGCGTGTGGCCACCTGGAAACTGCATAGTAATACAAGGGCAAATCCTTCCACGGCATGTAATACAGTGGAATAAGGACTTCGTTCTGTTGGCATTCTGTGACTGGATCCATTTGGTATAAGCTGGAATACAACAAGCACAGTCCATTCAGAAAACAAAAACATCACTGGCAGGAAGGAAAGACAGTATTATATTTAAGTCTTTTGGCCTATGCAATACTTTCACAGGTTGATATTGTAACATAGATGCCTGTGAATCCATATATATCAGGGATCCCTTTTGATTTTTCTAGACTGATTTTGCAATATATTCAACCAATTATCGCTTCTAATGAGAAATGTCTTTTTATAAATATTAATTATTCAATAATCATTTATTAAGTGTTACCATATGCCTGGCACTAGAATGAGCACTGGAGATACAAAGACAAAAATGGAATTGTCCCTGCCCTCAAGGAACTTACATTCTATCAGGAAGAGTAACTTGTATACATGCTGTTACATATCAACAGATACAAGGTAACTGGGTAAGAGATTGTATGTATAAGATGGAGCTTGAACTGAATCTTGAAAAATATGGATTCTAAGATAATTTTTTTTTTTGAGACCGAGTCTCACTACTTTTCCCAGGTTAGAAGTCCAGTGGCCACTCACAGGCCTGAACCCATGACTGATAGGTATGGAAGCTTTACCTGCTCTGTCTCCAACCTGGGTCAGTTTGTTCCTCTTTAGGCAGCCTGGCGGCCCCCATTTCCAAGGGCTCACCATATTGGTGCCAGACTTTCTTTGGGTACCTGATGGGCTTTAGTTTTACTGCAGCTCAAGATTCCTGAGTTCTAGTAATCCACAGCCTCAGCCTCCCCAGTAGCAGGGATTACAGGTACATGCTACCAGCCCTTAGACAAACTAGATATTTATTATTTAGTTATTAGCATGAATTATTAATAAATTTTATTAGTATAAAATTTAAATTAACATCATTAAATATTATCTAAATATTAATAATTTTAGGGCAGTAATAGGGACTGAACTTGTGATTTCATTAGTTTGGGGACTCCTGGATGAGAAAATTCTATAAATTCAGGTTGGTATCTTCTCTGTGAGTGAGAAGTAAAGTGACTTACCCAGGATTACTCATCCAGTATGTGACTGAGGCAAGATTTGAATCCAGGTCTTTCTGGCTTCAAAGCCAAATCTCTATTCACTACGTCTTGCTGACTCCCTATTATTAGTTGCATTTTTAATAACAAATAGAATAATAAATGCTCTTCATTTTTGGAATGCCCTGTAAAACCTATCCTGCCCCCCTGGTCTGTTTCACTCTGTAGCAGCAGTCCTCTTGCCCTACCTGCTCACTGCTTTGCTAATCCCCACAACCTGATTTTACAATCTATACCTCTCTTTGAGATAACTCTCTTGAGCATTTCTCACTCTCTCTACTCCGGCAGAAGTAAGAGGGTGATGAGTATTTTTTTCTCTCTAGGGGTATTTCACAAAGAGACAAGTACACTTCCTACAAAAGGCCACTGTGCAGTGGTATAGGCTATGACCTTTTATATACACTTTCAAGTTCTAATCTAGACCGAAAGCTTCCTATTATTTAAAGATTTTCTTTCATTCACAAATCTATGAGAAAATTCATTCTCTGAAATAAGCAGCTCCATTTCTGTTAGCAAACCTAACCTGGTCTCATCTCTTGGGATCCTCAGCCCTGTTTCATGAAGGAGAAATACATACTAGTATGGAGAGTAGACCTGGGTAGACCTATGAATGAATGGAGAATTCTTCTGGGTTGTCACCTATGCAAATGAATAGTGTTCATGTGAACAAGTCAAATGAATAAAGAACATACTCTGGAGAGGAAACTACTAGGACAAGACTGAGCAGACCCCCAAATGGGACCAATTTTCTTCTTGAAACATACCTCTGCACCTCTGATCTTATTGGCTTGTTCATATACTTTGCCTTGGGTCTGGATGACAAGTTTCCACTGAGTAAGCAATTGGAGCAGCAGTTTTAAGGATGTGTCTAGGAGGGTGTGATGCATGTCATTGACTTCTCGCAGAAGGAAGTTAGTGAAACCGAACAAGACATCTTCTCTCCAGTCCGTGAAGTCAACAAGTAACCCCTGAAGGGAATTCTGGGCAATGTGTCGGAGTTCATCATCCATGTGGATAGACAGCCTACAGGATTAAAAAGAAATACAGACAAATCATTTACCTTGTTCACTTTTCATATAAATAATGTGTTCAGACCACAAGTCACAACTTCTCCGTGCCCCAGTTTGCTCCAACTGCAGAGTGATTGCTGATTTGTCTGGCAGAGGAAATTTCTTCATTGGAAATTCCTTATAAATGGAATCACAGATGTGGTCCAAAAAATAAGGAAATAATGTGTTCAACTTTCTAGATACTATTTCCCATGAAATCATCTTAATTTTAAAGGTAAGATAAATGAGCCTAAGAGAACTTAAGCGACTGCTTCAGAAACACCCCTAAATGAATAATAGGACTGGTTGTAGGAACAAAATGTATTTTAGGTTTAACCTATTAGGGCATGTTGTAGCACCATTAGTGATGAAATTCCATTTCCTGACTCTGTTCCTTTTCACTGAATATTCACCAAGTCAAATTAATAAGCATTTATTAAGCACCTACCATATACCAGACCTGGAATGTGCTCCCTCCTCATCTTCCCCTCTTGGAGTCCCTGGTTTCCTCCAATATTCAATGCAAATTCCACTTTCTGAAAAATGCCTTTCTTAGACTCCCTCTCTCTCCTCCCCTTTCCCCCTTATCAGTCCTCTCATCATTAATGCCTTTCCTCTGATACTACTTTCCATTTACCTTGCATAGATGTACATAGTCATTTGCATGTCGTTTCCCTCCTTAGAATGTGAGCTGCATGACAGGGACTACGTATTTTGCCTTTCTTTGTATCCCCAGCATTTAGTACAGCTCTTGAGACATTATAGATGCTTAATAAATGTTTTCTGATTACTGTGACATAGCATTAAATTAGTGATGGACTGTATTTCAATAGCCCAACAAGCAAATACTTTTTACCCCTAAAGGATGTTACAATTCCTCAGTGGGAGTCTCCCCAATTTAGGTAATTTATTCCTAGGTGATCCTTACTTCAGAAAGGCATTTTGTTTCACAGATAAAACTTATAGGGCCTTAATCTAGGCTTCTAATGTAAAGGTACAAGTCATAAATCATCTACCCTTATTTGCAAGTTAGACTTCCATTGACTATATCTCTGTTATTGACTAATGACTTAGAACCTAATCTCCAACTTAAACCATGACATCAGTGTAGTCTCTAATATGACACCTAGCATATCTGGGAAACTCAACAGATGCTGACCACTAATGATGTGATTGGCCACAAAAACAGACAAATAAAGATATTCAGGATCAATAATTAAAGTCATTTCATGGTCTATTTAGATGTAATTTTTATGTAAAGGCCAGTCTGTTCAATAGCCTTTCAAATGAGATTAATTTCACCCTTCACTCAGCACAATTTAAAATACAGAATCTGTTTCTAATGTCAAATCACACAATTTAGAACCATTATAAGACTCTGAGTGCACCAGGCAATCTCAACTACAGGTTAATTCTAATGGGAAGCCAGAACTAGTTTTCAAACCACAAGTCTCTTAATACCAAAGCTAATACTCTGTCCAGTACAATTTCTTGTCTTTAAGAAATAAAAACTGTCCTTTAAGAAAAAGAACTAGTAGGTAATGCTTGTTAATAAGAAAAAGCAAGCTTTGTACGGCGCACATTCTGACCACCTTTGCCCCTGGAGCTTCTCCTTCCCTCTGGCTGGAGACGGTGGAAGCAAAGAGCTTTCCCCAGATCTTTCATTCAAGGAAGGTCACCCATGGCAGCCATCTCTTCATTCCCGACCCAGCTACACTCCTCTGGATTTTTATCATGCCCCAAGTGGGGCACCCTTCCTGTCCCTCTTCAGCTTCCTTTTACAGAATGTAAATACTATTAGGCTGTGAACTCCTCAGGAGCAGGGACTTTTGCCTTTCTTTGTATGCCTAGTACTTAGCATAATGTCTGGCACATAGTTGGCACTTAATAAATATTTACTGACTGACTGAACGGTCTGGGATAGGACCATGACAGAACTTCTAGAAGGCTGTTTTAGTATCAAGAGTCTTAGACAGGATACAGATATTCAGGTTCCTAAACATTTACTGGCTGCCTTGCAGGGTTTGTGCCTAAATGTAAACAAAGCCGCGGAGAGCTCCATGATAGGGAGCTACAAAGGTAAGGCATGAAAGCATGCCGAATTAAACTGGCATGGCTGACATGACTGACAGCCGTCCCCATCCAACCAGCTGGCATGAGAAGCACTAACCAGGGCCGAGTATGATTACAATTGCTCAGATTCCTCTGCACACATGCTGCCGCATTCTCCAGGAGTGGCATGTGCCAGGGAAAACAGTCCTGGAAGCCCTCCTAGGAGCGATTTAGAATCACTGAGCTGTGTAGTCACAAGGGCATGTGCTCCTCTTACAAGGTTGTTACCAAATAAGTAAGGGCACAGCTGTTAAATATTATAAAAAAGGGAAAAAAACCCAGATTTTCACAAAGTCACCTTCCTTACAAACCAGACTTGGGATGTTTCATTGGAAATATTTATTTGAAGGTAAGTCAATTCAATGCACATCTATTAAATGCCTACTGTGTGCAGACCACTTACTGTGTGCTAGTTGCTGTGGGAGATACAAAGCTTAGATAAGCCATGATTCCTGTCCTTTAGCAGCTTATGTTCTATGTGACAATTTACATAGTGGTACAAACAAAGGTGCTACATAAGGTCTAAAACAGGGGTTCTTAACCTGGGGACTCCTAAGGAGTCTGTGGTTTTCAGGGGGCCTGTGAACTCAGATGGTTAAAGAGCTACCTCTTTATCTTCATTTATATTTGGTTTCCTTTGAAATCAAATCCTTTGAAATCATTCCTTTGAAATGTATTTTATTTTATGCATTTAAAACCATTATTTTGTGAGGAGGTCCATAAATATCATTAGCCTACAAAGGGATCCATGACATAACCAAGACAAGGTTAAGAAACCTTGTTCTAAAGGAAAAGACTATTAGCGTAGAGGCGATCAGAGAAGGCTTCACAAGGGAAGAGGTAACTGCTGAGTGGGGCAGTAGAAAATGGGAAGGAAGCAAAGAGGCAACGTGAAGGGGGACGGACATTTCAGGGATGAAGAAAAAAGGAAGCAAAGGCATGGAGGTGAGATTGTGATGTATCACATATTAGATGCTTAATAAATGTTTGCTGAATTAAGAGGAATTAGGCAGTTTGAATATTAATTGGTAGGCCACTGGGAATCACTAAAGGATTTTTTTTAAGCACTGGCATGATATATCTAGATCTAGTGATAAGGAAGATTATTTTGGCAGCAATGGGAAGCAATGGAAGGTGGGGGAGAGTATCAGCAGGAAGATATTTTAGAAGACTGAGGCAACAGTCCAGGGAGGTAGGTGATAATGAGGCCCTGTGTTCAGCTGGCAGCAGGAGGCATAGAGATTACGGGATATATTTGAAAGACATTATAGTTTCAGAATCAGGTGAGTGGTTCTAAGAAGAAAAATCGAAGTTGGTTTTGGGGGAAAGAGGGTAAATGTGATTTGGGACATACTGAGTTTGAGGTACTGGTAGGACATCCAAGTGATGGCTAGAGATGCAGTTCTGGATTTGCAGCTCTAGAACTTGAGAGAGAGTACGCTTGGAGATACAGATTTTGGAAGCCATTTGCATAGAAATGATAGCTGGGGGTAGATCAGTCCCAGACTTATCCCTGCCATCCTGCCTCTACTCAGTTATTACTTCTACTTCTTCCCCATAGTAACCTGGATTCTGCCCTTGGGTCCCTCAACTCTGATGGGTCAGTGTTTGCCTTATCTTGCTGAGGCCCACGCCTCCATGCCCCTTCGAGTCCACACCATTCTAAGGCATGTCTCACCATCCCCTCCCTCTACTTTGCAGCCCCCCTTATATGTTATCTTCCCTAATTAGAATTCAGATTACTTGAGGGCAGGGATTATCTTTCTTCCCTGAATTTGTATCCCCAGCACTCATCCTAGTGCCTGGCACACATTAAGTGTTTGAGCATGAAGAGAGAAGAGTCAGAGGGATAAACACAGAACCTTGGGGGACACCCTTCTTCAGGGCTCAAAAGAGGGACCAGTAGAAGAGGCAGAGAAGGAATAGGGTTAGATGGGAGAACCAAGAGAGGCAAAGTCCTTTAATCAGGATGTCAAGAAGGGTAACACTTGGTATGACCTGAAGTTTTAAAAAAAAAACAAAAAACGCTAGGGGCAATGGAAAAATTTTAAAAAGTGCTGGGGCCAAGAGAAGGAATAAGAAAAAGGACTGCTCGGGGCAGCTATGTGGTGCAGTGCATAGAGCACCAGCCCTGAAGTCAGGCGGACCTGAGTTCAAAATGACCTCAGACACATAACACTTACTAGCTGTGTAACTCTGAGCAAGTCACTTAACCCCACTGCCTAACCAAAAAAAAAAGACTGCTGCTAGTTTTTTTCCTACTTTGTCAAGGACAATGCTCTTCAGACTATGAAAATGCTTAACAGGGAACCTGAGATAAATGAGAAGAGTATCTAGCTGCCCTCAAGGAGTTCAAGTCACCTAGTAAATTATATGGTGCAGTTAGATGGCACAGTGGAGAGAGTGCTGGGTCTGAAGTCGGGAAGACTCATCTTCCTGAGTTCAAATTCAGCCTCAGACATTTACTAGCTGTGTGACTGTGGGCAAGTCACTGAACTCTGCCTCAGTTCCTCATTTGTAAAATGAGCTGGAGAAGGAAATGGCAAACCACTCCAGTATCTTTGCAGAAAAAACCCAAAATGGGGTCACAAAGAGTCAGACATGACTGAAATGAGAGAACAGTGAATTATATACCAGGACACTGAAAGAAGCTGTACTACTCTTGGTGATCCTTAAGGAAATGTGGAGAATGGAAAAAATGCCAAAGTACTGAAAATAGGCAAATGTTCCAATTTTCTAAAAGGGAAAGAAATTAGAATTGTCAAGTTTTAGGCTGATTAGCTTAACTTTGGATTTCTGGATATATTAAATTCAGAAGTCATCTGCCTAGAGATGTTAATCGAACTCATCAAGGAAGAAAGTCTAGAGAAAGAAAAAAAGAGAAAGTAGACTGAGGATAGAGCTAGAGAGGATCTCCACATGCGGAGGGTAGGAGGAGGAGAATGACTGAGCCAAGGAGATTGAGAAGGATCAGGCAAACAAGGAGGACCAGAACCAAGAGAGAGGACAAGAAAGAAGCCCAGGAGAAAGCAACACTGGCCGAATCAAAAGTTACAGAGAGGTGAGACTGGTAATATTCTCTATCTCACAGGACTGTTCTAAGGATCAAATGAGATAACATAGGGGCTTTACAAGCCTGCAAGTACTAAATAAATGCTAGCCATTATCAACCTTGGTGAGAGGATTTTCAGTTGAATGATAGGGTCAGAAATTGAATGGCAAGGGACTGAGAAGCAAGTATTAAGTACAGAATTTTATATCCCTTTCTATGATTTTGATGGTGAGAGAGAGATGAAATATAGGGCAATAGCATGAGGTAGAGGCAACTGTTTTAATAAAGTTAATAAACTGTTTTGATAAAGTTGCTCTCTGGCGCTTTCATATATTGCCTGCCTTATATAGCTTCATTCTTTGGAAAAATACATGCTATTTGATTTGTGTCCTCTGAGTCCCTAGAATTTTTGAAGATGTCTATTTTGTGGGGAGGCTATAGGTCAAATAATTTTATCTGAGGTGACTTGAGTGAGGTTTTCTATGACAAAAGTTCTGTAATGGGCTCTGCCAACCATCTTTGCCATGTTCTTAATTTCTCCTCAAGACTTGGAGGCACAAGAATATTTATTTGTTCTTCTGGCTTATAAAAACAGCACCCATTGCCTTTGGCTTGGTAAGAATGTACATAATAATAAACATGCCACACTAAAAATAGCAATTGCATTCCAATGAAATCGAATAAAATTCCCTCCTCTAATGACTCAGGTCTTGTTAGATTAAACTGTTAAGAGAATTGTAAAGATCAGTCTTCTACATGGACTAGCCAGATACTCTGTCTTTAGCTCCCTGGGTGAGAGAATCCTATAAGGTCTCAATGTAGTAGTGTCACTGAGGTCCATGCAGATTCTGGAGAACAGAGAAGTTCAGTCACAAGATCATCTGAGTCCTGCCCCGAAACCTATCAATTTGGGCATTATCAAAATAAGAACTAGAAATATGGAATCGCCTCTCCAATCCTGTACTAAAGAAGAGACACAGAACCTGAGAAAGTCTTCCTATCTGCTTACCTTTAAATAATACATTCTCCTTTCTTTAATCTTTCCTTGGTCTGCATCTAGCCCTATCTTTTTATCCTACCAATTCAGCAGGAGTTAACAACCCAACTCTCAAGTATTATAGACATCTGGACAGAGCAGATAATAACAATTGCTGACCTTTACACAATGCTTTAAAGTTGGCAAAATATTTCACATATATTAACTACTATCCATAAAGGAACTGTTACTCTTGAATTGTAATACCTTTAAGGAGCAAAGAAGAAGTTAATTAAAAAGTTCACCCTGAGTCCACAGGAGGAAAAGAAAGACAAGATTTGAAATCTAGCACAATGTTAACTTTTTTTGGGGGGGGGGAAACTACTTAATATGTATGTGATATCATGCTATACACTGAAGAGGACACAAAAATTAATTGTCATGGGCCCTGATTTTAAGTGGCTTTTAGTGCAGTGAAAGGGCTAAAATATATTTACACATAAATAAAATATAACACAAAGCAATAGTGCAAAAATACATTGGAGATGTTCGAGCAGAGTGTTATATGAAGGTTGATGGATACAGTGATTATTTCCTGTTGGCAGAACATTGAAGGCTTCATTGAGGAGATGGAATTTTAGCTGGGCCTGGTTAGGATGGGTAGCATTTCAACTTGTTGAGTAAGCATCCAACTTCCCTATTTATTCCAGGGGCTCCTAAATACCTCTAGGATTAAATTCGAAGTCCTCTGCTTGGAATGTAAAGCTCTTCACAACCTGGTCCCCATCTACCTTTCTCCAGCCTTATCATACATTACTCCCCATCACACACTCTACAATTCGGACATATTTGTCTTCTTACTATTCCTCATACCTGACACGCAGTCTCTTGAATCCATGCCTTTGCCCTGGCCATCCTTCTCCCTCATTCTTGGAGTGCATTCCTTTCTCTCCTCCACTGTCAGAATCTTTTATTTCCTTCAAAGATTTGGCTGAAACGCTACCTTCCACAGGAAGCCTTTCCTGAGCTCCCCACCCCATTACTATTTATTTATTTTGTATCTACCTACATATTTACAAGTGTCTCACTGACAGAATTTTAGTTCCTTGAAGAAAAGGATTGTTTCACTCTTGTCTTTGTATCTCCAGGGCTTAACACAGATATGGTAGGTATTTAATAAATGCATATTCAGAGATGGAGTAGAGTATGGTACTTACTGCATTAAAAATTAAAATATCTTAGTATTATAATTAAAATAATTTCGACCTCACTTTGACCCTTAGGAGGTGATAGGGAACCGCTGGAGTTTAAGGGGAAAACTTTTGGAACAAGCGCTGCTAAATGTACATGACTTATTTGCCTAACTTAGACTATTTGTTCGGTGAAGTCAGGTTCCATTTCTCGATATCCCCCATAGTGCCTAATAATGGCTTGCTGACAGTATGTACCCTCTCAATATTGGTGATCGAGTTAACAACCATTCTGTCTTTTGGGAAATACTACCAACCACGGAAGTCAGTTGGAATCTGCTCCCCCAAAATCACTGCACTGTGTGCTCACTTACCTAGCCAGCAAGTCAATCAGCTCCAATTTGGACATCCCATCAGGAAGCAGTCGAGGAATTGCAGCAACACAGGTTCTGAAAAGGTCAATTTTTGGCTTTCTCTCACCCCTGAAAGTTGAAAACAATATTTATAACTAAAAAAAGTTCTGAAATTTTTTTAAAATGTGAACTTATATCTCTACCTGTACATATAGGTATGTGGGATCATAGAATTTTAAAGACAGCTATGTTAGAGACCATTTAGTCCAACTTCCTTAGTTTTCAGATCAGGAAACTGAGACCCTGAGAAGTTAATTGATCTGAACAAGGTCACACAGTTAGTTTGTGGCAGAGAAAGAAGGAGAATCCAGGGCTCCTCTTGGTCCAGCATTAAATTCATTATACTATAATTACTTTCTAACATATAAACAACTAGACTGGTCAGCTCCAAGAGATTTGAAAAAAGTTTAAATGAAAGACACAGCTGTGGATTGGAGGAAAAAATGTTTATGCACCAAAATGTTGATATCAGTATCATAGAATTACAGAATGTTAGAGCTGGAAGGGGCCTGACAGTCATTCAATTCAATTCTCTTATTTTATCTTATAGATGAGGAAACTGAAAGCCACAGACGGGAAAGGAATTGGTCAAAGTCACACAGGTAGTAAGTGGCAATGTCAGGATTAGAATCTAGGTCATCTGATGGCAAATCCAAAGCTCTTTCTACTATACTCTACCTATCATATTCTTAAGTGGTTTGCCATTCATTCTGTAGATCCATGGGCCCCAGTATTTACTGGCTATATTGAAAATATGAAAGCCAGTATGGAGTAATGGACAGAAAGTCAGTCCTGGAGCCAGAAGGACCTAGGTTTAAATTACATCTCTTACACATACTGGCTGGATGAGTCATTTAACCTCTTAGTGTTCTAAGCAACACTGAATCCACTTTAGTAGAAGGAGTTTTCTCATTTGGGAGATCCCTATAACAGTCAAATGATGGGTCCAATCCCTTTCCCTATCTCTATGGAAAAGATCACCAAAATCAAACATAAGTATGAGCATAGTATCAGTGAGGATTACACTACATTCATTCCCAAAGACAGCATTCAAAAATAGGGTATTAATGACATGAAGCTACAGCCTCCTCCAATAGGCAACTGAAGGTATCTCTTAAGAAGCTTATCCTCTTTTCTACATATTCCAGGGGAACACAATGGATCGAACACCAAAAATGTGTTCCATAACCTAGCCCTGTCTGAAAAATGGGCATAGCCATCCTACAGGGATAAGAGTACATTATATTTATGACCTCTGAAGTTACATAGACAGGAAAGAACTCTGTGAGAATATTTCATCTCCTTTTCAATCACATTGCTGAGAATGTGCAGGATGTATACAAGGCATACCTGCCTTGAGCATCCTGTCTGTCCTGTATTTACACTGTGTAAAATTAGCAAGGAAACAATACATTTCATGGCAAACTGCTTTGACTTTTCATTGTTTATACAGATGGTCATTTGACTTTCTGCCACTTACTTTCTCAATAATTTTATAGAAAAATGAAATCAACTAGAAATGTTTTAAGATAATTTACTTGTTGAAAGGCTATGATCATATATTTAAATTCTAACACCTTATTCTCTTCATAAAGAATGCCAGATTGGTTCAAAGTTAAAATCCTCTTAGGAAAAAGATAGTATTGAGAATGCAAAACAACTCAGAAGCTTGTCACTCTTTTTTTGGGTCATAATTTTCTCTCTAAATTTATTTTTTCAATTAAAGAAGCATCTATTTCCTATCTTTCCCACCTTACCTCCTCATTAAAAGAAAGAAAAACAAAACCTTACTAACAACTGTACATCATCAAAAAACCAAATTCCTACATTGGCCATGTTTCCAAATGTAGAGGACTCATCATGCATCTTGAATCTATCACCTCTCTGTCAGGAGGTAGGTAGCATGAGAAGTCATTCACTCTTGAAATGGTGTCTATAGCAAATACATAAATACCAAGTGGAATTCATTCTCATTACAACAGGAAAGTGACAGACAGACATTTTGCAATGTTTAGGATGATGTTTTGCTGTATGAGATTGTTTCTTAGCATGTATTTATAAGGGTTATTATCTTGAGTAGAGAACTGTTAATGCAAAAAAAAAAAAGTTAAATGCAGCATTCTGGGTTGGTTGAATAGCATAGAATGACATTCTAGTCCTTCTAGAAGACCTTTCTCATGAGTTCTATCTGATTCCTGAGATGTAATTTAAGCTGAGGTCTTTCAGGCTCCAAGTCTGGCTTCCTATCCACTACTCCATACCGGCTTTCATATTTTCAATGTAGCCAATGAAGTTTCTTCTATCTACTGATGGGAAGTTATGCCTTTAAACCAAACTTGAACCTGGTGATCTGACCTTGTTTTTCACTTGTACTAATGTATATAGATTAAAAAACTCTCCTAAGATTGCTTACCAGATGTTTCAAAGAGCTGGGATTAGTTTTAGAGCTGCCTGGAAACAGCTGACCTTGATTGGCTTAAAGCAGAAAATCAGCTCTGCAAGACTGATAAAGCATTGCCTGGATTAAAAACTTTAATTAGTTCATGATTTCCTCTTCCTCTCTAACTTTCTTTATGGGAAGCATGAGAACCATGAGCAACGTTTAACTAAAGAAACATTATTAGCAGATGTCAAATTATTTATTAACATTTTTATTATTGCTGTTATCTTTGGCCAGCTCAGATGTCCAATAATAGCATCACTCATAAAAGGGGCAAAGAATGGAGAGGTAGCGTCATTGAATTTTCAAATTCATGTCTAGAGAAGACAAAGGCTGAGAAAGTTGCAGACGCAACTGCAAACTTCAATTCCACAGATTCTTGGTTTCATGGACCCTGTTAAGTTAGGAAGCCCTAGCGATTTGCACAACCTAGTACGCACTTAATAATGTTTGTTAAATTGAATTAAGAGAGCTCCACTTTTACTAATTATATTTAACTCTTCTGGTTTTGGGTAACACCAGACTATTTTAAATGGCTTGTCCAGTTTCCATTTTATTTTTGGAAAGGTAGAATTAAAATTTCATGTTGTGTTCCCCCTCCTCCCTACAATGCACTGTGTATTTATTTTGTATTTATGCTATATTTATTTTCTGTGAACATTTTATATTCTGTGCATTTGTATATCCAATACCTAGCAGTACCTGGTTAATAATACACGCTTAATAAATGCTTGTTGATTGATTGATTGACATGGTTCTATCATGGAAAAAAATCAGCTAAATTTGTAAAACCTCACTTTATCTGTTATCCTGTCTGGGTTACTGAGGTTGGGGAAAGGCAATGATGATGATAATAATAACAGTTAACATTTATGTGGTACCTACTTTGGCTAGGCACTGTGGTAAGTGCTTTACAATTATTAGCTCATTTGATCCTCAGAACAACCCTAGGAGGTAGTTGCTATTATTATCCCATTTTACAGATAAGAAAATGGAGATAAACAGAGGTTAAGTGACTTGCCCAGGGTCCCAAAACTAGTAAGTCCATATCTGAACTCAGGTCTTCCTGACTTCAAGTCCAGCACTCTATCTATTATTCCATGAGCAAGAAGAATTTTCCATAAAGTTTTAGATGATCTGCTATATGATTTAAAAGATTCACAATTTGATCAATGTATATACTCCCTCTACTGATGGAGATCATAACCCTCCACACTTTCTAAGATGGCCTTTATGAATTGCTATGATCTAAAACATTAATCACTTGGTATTGGACAACCTGGTAGATAGAATGTAATGAGTCTCTCCAAACTTAGCTAGGCTGGCCCTTAGAGGCTTGACATGTAATCTGTTGTTAGGCCTACACTTGAAGCCTTTCCACCTTAGTAAGACCTGCCAGAGCTTAGATTCCACTGGAATTGTCTTTGATCACCCAAGGTCACTTGTCACATAAAGATGATAGAGTAGGGCTCGTTTACTACACAAATTAATTATTCGTGTATAGGTATGCCAACATTTTTTAGCATAACAACATTTGGGAGACTTTTAATCTATTTTTTTCTCTTGATCATCATTTATAATATCTATTAGGTCTTCTACTTATGGTTAGTCACTCAATAAACATTTATTAAGTACTTACTATTGTGATAAGCACTTGGGGATACAAAAAAGCAAAAGTCTCTGCTCTCAAGGAGCTCATAGTCTAATGAGAGAGATAATGATCAAACAATTATGTACAAGCAAGATACATATATAAATATACATAAGCATATATGTATAGATAACATAATGCATATATACATACATGTATGTATACACGTGTGTGTGCACAGAGATAGACATAGATATGACAAATTAGAGAGAATCAACAGAAAGAAGGTACTAGAATTAAGGGGGATTGCGAAAAACTTATTATAGAAAGTGAGATTTTAGCTGAGACTTGAAGGAAGCCAGGGAACCCAGGAGGAAGAAGCAAGGAGAGAGAATTCTAGGCATGGGGGACTAGGGTCTATATATCTTAATATAGTAGACAGAGTGCTGGACTTGGAGTCAGGGAGACCTGGGTTCAAACCCCACTTAGACTCATATTATCTGGAAAAGCTGCTTAATTCTCAGTTTTATCAAATCTAGAATAGGATAATGCTAGCACTTAGCTCATAGGACTGTTGTGGGGACCAAATGCGATATAAACAAGGTGCTTTGTAAGCCATAAAGTGCAATGTAAATATAAGCTATTATTATTGTTATTATTAACATCATTAAAAGAAATATTTTGAGGAAATTACCATTCAGAAGTAACCACTCTCAAATAGCATAAGTATAAAATACATACACATACATGTATAACAAGAAAATTTTTTAACATACCATTTGGGAGTGGTTATTTCCCAGAAGTATTTCCTTATGTATATCACATATTATATATATATATGTGTGTGTGTGTGTGTGTGTGTGTATAAAATTACTTATATAATATATATCACCAGTCAGCAGAATTATTTCCATACATTCTAAGAATATGGAAGAATGAAATCATTTCAGTTAGAGATTCTTCAACGTCTCTACTAAGCACTGGTGAGTTGAGAATCAAAACCCTGAATGATGTACTGATTAAGGATGATCTGGGTCAATCCCCAGGCAGACTTGGTGAGATTGCTGTGCAGATCAATCCAGAGCAATGTGAGCTCCACTTCATTCAAGCTCAGTGCTGGAGCTGGTCATGGAAATGCTCCATTCAGTGTTAGTTCCAGGATGAGAGGTGGGACGTAACTGTATGAATATGAAAATGCTGCTTACACGTGTAGGATTTTGTGTCCAGGCTGTCAGTTTTGATTTCTTTTACAGCAGTCACACAAACCTCTTAAAATGATTCTAAGTGCCCTTTCAAATACATAAAAATGCAGAACTCTAACTTAATCCTCTTATTCTCTTTTTTGGGATTTGTTTTTGCCTTTTTTTGTATCTCTATCATTTAGCACAGTGTCTGGCGCATAGTAGGAGATTAATAAATGCTGGCTGATTGAATGATTTTTGGTTAATTATAACTAAATTTACAAATCATAGGATAATTTGTCTCTAGCAATATCCAGTTACCAATCTGGATCTTTAGATTTTGGTTAAGAAAATGATCATAGTATAATATAATGGGAAGGTCAGAACATCTGAACTCTCCTTTATCTAGTATTCCTTAAAAACCAGTATTACAAATAATGACTAATATTTGTAC
This sequence comes from Vombatus ursinus, assembly GCF_900497805.2. Lineage (NCBI taxonomy): Eukaryota > Metazoa > Chordata > Mammalia > Diprotodontia > Vombatidae > Vombatus > Vombatus ursinus. Next base: position 7,790,148 of record NW_020954591.1, read on the forward strand.
AGTGCTTTAAGGTATGAAGAGTACTTTACAAATGTTATTGCATTTGATCCTCATAACAATCCTGGGAGGTAGGGGATGTTATTATCCCCATTTTACAGATGAGGAAACTGAGGCAAACAGAGGTTAAGTGACTTGCCCAGGGTCACACACTTAGGTCTTCTTGACTCCAGACACAATGTTCTCCTCATTGCCCCATCTATCAACTATGAGATAGCTGGTTTAACCAGAAATGGTGAGTGGGGTTCAATTACTTCTGCTCAATATGCTGGGAAAATTCTTGTGATGTTAGATACTGGGAAGAGATGAAGGCAATATTTATAAGGATGTGCTTTCTGGGAATTGGTAACATTCCACATGATATCACTACATGGGCTTGAAGTAGAGCTTGGCAGTCATTTACCCTTGCTCCACATCTCTTTCCTGAAAAAAAATATACGCACGAGTTCAGACACCCCTGGATATCTGCCTACTTTTTCCAATGTATGAGATACAATTAAGAGAGAGTGGCTAGTCCAGTGCCTTGTACACAGTAGGCACTTAATCTATGCTTGTTGCATTGAGTTGTTGAATTTTTAGGTTCATCCTAATTTCTGTAATTGGCCATAATATAAATGTTGGCAACCCCCCCCCCCCTTTTTTTTTTTTTTTTTACAATTTTAGTTGCAATAAAACTAAATGATGGGTTATATAAACCCATAACTCAGCATAGACTGAGTATAATATCAACATTCACTCACTCAAAAGTTAGTCCTTACTAGAACTTACGTGATCATGTCTTCAGGCTCTTTGTTTAACATCTGGACATTCGTCAGCATCATACATCTTCCCACTTCTTTATCAAGATGTCTTAAAATGTTGTCTACGGCTTTTCGTACTTGAGAGTAATACAGAGACATACCTAAAAAGATGGGCATTGTAACTGCATTTTTGACTACATACATCTTATTGAGGATTTCGAATGCCTGGAGGAAAAGTTAACCACAGGAATGTTATAAAAATAAGTCAGAAAAAGTATGTATTCTATATCACAAATACTACTGCCTCAATTTGAAATTTTGGTTCTTGTCTAACAAAAAAATCACATTATTGCTGATTAAATGAATAAATGATAAGTCTTATCCTAGATCAGTATTTTAATAGTTTCATAATACCAGCTGCTGAACTGTCAGTGTAGGATTTATTTTAATAGAATAGAGAAGAAAGGCTTTGAGGCACAATATAATTTAAAGTTAGGAAAAGAAGAATTAAACTTAACATTCTAGATATTCCCACAGACTGGAAATACTATGGTTTTATGGTTTTCTATTAAATATGGGATTAATGTCCTGCAGTAGAATGCAAATAGGGATTGAATGTAAATAGACACCTATAAAAATGGAATTGAAAAGCTTGGACCTCATCAAAATCACTGCCAATGTATATTGCTTCTCTGGTTCTGGCTTAAACCTTTTATTTTACCATACTTGTGAATTCTACAATTATAGCTAACTACTTTAATACAGGAAGTTTCTTCTCATGCTTCTTTCCTGTCTTGTTAGGTCATAAACCCAATATATTTGCTACTTGGCAATTATCATATGGATTCTTTACCAGATTTCTAAATTCTGGAGCTTTGCAGGAAACTAATATCAGAGCAAATAAACTCAACATTGTTTTGGTAAATAAAAATAAATTTTGTTGAGAAAATCTTATGTAAAGAAAAAAACTCAGTAGGCAACATGGCTCAAAGTAGGATTTAGGGTATTTAAAGCATATACTGGACAATCTGCTGTAGGACAACAAGAAAAAAACGAACTATAAAATAAAATTTTTCTGTTGGACTGTTTCATAAACAGGATTATCTCCTAAAGCACACAGATGTCTTGGAACATTACTGCAGATTTTGGATTATCAATATTAAAAGATTGGAAAGACCAAAGATAAAAACTCAACATTTTGAAGCCAAAATATTCATCCAGGAAGTGCCAAGAAGATTAAAAGAAATCTAATAAAGCACAGCATGAATTAATCAAAAGACTGGATGACAAGATTTCTCACTAATTACTTTCATAATGACATTTAAAGATAAGTTTTACTAAAGAAAAGCATATCTTAGTCATTCCAAAAGTTCAAGAAGGTTAAAATCCAAAGCATGTATATCACTCACCTATCATCTTAGCCTCCTCTTCAGTTAGAGTCTTACTCAAGTAAGTTTTCTTCACTCTCAATGTGTTTCCTGAAGGGAGGACAGCTCCTGTTACTGGCATGGGAGGCTCACCATCCTTCTGTTGTAAACTATCAGCTATTACCAAGAAGGCCCTCAAACCTATGTTCATTCTCTGTAAGAGAAAATATAGGAAGGGTGAAGTAGAAAGAATTTCACTGTTCTCATGGAAATAAAAGATAACTCTTCGGGAGAAGTAAAGTTTGGTCATATTCACAAAGCACTCTTATGTACAAAATACCCAGGGTATCATTTGAATTTGGTCATGGGGGTCAACATGGGGTAGGGAAGATGGGTGAACACATGGCACACACAAACAAATCTCAAATTTAACTCAGAAAAAGTACAAATCTAAGTCAGGTATTGCTAAAACCACTGAAACATATGAAATTCCATGCTACCTTGGTACAATGGTCCATCGAGATCAACAGTTCCCAAGTGGATCATGGACCACTAGTCCACGGAAGTTGCCTTTTATGATGCTGACTTTTAAAAGTTAGGATATGCCCATCAACCATCTGTAATTTTCTTGAACAACCTTTTATCTATCTGTTACAAAGATGGAATCTTTTTGGGGGGGTTATATTTGGAAAAAAGATGTTAATAAAAATAATAACGAAAGAAATAATTATAATAAGCAACAAACTTTGTATCTAAACCCTTCTTAAAGTTATATTTTCTCAGCTCTTGGATAGCAAGTTCAATAAATTTACTATTTTTTTGGGGGGGGGTTGTAATTCCTTTGATTCATCCTAAAACTTTAAGAGATGTCCATTCATTCTAATATTCTAAAATCTCTTATCCCTATCTTTCATCATTATAGACTATGATCATCTTCCTCCACTGACTCTACTCTCTAGACTGAAGTACTAGTCTTTTCAATCTATTGTTGTACATAAGTCCTTCTGTCCTTTGTTTATGTTAAATGTTCTTTCCTGCACTTTTTCTAGTTCTGGGTCTTATGGTGCCACAAAATGGAACTATACACAGCATTTTGGACAAGGACACATGATGCATAATGCCTTTAAATATATCACCACAATGAATAAATGTAGAAAGGGTTGATGAATGAAGTCAACTCTCAATTGTACCCAAATGAATTATCCAATTTGTAGATTATCCATAGCAACCCCAAGGCCTCTTTGTCTTTGTTGCTGGGCTGGGTTCTGGTCCATTTACAACAGAGGTGAGATAAAATGATTTTTGAGGACAAGAACAGAGGTAGTGGAGTATGTGCATCTGTGGGGGATGGGGAGAGGAGAGACTGCTGGCTATACACTTTTTATTTCATTCTAAAGACAAATACCCAATTTCCTTGCATTGGCTGTACTTCTTTTCTCCTCAATGTTCAGTTTGCTGCATTGTCCTGGACAGTAAAAATATTTTATGTAGGCTTATAAATTTTTAAATTTATCTGCAAGGATGATTTAATCATTTCCTCCAATGCTCCATGTTATTTTAGGTTAAGGCAAAAGTAAGAGGAACTGAGTATCAGAAACCCACAAAGGCAAAATCCCATTGTCACAGGATATATTAGAAAATCTTCAGGTATTTAGTGAAAACATATTGTAAACGTCCATACAAAATCACTCTTCAATCCTCATCTGAAATGCATGGCACACATGGCATTGAACACGAACACTATGAAATTATCTTATCTTTGGTCTCATTCCTTAATCAGTTTCATTCTATTTTTTTCCCCATACAACTACACTCACACCTTGCTTCAGTGTCTGCTGTAAGGTGTATGAAAATCACTTTAAAGATTATTCCAAGCCAGTGGTGTACAGATAGCAGCAGCTGTGGGTGTAGACCATCTGGGTTCAAGCCTCAATTCTAAGCCCCTTTCCAGCTGAATGAATAGCTAGTTCATGAGAAGAGGAGTCATTTAACTACTCTGAGCCTCATATTTCTACTTTGGAGGGTTGCCATATGGATGAAATGAGTGAATGTATGCAAAGTCCTTCATATATTATAAAATGCTATTAAAAGGTCATTTATCACTTTTTAGGGCAAGTCTGTCTCTTAGGTCAGTCCTAAAGGTCAGACTTTTTTTATGTTTAATATTCCTAACAGTCCTAGACACCAAGACTGCCATTTCTGTTACTGGCTCAACCTGAGCACCCAGGAGGAAGAACGACGTAGAGGTACCTATCTGTTGACAAATGTCATGATAGGTTGTCTGTTTTCTTCAGTGACTGAGCACGGAGGACACTCTCAATGAATATTTGTTGGTTGAGTGATTGACTGCTGGGAATAATTTGCAGAGTTAAGGGTGATGGTGGCAGCAGCAGAACAGCGGCAGTAGCTGCTAGTTAACATGTTCTACAGATGCAAAATGCCAAGACAGTCTGGGTATGTCCTGGCGGAGTCTAAGGCGGCCTTACCAGGCATTGCTGGTGTGGTCACTGTTTTTAAGCCAGCAGATAGAAACATCAATCTGCCTTGGTGATTACCAGACATGTTTCTAACTACAAATGAGGCAGTATGCTTTTATAGAAAGAACACTGGACTAAGAGTTATAAGACACCTGCCTTCCAGTCTTGATTTTGTCTTTAACATACTATATGACCTTGGGCAAGTCATTGCTACCTCTATGGCACTCAATTTCCCACCTGTAAAATGAAAGGGTTGAACTTTATCTCTCAGATCCCTTCCTGATGTAAGGCAGACATTCTTAATCTGGAGTCCATGGAGAGATTTCAAGTGGTTCATGAACTTAGCTGGGAAAAAAAAAATCTACATCTTTATTCTTACTAACATCTAACTAAAATTTGTCAGGGCAGCTGGATGGTGCAGTGGATAGAATGCCGGCCCTGGAGTCAGGGCCTCAGACAAGTACTAGCTGAGTGACCCTGGACAAGTCGGTTAACTGTGTTTGCCTCAGTCTCCTCATCTGTAAAATGAACTGGAGAAGAAAATGGCAGATCACTCCAGTATCTTTGCCAAGAAAACCCCAAATGCAGTCGTGAAGAGTTCTACATGACTGAAACACCTGAACAAACTAAAATTTAGCATTTCTTTCAATTATGAATTAAAAAAAAACTATTCTGAGAAAGTGTCCATAGGATTCACCATACTGCTGAACGGGTCCATGACACCCCAAAATGGTTAAGAACCCTGGTTCTAAGGTTTGATGCTCCGTGCTTCTTTGATGATTTTTGATTCTTATTTCAAGGACTGACAATACACATTGGAACCCAGTTTCAAAAAAGTAAGTGTTGATAATCAAAATAACATTGTTTCAAATTTTCCTTTTCCGAAACACAGTGACAGACTCCGGCCCAGTGGAATGAGCACTGGGTTGGGGGTCGGAGGACCTGGGTTTGAATCTTGGCCCTGCCCTTTAGTATCTGGGTGACCACGGGCTCAGGGAGTTTTTCCTCCACTGCAAAGTAAAGGGGCTGGATTAGGTGGTCTTTGAAATCCCTTCCACCTCTAAAACGATGCTCCTTTGAGTTGTACTTTTGGGGGCAGGAATGAATACACTGACATCCCCAAAGTCTCATTACAGGGTTAAGCTTCAATAGCTTAAAATCATGCTAAGACTTTTGGGGAACCTTGTATAGCCAAATAGCATACAGACATTTTCAAATTCAAAATCTGTTCATCTAAACTTTTACTTTGGAAATTCCAGAACCCTATGCTGTTTATTCAAAAAACATGACATTCGACAGAAACCTATTTCTAATGTTTTAGGAAACATTTCCCTCCCTTCGACCCCAATCCCTCATAGTAAAAATGTTTCTCTGTCAGAATGGAACACACAGCCAATATAAAATTTACAAAAAGCTTCATACCTCTGGATTGAGACTGAAAGCTTTTGCTGGTTTTCCAACACAAAGGAAGTCAAAAATAATTTCCTTCATTGCAAAATCTAAACGTTCCTACAGGAGAAAAAAACAGACAAGAAAGTTTTCTGGTTACAAATTCAACATGAAATTGCTTTTGTCTTCTTCTGTCCCTTCAAATGGCAACCTGGAGCAGTAGGGAGTGAGCCAGCTTTGAAGCCAAGAAGACTTGGGTTTGAGTCTAGCCTCTGACACATGCTGAATGTGTGACCCTGAGCAAGTCACTTAACCTCTTGGGGATCTAGGCAGTTCTCTAAGACTGTAGGTTGTAGGGAGGGTGCTAATTTACATTGGTAGAAGGGAGCTTGGTCTTCCTTATCAAGGAGTTCCCTATACCAACCAGAACCACAGTTCCAGTGTCTATCCCTTAGTCCTTTCAAAATGGCTACTGTTAAATGAAAGGCAATCTATGTAGAATTGTATTTGAATCACAGAGAATTCCCCCAGGGAAGAGAATATGCACTGAACTTTTGGTAAAATAACTGTTTTTGCTTTTATGTTTTTTTTTTCTGATTGATGCTTTAGATATTTTTCAAAAATGCAATTAGGCTCTATAGTAGAGAATGACTAATTAAAAAAAAACAACTTTTTAAAAAAAAACAGCTTATGGAAATTTATAACTATGGTTACTTCTAATGGCAGCCTTGGTATTTCTTGGTGACGTTTCTCCTTGTCACTATTTTTGGAACTATTATTAGAAATTGGAAATTTTCACTGCTCTCCAACATTTAGGAGCCCTTAGCTCTTCCTACAACCAAAGTTGCAAGGAATGACTCAGATTCAGTAAGCAGGGGCTATTTAAGTAAAGATATTTATTTAAGGAAAGATATTTATTTATGTAACACCAGCAAGGTGGTGCAGCGGATAGAGCACCGGGTCTGGACTCAGGAAGACCCTGAGTTTAAATCCAGCCTCAGACATTTATTAGCTATGTGACCCTGGTAAAGTCACTTAACCGCTATTTATTTCTTTCCTCTTGGAATCCTTGATTAAAAGCTCAAGAATCACTTTCATTATAGAAGCCATTTTGGTACGGCTCTCCCCTATCCCCTACCAGCTGCTGGTATCTTCCCCTCTAAGGTTAATTGTATCTACTTTGAACATCTTTTGTACATATATTGATATGTATTGGTTGCTTCCTCCATTAGAATGTAAGCTGTTGAAAGAGGAAGGGGATGGTGGAATAGGTCAGAAACTTCCAGGCTCTCCAGATTTTCTCCACAAACAGACAGAAAATCACCATGAAACAAACGTAGAGCAGCAAAATTAAAGGGGTAAAGCAGCTGCCCTCCTAGGATAACTTGAGAGGACCTCAGAAAGGACGGGGCCTGCAGGGGCTGAGGTCTGGCCTGAGGGAAGTATAGACCCCTCCAGGCCAACTCCACTGAATCATCAAACAGTAGGCCCTGAGGGAAGCAGATTGGCCTCAAGAAATTTTGCTTCAACTTTCACCTCACTCTAGGCAGCAAGAAATTTCACCTCATAAACTTTCCCCTCACAGACTCAGGAACTTTCACCTCACAAACTTTCATTGAAGGAACAGCTGACGCTGAGAGGCAGAAAATTTAAGGATGTCTTCCCCCCGCCCCATGCAGGATTGGGATTTGGGAGGGTGGGGGGATAAAATGGGGGAGACTTTAGGAGGGGTGAGTGAAGTGGAGAGTAGGAGGGTGAGGGGGGAGAGGGTAAAGCAAAAAGACAGGCTGAGAAAGAAAATAGTGAATAAAAATAAGATGGAAGGAAATTCACAAATAGTAATTATAACTTTGAATGTGAATGAGATGTTTATAGTAGCTCTTTTTGTGTTGGCAAAGAACTGGAAACCGCAGAGATCCCCATCAGTTGGGGAATGGCTGAACAAGTTGTGGTGTATGGTTGTGATGGAATGCTATTGTACTATAGAAATGATGAGCTCAATGATCTTAGAAAGGCATGGGAAGACTTACATGAAATAATGAAGAGCAAAGTGAGCAGAACCAAGAGAACATTGTAAACAGTAACAGCAATTAATAGCAATATTGTTTTAAGAAAGGTTTTGAACAACTAAGTCATTTACACTATTATAAATACACAAATTAAAAATAAAGAACATATGATCTGTTTGTTTTTTTATTTATTCATTCATTCATTCATTCATTCATTTATTTATTTATTTATTTATTTATGGGCAAGTGTGGTTAAGTGACTTGCCTAGGGTCACACAGCTAGTGTGTCAAGGGTTTGGTTTAAGGCCAGATTTGAACCTCAGGGCCGGTGCTGTATCCACTGCACCACCTAGCTGCCCCCATCTGCGTATTTCTTAAGATGGAGGAGGTTCCCTAAATGATCCTGGACAGCTCCTTGGGGCCAGGGGCTCTTCCATTACCTGGGCAATGAACTGGATGATTTTCACAAAGATGTTCAGAGGCATGTCTCTGGGTACCACACCACGGGATCCTTTGGGGAAAAGTGTTGTGATGATGGTTATAAGTCGGCTAAAAGATAAGGAAAAAACAAAGCACAAGAGAGAGAAAACAAGCATTGTTGGCTGAGCTCTCATTCTTTAAGGAAACATAGCAGATGGTATTTCTTGTCTAAGTATCACTGAAAATGTGGGGGGAAAAAAGGAACACAAATCACCTCCGCCCCCTTAGTCTCATTTACCAAAAAATTTTTTTTTACAGGAAAATACTTTTTATGAAAACTAAGCATAGTTAGGAGATAAGTGCCTTCTTCAAATCTCCCCTCCTCCTTTTATCATGGGTAAATGCAGTTCTTGGTTTGGGCTGCTGTCACTGGACTTCCTGCAGAGAACCACCCTTGTGAGAACAGTTGCTTTGGTTAACAACTGTTTAAGTGACAAGTAAATAAAACCTGGGAAATTGTTCTGCAGTCGTCCCTTTAAAAGCAATCATACCTTGGTTCAAACAATAGTTTAGATCACACTGCAGGAGAACATGCTATCCCACTCATCTCTGAGCATTTTGACCGTGAATCCAAACCAAAACCTTTACCTCTGAGTAGCTGTATTGCTTTCACATTTGATTCTAATCATGTAAACCCACAGTAGTCGATACAGGGACTCCAGTGCAACTCGGGCCATCTTGGGGTCTTTATTCTATAACAAAAACAAAGAGGTGAAACTCACACTTGAGCAGGGAGGAGAGATATTATTCTTCTAAGTAATCTTGGGAATAGAGAGCCTAGTATGACAGCAGAGCACACTCACCTGGAATGTGGGGAGTGGCCAGATCCTTGACCCTAGGGGCAAGGCAGTGCTTGAATATTACCCATATGTGTGGACAGGAAATTTAGGTGACCACCAGGAGAAGTCAGGAGAGTAATTCCAAAAATATAAACTTACTTTCCTCTATATCTAGATATGGACACAGCAGAGAGTCCGAGACGAGGGAAGCTGAAGAGTTTTGCCTACACGATTTTCATCAGAATATGTGTAATTCCCAGTATGAAAGGATTTTTCTTATTCTTTTCGTAACACCCTTGTTGCCTAGATCCATTTTCCTTTCTTTTAGTCTATAAACACAGACTCTTCCTATTCTTCCATCTTTTCAATTCTGAGTTTAACCATCAGTCTTCACATTATCACAGTCTGTCTCATTTTTCTTTCTTTATCCATTCAATTGCTGCTCTTACTTTAGCTATTTTCCCTCTTAGCTGAATTAATTGGGAACATACTAATTCAGAATTTGTGACAACTGTGAAATAGGTCTGGCCAAAGTCTATCTTTGCACTATCACTGAGTTGAAAAATGGAAAGGTTTGCAAGGAGAACTGGGTAATTTACAAAAACTAGATATTTAAGCATTCTTAAAATAACTTTAGAGCCTGCATTTACATATAAAAAGGAATCCTTCTTATCTATTTATTAAAGAAGGTCTGACGGAGACTATCACTTGGCAACTTTGTTAATGATACTATATGTTCTTGAGACTAATAACACTGCATTTCTTTGAAAATATGCTATGATTCTGTCTTTTCATTAGTTCAGATTGGATATTCTCCAATAATTACAGATAATGAATTGTACATAATGATGATAATTGCTCCAATTTTATGCTTTTAAAAGTGCTTTCACACTTAAGTCAGTTAAACAAACATTTAATAAACACCGAATCCATACAGAATATTGTCAGCTGCTAGTGTTAGGATAGAGAGCAGAGGGAATAAGACATCAACACTGGTAATTGAAACTGTAACATACAACGTTATGTTATAGATGCATTGGAGGTATAATGCAAAGAGTTCTCCAAAGAGAAGGATGTTGCTGACATAGGGAGGGGGCGGATATAAATGGATAAAGTTGCAGTAAGTTGGACTTTGAAGGATAGGCAAAGAATTTCACAGGTGAAAACAAGGAAAGTGAGTGTTGAATGTTGAACTGGATTGCCTATATGAAAAGGCATAGAGTCAAAAGAGCTTGTTGTATGCATTGAGTACAAAGAACAGTATTGTTTGACATTAGTGTAAAGTGCATGGAAAGAAGTTATAGGAGTGAAGACCAGAAAGTTAGCATGGAGGACTGTTCTAAGAGCAACAGAAAGGCCAATGAAGCTGAGGCCTGAAAAAAAAGTCACTAAAATCCATAGTGATTAGTAATTTTTGAGAGAGCACTTTTAGCATAGTGGTGGGGATAGTTGGTAAGGAAGAAGTAGACGTATTGGGACAACTTAAGAAAATTTAATATGTGTCATATTGAAGTATTTTTTAAAAAATCTTTTACATTGCTGAGATTAAGTATTGGTTTAAATAGCTATTGTGGCTGTTCACTTGCCAGAAGACTGGAACTCTTTTATATAAATTGACCCACACCAAGGTCTATTAGTTACCTGAGCAACCTTGTTCTGCAATAACGGTAATATTATAAGCAGTGGTATGCTTGGTAAATGTTTAATAACTGGATCTCAAAAAACATGATACTTTAAAGTTTAATCTGCATTATTAATATTTTCTCTTTCTTAAATTTAGATAATCAACAAAACAAATATATCAAGCTCTGATTTGTAGTATTTGCCAATTTCTGAAGTGTGGATGTTCACACTGAAAATTTAACAACTGAAGGTTTCAGGTGGCTTCAGCACACGTCTGATAATAAGTGTTTCGAGGGGAACTGAAGAAATTTTTTTGAGGGGTAGATCATGTGGGCCAAGCAACATGGCGTATAATAGTACTCCAGTGTCCCTTCACACATTGACCTCCCCTCAAGAAAGGTAGCCTAAGTTCAAGGTACTTTATGGGTCAGCATCAATGGAAAAACCAAAACTCACAAGGCCTCCTTGCTGTTCTTGGAACACAACACTTCATCTGCCAACTCTGGCAATCCCCCATGACTGGGACTCCCTCCTTCCTTGTCTCTACCATCTCTTGGCTTCCCTGGCTTTTGAGTCACAGCTAAAGTCTCATCTTCAAGAAGACTATCCTAGTCCCCCTTAATCTTAATGCCTTCCCTCTGAGACTACCAGCAATTCATCCTGTATATATCTTGTCGGTAATATTTATTTGTGTGTTGTCTCCCTGATGGCCTCTCTGAGGTCAGCTAGGTGGCAAAGTATACAGAGTGCTGGGCCTGTACTCAGGAAGACCTATGTTCAAATCCAGCCTCAGACACTTACTAGCTGTGTGACCCTGGGCAAGTCACTTAATCTCTGCCTCAGTTTCCTCAACTGTTAAATGGGGATAATAATAGCACTTACCTCTCTGGGTTGCTGTGAGAAGCATGTGAGATAATATTTGTAAAGTGTCTAGCACAGTGTTTAGCACATAGTAGGTGTTTAATAAAGCCTTCCCTTCATTCCTTCCTTCCTCATTTGACTGTGAGCTCCTTGAGAACAGGGACTGTTTTCTGTCTTTCTTTGTATCTCTAGCTCTTAGCACAATGCCCAGCACTTAATAAATACGAATTGATTTACTGAATCACAAGCCCCTGCTGATGTGTTTGACCACACTAATCAGAGCACATATTATAGCAAAGTAAAATACATCTAATTGAACAGCATGGCAAAATAAGTGACAAGAAAAATTTTTCCCACACACACGTTTGTGTGCTCTCTCTTATCATACCACCATTTTGAGAAGCCCTTTGGAAATCCTGTCTTCTGAACCTCTTTTCTTCTCTTTGCCCTTATGGTCCTTCAGTCTGAAGTCTTGTTTGTGGTATGGCCCACATTTCCTTCAACTCCTATCATATGTCTGTGTTATTGTCCTGGGTCTTCTCCAGATTATCCCAGGGACTCCAAAGGGCAAAACTGCAATGGCCCTAGTATAGGGAGATTTTTTTCTATTTTCCCATATGCCCTTGGTTGCTATGCAAATTAATTCAAGAGCAAGACTGAAAGGGCTGATGACTTGTTCTATTTCTCACTTGTAACCCAAAATGGATGTACTTCTTGTACCCATTATGTCGATAATCTCTTTTCTTCCTCCTTTTTTTGATTTTACATTAATTTAGCATAATTTATATTTCCTAATGTCTTTCTTTTACAAGGTGTCTGTGCTAAGATTCAAAATTGTCACTAAAATTACCTCATGGCAATTCAGAAAAACTCAGATCCAACTGTTGGATATATGAAGTTTCTATAGAAAATAATCCACATCTTTTGGATCACCAAGCACTTACCTTTGATCCATCTAATTAGCACTATTTAATTGGAATTCATAAAACCACTTTGAAGTACTTATTTCTGCTTCCATTTTGACATATGCCAATGGAAAAAGGGAATAAGAGATTCTCTCAGGGTTAGAAAGACAGTTAATGTCAAATCAGAATGACTCCAGTATCTGAGAAATTAATTTGAAATACTGAACACTGTATCACTGCAGGACATCTTTTAAAAAGAATGTGAAATATTTAAAAAATTGAATGTGTTTTAATACATTTGTTCATGTGGTATGTTGTCCTAAATGTGATCTGTAACCTATTCTTGCTACAATCTACTCACTGAAAAAATTCATTTATTCACATATTAATTCATCAACTTACTGTCATATTACTACATGGATACATCAAAGCACAATTTGCAAATGGTAACAATAGTCACAACACTGAAATGTATGCTAAGTGAGGAAGAACCGGCAATAATTAGCAACACTTTCTCGAAATTCTACAATAACTGGAACAATTGCTAGACTAGAAATGCTTAGACCTTGATTCAAGCTTTGATGCTAACCATGAATTAAAGGAAATAATTCCCAAGCCTGGGTCTTAGTTTTCTTAATTCAAAAAAATGGAATGAATCATACTTGTCTTTCACTATTTCACAGAAACAGAGAACAAGGACTTCAGTATATCTGATTTCAGATATGTAGTCATGTAGGGACTCCTTCCAAAAGTAAATACTTTAACACGTCATGTCTTCTTGTCCTATATGACTCTTCTGTGTCCACCAATACATTTTCCACAGGGAGTATGCCCAAAGTGTTCGGGATGGGGTGTCTTCCTTTATACCTCAATATTATGTGTAGCCCAATGGAGAATACGTGTTGTTTACCAGTTATCTCTTGCTCTCGTGACATGAGCAGATTGCTTTCTCTTCTGGTCATACATTTCTTTAGTATGTCTTTAGACACCCTTCATGCTCCTAATCCTGAACCATTTCCCACTGGTAGTGTGTGGCAGTTTGTTCATGCCCACCATGATGTATCTGTCTATTACTTCCTGTATGTCCTCTGAGTGTTATTTTAAAAAAAATAATGATGATGGCAAATATTTATATAGTACCTATGATGTGCCAGGCACTGTGCTAAGTGCTTTACTATTATTATCTCATTTGATCCTCACAATGACCCTGAGAAGTAGGTGCTAATATTATTCCCATTTTACAGGTGAGGAAACTGAGGCAAATAGAGGTCAAGTGAAATGCCCAAGGTCACTCAGATGAACATCTGAGGCCAGATTTGAACTCAGGATTTACTAATAAGAATCTGTGTCAAAATCTGTGAAAAACTCTAAAAGGGAGAAGTATTATTATCATTATTACCAGTGAGGATGAGAGATTGTGAATCATTCAATGTAAGCCATCATTACAACAGAGGCAACAACTCAAAGTGGATGTCCTATTGATAGATATCAGTTTTACTTTAGATGAAAAACAGTGCATCATTATCCCTATTATAATCCCTATTATCCTTATTTATCATTACCCCAATTTATGCCATTAAGGAGAAGGGGTAAAAGATTTCTTATCCTAGGAGATTTAAAAAAATACAATTCCTCAGTGGGAAAAATTAATATTAATTTCTCTAATATTATGGTGGTATGGAAAACTCCCCCAACCCCATGAATTGTGAAAGAAAGGCAGGCAGGCACACAGTAGTGCCTAATGCATTGTGTCAGTGAGAACATTTCATAAATATTATACGAATAATGAAATACTGGTGAGAGTAGATGTCCAAACCCTGTCTCTCCTCTTTTAGAATTTGTCACAGTATGTATGGCAAAGTGCTTTATCCACTGTGGTTTTTCATAATCTCTCACTTGCTCAATTCTTAGGTGGAAAATAAAGAAAAGAACCAAAGAAACTGGTGAATAACTGCTCAGATTGTTACTACAGTCTGCTCCTTTAAGAAGATGACATTCTGTATTTCTCATTACTTTACATGGTGTATTAATGCTGCAAGACTGGCTAAAATAATTAAGTGTTAATATTCAAGAATATGCATTTGTCCTGTAATAGCAGTCTGCTGTTGACAGACAAATCCTGAGGATAAACCAAGGCATTGATAGGAAATTAATGTGCAGGCTGAGATTTGTTGTTTACTTTGAAAGCTGGAGATCTTTACCGTAACGGTACACTTATATACTGCTATATTTCAACCTACCACCTAGATGCCTTGCCCACATTGAATAAACCAAAGACGACTGCCAAAGTCAAACATTCAGAATCCTAACACTGTGCATGTTGTTCTGTGGATGCTGAAGTCAATGATTACCCAGCAGGGTGGAGGGCAGCATGTGGAAAGAAGAACAAGCAGAATGGGGTGGGCTTGGTGGTGCCCTACGAAATGATATCATTTGGGCTCCAAATTCCAAAAAGTACTGAAGCTAATCAGAAAAACAAAACAAAAAAACAACACACACACATTTTCAAAGCCTTTTTTTCCCTGCCAGCAGTTCCTTCCTTGCTGAGTATTTACTGATACATAAGGAGTTATGAGCTTTTTTTTTTTCCTACATTCATAACTACTTTTAAGATAACCTGGTTTTTTTTTTAATTTTTGTTAGACTTCTGGGCTATATTTATGTGAGAGATAGGGTACTATCACCTACTATGGATGTTTCTCTATTTTTAGCTTTGTATAATTCAATAAATTTATTACTTTTTCCTTTAACTTTTTCTCAAACTACCTCCTTCAAGGTTTGAGGGGGTGCTGGAAGCACCCTAAAACATGTTGGTCTCTCTCTTTTAATAGCTAAATTCCTGCCCTTGTCTGTCCCACTCATCATCCTCGCATGAAAATGGCAATGGCCATACTGTCTTCTGTTTCATTTGCCTAGGGATTGTGAGCAGCTTGAGGGCAGGGGCTGTGTCTTACTTATCTTTGGTAGTCACCACAGTGACTAGCACTATTCTGAAGAAATAATAGGTGTTTAATAATGTGAGTGCTTTTTTTAAGCAAAACAAAACAAAACAAAAACTTGTGCAATTTTATAAACTTTTGAGGGTTGGATCATTATTGCCCTATAAACCCTTCATGCTCATTGCTTCTGTCTTCATCTTGCCAGATAAGAGTTAAAATATTTTTCGTTTGCTTTTCAGATGGAATCTTTTTCATCCCCTTGATTGTTTAGTTACTTTTCCCTGAGCTTTTCTAATTTCTCTGGATTGTTCTGTGGGTGCAGTGACCAAAACTACATGTATCTCATGTCTGGAAACAATCATTTCGATGGTCAAATTAGGCTTTTCTAGTTCCCAAACTGCTTTTGATAATGCTTAGAATTGTCAAAATTTTTTTTGGTCACAGTGACAAATTGAGCTGACAGAATTTGATTCTAATATTTAAAATAGATTAAAAAACCCTGACAACATTAAAATGGTGTTCAGCATATTTTCCCCTAGCTTCCTAAATAACCTCTAAGTGAATAAATTCAAGAAGCCAACACTATTGAATATTCTTTTACAATCCCACCTCTTATTTTTTCTATTAAGCAAAATCATTGCTTTCTGTTTTTACATAAAAAGAAACTGGAAAGAGACATCATTTAAGTGGAAAAGAAAACTGAGTAACTGAAGAGAGGAGAAACTAATTAATCAATCAAGAATTTGTTAACCACCTACCATATGCCAACACTGAGAAAAATGTCCTCACCCTGCAACTTATGATTGTGCTGTCGGTAGATAAAACAAATTCCACAGTAATCAAATATTTGAAAGTGGTGACAGTATAATGGTTGCTAATCCTGGAAAACATTTTATTATCAAAAATACTGAGAGGAGTTTAGTTCCTTGGCTATTTCTATCCTGAGGTCTCATAGCCAGCTTGAAGAAAATGAATGGCATTCACCTTGGAGTATGTAGTTGGCCTTTTATACCAATTCATAGTTAGGAGTTCTTAAAGACAATTTTTCTAATGTAGACCAGGCTATAATTATAGCAAGTGGCAAAATAGCATAATTAATCTTAAGCACTCTGTGAAAATTACTGTGTCTTAAAACAACCACAGAAGCATGTACAAACATATCCACATGACTTATAACCAACCAAATAGGCTGAAATTGAAAAATTCTAGGAAATAAATTGCCATCAATCCCCATGAGAAAAAGTCAATATCACCTGTGGAAATACAAAGTTTATGCATGACTTCAAATGACAAATATATCAGTAGGCATTGATATTGGCTATTATTTCATTTAATCACTAACAATAGCTAGCACTTATAATATAGTACTTTGAGGTTTGCAAAACAATTTACAAATATTATCTTATTTGGTCCTCACAGCAATCTGGGAAGTCAATGCTATCATTATCCCCATAGTATTGATGAGAAACTGAGACAAACAGAGGTTAAGTGACTTGTCCAGGGTCACAAAGCCAATAAATGTCTCAGACTGAATTTGAATTCAGGTCTACCTGATTCTAGGCCCAGTGCTCTATCAACTATGCTACCTAGCTGCCGCGATGAGTATAATAATGTCATTTTAATTTTAAAATTATTTTAGACCCTCACATTTTTAAAGCATTTTGAAGTTAATTATAATAATTAGTTTAAAAATATGAAATACCAGAAACTTTGGAATCACCTTGGATTTTTCAATCTCCTTAATCCTCTACCTCTAATCTGGCACCAAGTCCTATCATTTCTTTCTGGAAAGTCTTTCAGACGTAGGAGATTCTCAAAAAAGCTATGAATAATTGCCTCAATTAGAATGTAGCCAGGAAAATAAATTGGGAATATCTTCAAAGAATCACACATAACAGTGACAGGAAGGAACTGTTAAGCTCCCTTGGCCAATACTCTGTAAACTCAGAACTCTAATTATGAAGAAACCATTTTCTTAGACTCAAACTAATCATATTTCAAATAATCACATCAAAGGAGGACTCACAATTTCTCTGAGGAGCCTTAGGACAGACATAACCACATGCCATACACACTTCAGAGCAACTAGGTGATATAGTGAGTAGAGAGCTGGGCCTGGAGTTAGGAAAACCTGAGTTCAAATCCAGCCTCAGACACTTACTTTGTCATGTGACCCTGGGTACAGGATCCTTTTGGCCTCAGTTTCCTCACCTGTAAAATGAGCTGGAGAAAGAAATGGCAAACCACTGCAGTATCTTTGCCAAGAAAACCCCAAATGAGGTTATTAAAGGTGACGGAACTGAAAACGACTGAACGAACAAAATTGAAAAAGCTTGGATGAGCCACTTAACTTTTGTCTGCCTTGGTTTTCTCAACTGTAAAATGAGGATAATAATAGCACCTACCTCATGTGTCATTGTAAGGATCAAAATGAAATAACATTTTCAAAGTACTTAGGACAGTGCCAACTTTAAAGAAATTTCTCACAATTTTCATTTAACTTCCCTAATTTACATTTTGATAAAAGGCAAGATGATGACTTATTTACTTTCATGACCCAGGTAATCCAGAAAAATCTTTCCCCAATAATAGAAAATTTGAAATGCTTTAGGAAAAGCAGTCTACTCCCTGGACACCTACCTCCTAATCACTAGTCTAGCATCAAAAAGCCCATGAGATCTTTCCATCTGGCTTGCAGCTGAAATTTCCTATACTGTTGTCTGCCCCCATTAGAGTGGGAGCTTCTTGAGAGCACGGCCCAGTCTAGCGTTTCTCTTTGTATTCTCAGAGTTTAGCACAGTGCTTGGCACAGAGTAAGTACTTAATATATGCTTTTACATTCATTCAAATATTCAGTTATACCCTCAGATAAAATTACACTAGAACCTCATCTCAGAAACATCAGCTAGTTTGCTAAAAGTTTTTTTTTTTGAAAGCGAAATACTAACTTTAAGATTGGATAAGCAGTTGTTGAGAAAAACATGCCATCTGTTTAGGAAGAACTGCTTCTGACTGACACAGAGCAGGCACGTCACCAGAGGGTACAAAGCCTAAATAGGAAGAAAAAGAAGACATCACAAGATTATTTACATTTCAACAAACCAGGTAACCAAGTTTCCCTAGAACTATTAAAATAACCTTTTCTCCCGTGGCTGGTGTCAGCCAAAATAAACATTCTGTTGCACAACAGAATGTACAAAGCAATGTTCCTCCACAGAGATTGTGGGAACAAATGAAATATGGCATTTTCATGAAAGGAAATAAAGGAATTTCATGATTGAATTGTGAAAAAGATACGAAATATGAATACTGCAGAAAGGCAAGATCTGAACATAGGCAGCTACATGGTGAGATGGCTAGAGGGTAGAAGTTAGAATCTAGATAATCTGAGTTCAAATCCAGCCTCATACAATTACTGGATGTGTGATCCTGGATAAGTCACTTAACCACTGTCTGCCTCAGTTTCTTCATCTGTAAAATGTGGATAATAATAGCACCTGCCTTTCAGTGCTGTCAGAAGGATAAAATAATATTTGTAAAGCACTTTGCAAACATTAAAGTGATGTTTGATTGTTAGCATTTTTTTGCTATTATAAGAAAAACACAAGTATGTTGAAAATTGTATTTTTATATCTCAGTTAATCTACTGCCTATTAAGCACCATAACGGATACTTAGTAAATGTTTACTGACTGACTACCAGATCATTTTCTTCATTCTGCCTCAAAATCTCTTACAAAGTTACACCATGTACCAAGACTTTCCTTCTTTCATCAGTTATTAGTGTGTTTGCCTTTCCTAACTGTCAATAATCTCAGCTGGCTAGAATGGGACTAATGAATGCAAATTTACAGGTTTAATCCCTCGTATAAAATGTAATTCTAACTCTAGCCAGTAATCTTGAAAATACTTAAGAGTCTACCCCATGTAGCCCAGTAAGACAATGCAACAACTTCATCACAGTGCTAGAAAACCAACTCAAAGGACACGCCCTATTCAGAGCTGCAGAATTTTAGAGCTGGACAGGACCTCAAAGGACCATCTACTCTGGCTGCCTCATTTTGCAGATGAGGAAAGGGAGGTCCTGAAAGGTTAAATGATATAGGGCTGTTTTTACAGATGAAGAAATAGGACCAGAAGAGTAATGCAGGCAATACTCTATCAGTGCTAGATGTGTGGTATCAGTCTAGGTTCTCCCCCCACAAGCCTAGGGCCCTTTCCATTGTACTATTTGGCAAAGGTCACATGATAAACAAGGGAGAATAGCTAATGGAGGAAAACCCTTGCTATTTCTACTTGGCCACACTTCCTACCTACTAATGGTGGGTTATCTTAATATATTAAGAATATCTTAGTTATCTTAATATATTATTAATATATTAATATATAGCTATATTATATATTATATAATATATAATTAAGAATTATCTTAACATATTAAGAGTAGAAAAAAAAATCACACCTCTAATCTATCTTAGATTTTAGCTTTCTGGAGGGCAGGCACTACTCATATTTGGTTCTTTTGTACAGGGCCTAATACAATGCCATGTACAGTTAGGTATTTAATGAATATTTTTTGATGATGAAGGTGGTAGTTTATAACAGAATCTCAGTCAGAATGAAATGATATAATTTATATGGGATTATATAATGGACCAAATAATATTAAAAACTAAAACTATGTTTTCTCAAGGAATGGAGCACTAAAATATTAAAGTAGCTATAATAAGAATAATAAAATAATTTACCTAACAATATGGAAACCTAATTCAGCATTTTAAATAACCTCTAAGTGAATTTTTAAAAAAGAAAGCCATACACTGCTCTCCCAAACCACAGAAAATAAAGCATGCATGCAACCTTGTTTATAAAAAGTAGTCACTGGCCCATTTCTCCAGAAACATCTGCTAGTGTTCACTCGGTTTCTGTCTTGAATGTAGGTGTGTGTTTGGGTTTTTCTGCATGCAAACTTACTGTAATTAAGTGAGCTTACCAACATTCCATCAATAAGCATAGCAAATGTTGCTACAAGAAGATTCTGCTTATATCAACATAAACAGAAGCCGTACTGTGCTTGTCCGGCACGCATGTAGATACCCAGAGCTCCTGGGGGAGATGCTGGCAGAAAAGTTAGTGGAAGGCCACCCAAAGAATAAACAAGGGCCACTGTGGTCCCCAGTTCACGATACAAAGTAAGTAAAGGCCAACAGAAATGGAAATAAAGTGATGTACTATTTGAACTAGGAGGAAAACATGCCACTATAAGACACAATATGTTAATGTTGTTTAATATTTCATCAATTTGGCTTTAGAACAACTTTAAGCTGTCATTAGCCCATCAACCACTACTACCAAAAATACAGCTACTGAAATTCTGTAAAGTTTTGAGAGGGATCCTGAATCAAAAAGTACTTAGTAGCCCTAAAGGGAAGAAGATATTCCTAGTTTAAAAGTTTCATTTGTGCCATATAGAAAAAATCTTTTTCTACATACTTGTTTTTCAAGCGTCATTACATCTCTCATGACAGGCAACTATCTGCTTTCCCATTCCCTTTCCACCCTGTCTCTCCTCTGCTTGTCAGAACAGGGACTGACTAGAGAGGAATCTTGTGTGTTAGGAGGAGAAACGGTTTTTTTTTTTAGAAGCTGAAGCTTTTGATCCACAAATTTTTTTTTAAAGCAAAATTTGACTTAAAGCAAACCTTACACAACATTTTAGAATCTTAAAGGTGAAAGGATCGTTGAGATCGTCATG
Organism: Vombatus ursinus; assembly: GCF_900497805.2. NCBI lineage: Eukaryota > Metazoa > Chordata > Mammalia > Diprotodontia > Vombatidae > Vombatus > Vombatus ursinus. The sequence continues at coordinate 7,811,468 of NW_020954591.1, forward strand.
ACAATTATGCAACCAAAAAAGATAATCAATGTAAATGCCTGTTGCTGAAATGCCAAACTAGACTTTGTTGAACCATGATGCTACAGTCTGCGCCAGATTGAATCTTGCCAGATTAGTCATCTTCATCTGTAAAAACAGCCCTATATCATTTAACCTTTCAGGACCTCCCTTTCGTCATCTGCAAAATGAGGCAGCCAGAGTAGATGGTCCTTTGAGGTCCTGTCCAGCTCTAAAATTCTGCAGCTCTGAATAGGGCGTGTCCTTTGAGTTGGTTTTCTAGCACTGTGATGAAGTTGTTGCATTGTCTTACTGGGCTACATGGGGTAGACTCTTAAGTATTTTCAAGATTACTGGCTAGAGTTAGAATTACATTCGCTGACCTTTAAATGAAAGGTAGCTAACTTTTATACGAGGGATTAAACCTGTAAATTTGCATTCATTAGTCCCATTCTAGCCAGCTGAGATTATTGACAGTTAGGAAAGGCAAACACACTAATAACTGATGAAAGAAGGAAAGTCTTGGTACATGGTGTAACTTTGTAAGAGATTTTGAGGCAGAATGAAGAAAATGATCTGGTAGTCAGTCAGTAAACATTTACTAACTATACAGATTTCTGTTGAGGAACGTTAGTCTTGGATACCTTGGTGTTTTAATTTTTTCCTTGCTCATGGTTACTAACCAGGGAATGTTTCTTCCTTGAAGAAAGTTCGAGTGTTGTGTCATAAAGGCTTTCAACAAAATTTCTAAGGCAGGGGACATTCACTTCATTTTTAACAGCCTGAAAGAAAGATACATGTAAATTAATGTCATTAACCAAATGTTGACTTTCCTTCTCTGGCTTTGAGAAATTCATTGAAAGAAAAATGTAACTCACAGCTGCTACAGGGACGAGAATTTCAACAAATAAACCTGCCAACGCATGCTTGATATCTTTGTCTTTAACTTCCAGAAAATAATGTGCACACTCCTATGAATTAGAAAAGAATAACAAAACAAAACAAAAAAAAGCCATGAAAAGTTGGAATGAAGACAAGGAAACAAGCCTTAAGTGTTTATAATTCAATCTGGTATTTGTATTACCTATAAAAAGGATTACATATAATAAAGATATTAATCTTCATTCATCCTCAAACTATTTATCTCAGTGTTTAAAAGAAAAAAAATCAGTCAACTAGCAAGGTTACCATAAATGGACAAAATCAGAATTATCTCATCCCTGTTTGACAGTGCTACCCAACTCACCATTTCTGCCTTTTCCTACTTCAACCTAGTTCAACCTTATATGCTAAAATAACAAACCATCTGCTGGCAACAGATATACCTACCAGTTCTTTTGCCAACACAGATACTTAGATTATTCAAACAATATGGAATTTTATCTATAGGCAGAGGATATTATATTATACTTGAGTCCTGAGGCCATAGTACATTTAGGCTTTGGACACATGGATATTGAGTTATTCTCATTGACTCTTTTGTCTGTTCTGATGGCTGAGTACACATTAGGAAGAGACCCCCACACAATCTGTTTCTGATCAGTGCGGCATGCCCATGATGGATTTTCAGCAATCTGAGTTTCCTTTCTATGGGGTTGACCCCACAGCTAGATTACCACTAGGACACCGTTCTTCTGTTATCTTGCCAGATTAGTCATACAACAAAATATACTGCCTCCACAAGGGATTGATTTCTTGGAAATAATATCCTAAGTTATGTGCATGTAATTTTAAGATATTTAAATACTTTCATTATATGATGTCTAATTAATACTGGGACCATAATGAGAAAGGCCTCAATTTACCAATAATTTAATAATATTTCTGCCTGAAATATACAAACTTATCCTAAAAGAAAACTATTGATATAAGATGGAGTGTAAAGATTCCTAGAACTGTTGTAGTCCTTTAATAATTTTATGTTACATATTTATAGCAATATTCTCACTCATCGGCTTGACCCAAGGCATAGAGCCAAGTTCACTTTATACATGTATGAGTAATATTCTTCATCTGTGGCTGGGAAAATTCAAGTTTTCAACAGATTAAGACCATCATCCAAAGTAAGCCAGTAGCAGAACCCGATTAAACAGATTCTATTCTTTATATCTCATGTCTGCTTACTATACTGCATTCTCATCATCAAAAATTTTTCTCAAGTAAACCACGATAAACACTACATTATCTACATTCAAGCTCGTACAGCTTAATGGGGGCTCTTTTAAATCATATGCTTATCAGCTATTTATTTATAGCATGAATGAAAACAATTTCTGTTTATATCTAAAGTTCTCACGGATATACATCAGGGGCATGACAGTACATTAATTACTATTAGACATAAGGAGTATTAAACTAATTAAATTCCATCTAGAACTAGCAAACATCTATGCAGCGGGAAAAATGTACAAGTCAACTAGCACTTATTAAGGGGCTACTATGTGCCAGAGATCGCACTCAACGGACTCATAGTCTAATGGTGGAAACAACATGAAAACAACTATGTACAAAAAAGCAGTATTTTAGGATAAATTGTAGATTACCAGCAGAGGGAAGGCACTTGAATTAAGAAGAACTGGGAAAGGTTTCCTGTAGAAGGATTTTAGTTGGGTCTCAGAAGAAGCCCAAAGACAGAAATGAGGAGGGAGAGAACTCCAGGCATGGGAGATAGCCAGTGAAAATGTACTGAGTTGGGAGATGGAGGAAAAAACAATAACTAATTCAATGAGACCTGCCAGTATACCATCCTGCTCTGAAGTATGATGTAAAAAACTATCACACACCAACAAGGAAACTGAGAAAAGAGATTTCTGTGCTCAAGTAGAGTTTAGGTATTTCTCTATACCTCATCTCCCATCTCCCTCCCATTACCATTGGGAAGTCAAAGCCTCCTTCCAATTTACAGTACAAAAAATTAGATGGAATGGACTCTTCAAGTCAATTCCACACTAGCCTTACTGCCCAGGCTCTCACCTGCATGAACTGAAGAGAAGCTTCAAAGTCCTCCACTGGATACATTTTAATGCGAAAGAATTTCATACCCATTATTAAACTGATAATGCTCTGAACCACATATGGGCTCTGCTCTTTATGCCGGAGTTCTTTCAATTCTGCCATGAATTTTTTCTTCACAGCAGGGAATCTGAGGGTAAAAGACACATGCATTTGGTCAAGTCCAGATTGGAAAATCACTTTAACACAGACCTCCTTCACAGAGTGTCCAGGGGAGAAAGAGTTCAGGCAATAGGATGTTTAAATTTAGTTTAAGGGTAATCTCTACCTTCTGGGAAAAGCCAGGATTTCGGGAAAGGTCCAATTTTCTTTTGGATTCTCTTGCACTATATTTAAGCTACTCAGCAGATGAAGTATGTGTGTTATCTGCACTCTTTCCAAATGGCTAGGCTTTTGCGTGTAGGGATTATGCTAAGCGTGAAATAGAGCCCCATTTCTTTGAGTGAAGTTACAGTCCTAGATCTCAAAGCACTGGAACTTCAGGACTGTAAGAGTGTGAGAAACGCCATAGTGGGCCAGACCTATATATCTTCACTGTAGCTTTTGTAAGTGGACTGTAAGTTCCTCCTATCAAATAGAAGCGTCAGGGCAAGGACAGTTTCATTTTGACCTTGGTATCCTCAGTGCCTAGAATGGGGCCTGGCATATAGCAGGCACTCAGGAAATGCTCATCGATTAATTAATTGACTGCACTATGCAGGGAACACATACATCTGAAGAATTGTGGTGCCACTGTCAAATTGCTACCTAAAATTCCAAAATTTGTATTTTTTTTAAAAAAATGTAATCTATTGATTAATAAAGACTCTATTTTCAAAGTATAGGAAAATCTTGTAATTGAAAAAATCAAATCAACAATTACTTATGAAATGACTACTATTCTTGAATACCAGAACTGGAGGGATTCCTGAGAGACTTTAATGAGGTAGTCTTAGGACAAATTTAGATAACTTGTCTTAACTGGTAGTTGATATGTGTGTGTGTGTGTGTGTGTGTGTGTGTGTACATATATAAATAAAAATATATCTTCAAAAAGGATACGTTTATGGATGGTGGCTACCTAGTGGAAAAGCTCACATGCTTAAGCTGCATCCCTAACCTATCAATTGGTATCATGGTCGAAGACAAAATTTTGAAATGACCCATGATGAGATTTTTTACTTATGTAATTTTTGTGAGCATATTCCAGAAAGGAGCATGACAGCAGGCTGAGCAGCCTCTGGGAAACTGCCCAAGGTTCTGAAGAACTCCAAGGTTGCTCCAAGGTACAAAGGCTCATTTTTTTTTTTTGGCAACACAAATGTCCAACTAAAATGCTCAAACTGCTGCAAATCTTGTGACACTGTAATCTCTGAGGCAGAGATTCTTAACCTTATATGTGTCATGAAACCCTTTAGTGGTTTGGTAAATGCTATGATCTCCTTATTAGAATTCATGTTTTTAATGCATAAATAAAATACCTAAGATTACAAAGGAAAGCAAATATATCGAAATACAGTGATCAAAATAAGTTAAAAAAAAAGTTCAAGGAAGGACAAGACCCTGTGCTCTAAGAAATCATAACTGTAGGAAGCTCAAAGGGCAATGTACATTGGGCACAAGAAAGCTGCAGCATATTTCTAATAAAGAGCTATGCACAAGCAATAGTATAAGGATATCATTGAGGAAATACACAATTGGAAAATGAGGTGGGTTTATCATCTATTAATAATAATAATCACTAGCATTCATATAATGCCTTAAGGCTGACTAAGTACTTGGCATATGCTATCTTATTTGATTCTCATAATAGCTCTGGGAGGTAAGTTTTATTAATTATCCCCATTTTACACCTAAAGAAACTGAGGCACATAGAGATTAAATGACTTGCCCAGGACTACTCAGCTAGTAAATGTTTGAGGCAGGATTCAAACTCTATTCTCTATGCCCTGTGCCATCCAGCTACCTCCTATCTATTGAGAACAAGGTTAATTGAAAAAACTTGTTAATTGGCTGTTTGGATTTCAGAACAACTTATCTTTCCATGAAAGTAGTTTCACTTAGGTTCCTCAGCCAGTCCACTAAAAGATGCACAATGTGGCTGAAGTATACTACAACATAAAAGAATTGTAGAACATAAACACGACGTATGGTGGTGTCTCTTTGTGGAAATGAATTCAGGGTCCTAACTTGTCAGGACGTCAGGAATATTTGCTGGTACTCATGCAATGGATACAGAGACTTCAGCAAAGCCCTCCAGGATGCTGGGGGCAGGGGAAATGGTCCTCTGTGGAGGACCTATAGACACGAATCATATTGGATATGAAAGCATGGAAAAAACGCAACCAGAATGAAAAGAATGAATGCCTACATGGATGGGATCACAGATCCATGGCATCTGGGAGACTGAACAGTGCTTCTGTGCATGTGCATCCTGACTCATTATCATTAATACAGTCTCCATGAAGGCACATGGATAAAAAGCCTATGATGTCACAGAAATTAAGATGCAGACAATCCAAAGGATAATGGAAAGCCTCAGAGTGGGGATAAGGAAGTGGCAGGATATTACTAACGATAATGATGGTCATATTAAAATATAATTAAGGAACTATATGATTGGAAAAGCAAATGAAGCAGTCACATTGGTAGGAATGGAATATAAGAGGTGAGTGTCTTTAGTGCTCCCTGGTACCCCCAAGCTATAAAAAGTACCAGTTAAGTACTCAGGCTACTGGGTGGCTCCTTTATGGAGTGCTTATGGAAGGACATGACACCACACAGGATGAGAAGGCAGAGAAGAGCTATTAGCTATACTGGTGAAGAGCATTCACAACAGTAGGAGTGTAATGATCCATCAAAGTATGCTAGAACTCAAAAAATACTACAATGAGAATCATAGTATCTAGTTATATAGTTTTGAGAGAAAAATATGAAAAAGCAGGTACATGAAGATATTTAGTGAAATATTTCTAGTTTTTTTATCTTGACAAGAAAGTTGACTTAATTTTTGCTTAAAGTGTATATGCTTCTGTTTTTTTTAATGTTAATCCATAATCCATGGAAGAGCAATATCCATAATATTATAAACTTGTTATTCTAGGTTTTTTTTAAAAAAACTGGACTTGTATTTTCATCAGTATCAGCAACTAATGATAACGCTAACTCCTACATGCTCTGTGACAGAAATTCTTAAAAATTGCCTAGGGTACTGAGAGAGAGGTTAATTGACTTGTTTAGGATCAAAAAGCTAGTATGTATCAGGGGTCTTCCTGACTCAGTGACCAGCTCTCTATGGACTACACCTTACTTTTTCCTATTACATTATAAATGAAAATAAATGTAAACATATTTTACTTTCAGTTGTCCCAATACAGTGTGGAAACATCATTTTCACATAGCTATGATTAACCAATTCATAAGGATATAGTTCATTTCCTAAGATCTTTCCAAAGATCTGTTCGATTCACTTTAGGAAATGTAAACCAAATTCAGTTTTCTGATGAAACTCTAAAACCAATCTGAAAAACAGCAAAAGATACTGCTTCTTTGAAATGTATAATGTATATTGTCTAAGAAGGCGAACTCTATGTTGTGAAATATCTGTTAAAGTCATATCAAACAACAACATACTTCTAAAATCGGAGAGCTCTAGGACAAGTGATCTAAATCATGATTTAAATGGATCTGATGCAAATTCAAGCACATTCTGCTTTTAATCGAAGTCTATCTTTACCTCATTTCAATGTAAATGGATTTTAAAAGCTTAACTCTGAATGACACTCAAAGATAATTTTTCTAAGGCAACATTATCACCATTAAACCTACAAGATGCTGCTAAAATTCTCAGTAATCCTTATAGGAGAAAAAAAACCCCACAACACTCTAGAATCTCATTACTATGGGAAATAATAATAAATGTACTATGAAAATAACCTTATTTAGAAGAAAATGTAACTGCAATGTCCTAGTTATGCCTAGTTATTTTTCCAACAGATAAATGTGTTATTACGGAAAATTATCAATTGAACAATGAAGCTGATCTTACTAGAGAGAAGGAAGTAAAGTACCAATGCTTGGAAATCACTGCTTTAATTGATTTAAGGGAGACTATGCTAATCTTTGATAAATGTGAATTATTTGACCAATGGAGAATGTATTAATTCTTTAAAGCATTTTAAATATGAGATTATTGGAAGACAGAAATTTCTAAAGGTTATGCAAATGACCATAAAGACCTTGAAACATCTCCTAAATGTGAACAATTCAAGAACTACTAACTACTAACAGAACTGGACTCAATGCTGGCACCATGGCAGATAACAGGACTGTAAGGCTAGAGTTGCAAGGCACCTCGGAGGCACCTAGGCCAGGCCCCTCATTTTACAGATAAGGAAACTGAGGCCCAGGAAAATGAAATTACTTACCCAAGGTCACACTGGTAGAGTTAGAAGTGAGATTTGAATCCAAGTCTTCTGCCTTCAAAGCCACCATTCTTTCTACCATAATATACTTACTTGCCACTAGTGGCAACAGACCTGATTGACATGGCATTCCTATGTTCCCACGATAACTACTATTAATCAACTATTAATTTGGTTTTTTTCCTTTCTGAATTCATAGAATCATAGAACTGGAACAGACCTGGTACACTGGATAGAATTCTTCTGGACATGAAGTTAGGAAGAGCTGAGTTTAGATACCACTTCATAAAATTATTAGCTGGGTGACTATGTAAGTCACTTATTCTCTCTTATCCTATTTTATCATCTGTAAAATGTGGATGGGGCAGCTCAATGGATAGAGCGCTAGGCCTGGGTTCAGGAAGACCCGGGTCCAAATCTAGCCTCAGACACTTAGTAACTATGTGACCCTGGGCAAGTCACTTAACCTCTGTTTGCCCTGGCCTGGAGTCAGGAAGACCTGAGTTCAAATCCAGCCTCAGACACTTACTAGTGGTGTGACCCTGGGCAAGTCACTTAACTTCTTTTTGCCTTAATCCATTGGAAGAGGAAATGGCAAACTACTCCAGTATTTTCTTTGCCAAGAAAACCCCATGGAAAGTGTGATATGGTTTAGGGCGTCATGAAAAGTCGGACACAACTAAATAACTGAACAAGAACAATAAATACAAAATGTGGATAATAATAGTACCTACCTCTTAGGCTTGTTTGAAACCTATGTAATGTGCTCTGCAAACCTTAAATCACTACATAAATGCTAGCTATTATTATAAACTATTATCATTTAGTCCAAATTCCTCCTGCCATTACAGCTGAGAGACTGATGTCTTGGTTTGTTCCTGTTTAGCCTGGCGTGGCCCACACCCATAACCAATTTGAAAGCAAAATACCTGTGGAAGGCCTTACTATAGTAACTGCTATTCATGGTATACAATCTATCAAAACAAAGTAAAATGGAAATGGTTTCTTTAACTTTGCTACTTAACACCTAATGTAAATAAAACACAAAATTACTCTGGGGCTGCTACGAAGAAGTTACAGAGTTTTGTGAAATGCAAGAATTGACCCATTAGCAAAAAGAAAATAGTAACATTTCCTTTATCCAGCATTTGGGCGAAATGAACTATGGCACTGAAACCAGAGTTTTCTAAATAACTGAACTTTCAATCTTCAATGCTTTAAAAAATTGTAACCCATTTTGAATAGAAATCTTTCTAATATTTTGTCTTATGTACATCCCGACCTCCTCCAGCTAAGCCTGATTTAATCCCTTCTTGAGGACTCTAGGGTCATTATTATGAATATTAATTATGCAAAGGTAGCACCATGTGGTCAAAGAACAACCGGGGCCATAAATCTAAAGAGTTGGGAGTTTCTTCCCAGCTGTGTGACCTGGAGCAACAGTCTTGATTTTTTAGGTCTGCATGAGCTTAAGGGCCTGTGGTCTTGATGGATTTATTCTGAATGATTAGAAACCTTTTTTTTTTTTTGCCAGTTTCAGGCCATGTAGATAGTTACGATGATCTCAGGAAAAATAAAGTGTTATTAAGTACTACTCAGTCAAACCACGTCTTCCAGACCTCTTTTTCCCTCTGACCCTGCCACCCACCGCTACCCTGGTGCAGACCCTCACCACCTCACACCTGGACTATTGCAACAGCCTGCTGGTTGGTTCTCCTGGCCTCAGTTCTCTTCCTAGTCCAGTCCATCCTGCACTCAGCTATCAAACTGATCTTCCAGAAACTCAAATCTGACCATGTCACTCCTCTAAACTCCAGGAGCTCCCTATTACCTCCAGGATCAAATACAAATATTTGTTTAGCTTTTAAAGCCCTTTATAACCTGGTCTCTTCCTACCTTTCCAGGCTTCTTATACCTTACATACCTCCATGTATTCTGTAGTCTAGTGGCATTATCCACCTTGCTGTTCCTCCCATGAAATACTCTTGTTTTCTGATTCTGGCCATTTTCTCTGGCGGACCCGCATCCCTAGAATGTTCTCCTTCTTCATCTCTGCCCTCTGGCTTCCTTCAAATCCCAGCTAAAATCCTACCTCCTACAAGAAGCCTTTCTTACTGCCTTCCTTCTAAGGCAATCTCCAATTTATTCTGAATATATCTTGTGTTTGTATGATATCTCCCCCATTAGGCTGTGATCTTTTTGAGAGCAGGGACTAATATTTTTTTAGCCATTCTTTGTGTACCCAGCACTTAGCACAGTGCCTGGCACATAGTAGGTGCCTACTGACTGACCTTTCTAGGAACTGTACTCCACAATATTTTGAGCAGCATTATTGCTCTTAAGTGGGTCCACAGATTGAACTCTCACATTACTTCTCCTATGTGATTACCAGAGAGTCTGTGGAGTAGTAGAGAGAGAGTTGGATTCGGAACCAGGAAGCCCAAGCTTTATGTCCCACATGATAAACACTGGCTACGTGCTGATGGTAATTGTTATGGTAAATTATTTAACTTCTCAGTGCTCTAAGACTATAAGCCACAGAGAAGATGATGACCTTCACTAGCAGCTCCTCACTGGCACACCCTGCATCAGTGAGATCACAGAGCCAGGCCCTATGTTTAATTAACCAAGGTGAAACTAAAGGTATCAGAGCCTTGCATGATTGATCCAAGGGGAGGAGGGAGACAGACACAAGAGAGTGGGAGGTGACATCATTCCTACAAGTATAATATTGCTAACAGACTAATGTTATTCAATTCCAGTTTCCTACACAGAGCTACAGGGCCGATAAATTTAGCGATGAGAATTTCCCCCTGAGTTGTTTCCATGACAGAATCTGGGACATTTTTAGCTCAACTGAAATAAGTAGAGAGCAGTATATAGTAATGGAACATGTTAAAATGGATTCTTTCATACTTCATAAAATTATTACCCAGAGAATAAGAAAAAACAAAACAAACATCTGAAATATTATAAACTTTTTGGGAACCATGCTGGGCTGAGAAAGTCCCACTTGGCTTAAAAAAATTTAGTTTTCTCATCCAGGGGTTTGAAATCTATGGTTCAGAGTGAAGATCTGGCTCATCAAACAAGTCAATAGGCATTAATTAGGTGGTTAATGTGTTGCTAAGCACTGTGCTAGACAAGTGGATGGAAAGGAGAGGATGGAGGGTCATGTGTGAGGAATGAAAAGAACACCAGTTTTACTGGATAACAGAGTGCAGAAAGGGGAGTAACATACGATGAGAATGGAAAGATAGATTCAAGCTAGCTTGTGAAAGGCTTTAGAGTTAAACAGAAGCATTTATATTTTATCCTAGAGAAAACAGGGGGCCACTAGAGTTGATAAGGGCAGCTAGGCGACACAGGGGATATGGGCCTGGAGTCAGAAAGACTTGAGTTGAAATCCAGCCTCAGACATCGAATAGCTGTGTGACCCTGGGCAAGTCACCTAACCCTGTTTGCCTCAGTTTCCTCATCTGTAAAATGAGCTGGAGAAGGAAAAGCAAACCGCTCCAGTATCTTTGCCAAGAATCCCACAGTGGGGTCACAGAGAGTTGGACACGACTGAACAACAACCACAACAGAGTTGATTCAGTTTGGAAGTCACACGGTCAGACCCACACTTAAAAAATGTCTTTGGCATCTGTGTTGGATGCACTTGGGATGTGCAAGGAGGAACCTGAGGCAGGGAGTGCAACTAGGTACCTGTTGCAATAATCTAGGGGAGAGGTAATAAAGGCCTGAACTAAGGAGGTGGCTGTGTGAGTAGAAAAATGAGGTTGGATATGAGATAGGAATAGCAAGATTTGGCACTTGATCGAATCTTGGTCAGATGCGGCATAAGGGAGAGTAAAGAATCATGGATAATGGTTAAGCGTACAAAACTGCGAGACTTGGAGGACAACGGTGACTTTGTCAGCAAGAGAGGAGTTTGGAGGAGGACTGGGTTTAGGGGGAAATACAATGAGTTCAGTTTTAGACAGGCTGAGTTTGAGACGTCTCTGGGAGACGTTACAGACTGGTCAGTTTGAGACGTCTGATAGTTAATTACTGATATACGACTGAAGCTCAGGGGAGAGTCTGGGGCTAGATTGACTGATCTGTAAGTCATCCGCAGAGAGGCGATCCGTAAACCTAGGGGACCTGATAACGTTATGAGGAAAGACAACGTCAAAGAAGGAGGGAAGAAGGTCCAAGGCAGAACCTTGTGGAACACGCACTGTGGGGGGGGGGGGGCGTGATACAGATGATAAGTCAGCAAAGAAGACGTAGGAGAGACGAAGGCAGGAGAAAAAAGGCAATGCGAGCTTTTAACGTAAAAGGCTGGTGATGTCCTGCTCTCCTCTCTTCAAGAAAACTGAACACCACACAGACAGCAGACACAGACACAGACACAGACACACACACACACACACACACACACACACACACACACAATTCTAGGACGACCGGAAGGTATATTTACTCACTTAGCTTGTGCCAACACCCCAATGACTTCCGCATAGAGGTCTGCGACAATGTGCATATTTCCAGTGTTAGGACCAAGGTACCTAGCAAGACAGAATGAGGTGACATAAGAAGCATTGGTGACCTAGAAAGAACAAATGATTTCATTTTAAGCAATCTACTTAGGCAGTGTCCTTACTTACCCTTCCTTGTATTTAAAGTGCTTGAAGGCCAAGTTAATAACCTCATGGATCAAACTGTCTATTACAGGATGAAGAGGAATCTGGAAATACAAGAATAATCCTTCAACTGACAAGGGAATACTAAATATTAACTTGCTCACAATGCAAATCATAATTCTGTATATGGCCTTTAGCAATATAATTTACCAAGAACACCAAACTGTTGAGATGACCTAGTAGTTATTAGCTGGGGAAACACCAAAGGCTAATTTCTATTACCATATTATGTAACATGAATTCAGTAGTGAATATGCTGCAAAATTGAAATGTCATCTTCCCAAATTTATAACAGATATCTTATTTCAGTTCAGAAAATATGAATAACACAGCATGTAGAAATATTATTGGTTTTTAAGTTAGATTTGGAATTTATTGACAATTTAACAGTTAGAGAGCTTTTAAGGCCAACCAGACTCAGAAATGACAAACTTTATCTTACAGCAATATTAAAACAGTAACATACCTGCTTCAAAACTTCTATTAACACTAAAGAAAAAATAAAATCAATGGCCAGATCTCTTCTTTCCATTAAATAATCTCGCTGCTGTTCATCACTGTAAAAATAAAAATATGGCAGTAAGTGGGAGCAATGCCTTCTGTTAATGTTCCTGTTAGGAGACCCAATATGATCCATTAAAAAGCTAAAAATCACAATGATCCACCCATAAGTTAAACATGTTGCTGAACTCTCATTACAGTGGTGAACTTTCCAAGTGACAACCTCTTTGGGCACCCATTTTCTCATTTGTAAAATGAAATGGATTGGTCTAGACATATGTTCATTTATTACAATCTTCCTTGGGATATTTTTACTATATATAATCATTCATGGGAGGTCCTTAGGTTCAGAAGAAATTTCTCTTCCCCATCTCCTTACATTCTCCCACAAAGAGGAAATAAAAAAGGAATAGATGGCTAGACAAAGGATTTATTAAGTGTTTACCATGTGCCAGGCACAATGATAAGTGCTAGGTATACAACTATAATCAAGACAGTTTCTGCCCTCAAGGAGCTTACATTCTAACGGGGAAAGACAAAACATAAAGGGGAATTTGAAAAGAGGGCTTGTGGAAGAGGTACATGGGATGATGCATAAAGTGAATAAAGCAAAGCAGAAGGTGGGCGGGGAAGGAAGGGAAAAAGGAAAGGAAAAAGAAGAGAAGGAAAGTTCTATAAGTAAAGGAGAAAAAGTCACACAAAGTGGCTTTTACCTGCTGAGAAGTGAGGTAAGGAGGAGGAGTAAAATTAAAGCACTCTCTCAAAAGTCCTATCACATTCATTTCTCCCCCTTTCTGCTCTTTTTACAGACTAACAGATGGATTCTAGCTTGAGATTTCTCAATTTGTTAGAGACAAGGAAAATATGGAGAAGGACCATTTGGGGGTAACTAAATGATTAAGAGAAGGGTAAAGTAAGATCTCTGAGAGGAAAAAGGAAAGAAACTGGGATTATTTGGTAGAAGTTTCTTAAATTAAGTGTATTTTACATTCCAAATAGAACACTTGCACATAGAAACAGGTGATATTTAAGTGAGAAATAGGGAACGACTTCTTTGCTTAGTCAGTTTGATAGATAATAGAATGAGTTAGCTAGCAAAGGAGGTTGTGACATTGTCTTCCATGGAGAAATGTATTAGTAGTCAGAGTCCCTCATTTGGTATGTGGTAGCTTAACTACAAGTCCTTCCTGGAGGAAAGTAAATGGATACAAATGACTCAGGAGTCCCCTCTCATTCTGTGCTCTATTTAGGGGATTACTGAGCTAGAAAATGCTGCTAAGTCAGTGGGGGAGAAGCGAGATGGGGGGGGGGGGGAGGGCAGCATTAAAGAATGGAAGTTTAGGATATATTTTGGAGCAAAGGAAAATCGAACAGTGTTACAAGGGCAGGCAGCAACAAAAAGGGAGAAAGGAGGCAGAAGATAGTCCAAGAAATGTTATCAACAGAGTCAGGAGATCTGGGTTCAAGTCTTGGTCATATCACTGATTAGCTGTCTAATCTTAGATAAGTCATTAAGCCTCTTTGAGTCTTGGATCTCTCATTTCTAGAGGATGATTCGATAATTTGTCATGAAAGGGAATGAAGGTAGCAGGGGAACAGAAGATTTAAATGCAATTCCTAAAAGGGGACTGCAAAAGATGCTATAAGCTTCCTTTACCAACAATAAAAACTGACCTTGGGTATAGTCAGACATTTTGAATTCCTGGTGGGGAAACTCCCTTTGCTGATATAGATCAACAACTCACTTGAAACAGTCAATAGTCAAAGAGCCAATAAACATTTATTAAGCACCTACTATGTGCCAGGCACTGTGCTAAATGCTGGAGATACAAATACAAAAAAATAAAGCCAGTCCCTGCCTGTTTTATAGCCACACTGAGAGGTTAGGTGACTTTTCCATAGTCACAAAGCTAGTGTGTGTCAGAAGGACAACTTGACTTTGACTCCAAGATTGGCCCTCTCTCAGTGGACAGCTGAGTGTCTCCACTGCCTTTGGGTGACCCTCAATTTCAGTTATTCAGAAACAGTACAGTATCCTGTGACTTGTCTTACAGCACTGCTGTAGGAATACTGTTTTAAAAGGTGCCAGGCTGTGTCTCACATAAACTAGCCTTTATACACAATTTCTGTAATACTTAGAGGCATTTACATAGTGCTTCCAAGTTTGCAAAGTGAAATAGATGAACTACTGATTTCATCATATTTATGCCTTCCAGTACAAAGTTTTAGGCAAATACCTTTCAAATAAAGGGTTTGGTTTGATTACGGTTTTGAGGTCTAACTTCCAGTAACATTTTATAACAGTTATTTTGGCACATGAACTATTGAGATCATACTCATCTTAGGAAATTGTAACTTAAATGTGTACCGCTCACATCTGCCTAATTTCAGCTCCGCCTGTATTTCCCTAAATTTCTTATTTCATTGCTTCTAGTAAAAAAAAAAGCCCACATTGCTAGCTAGATGAAGCCCTAGAAACCCATGCTTTTCTGGCTTTCTCTCAACCACAAATATTCATTTTTTTACTGTTAAATACTAACTATGAAATGCTACTAAAATCCAGTTCCAGAGCTCTGATTTTGGGTTGGATTTCGGCAGTGACTCTGATCTCTTAAAACCTTCAGGGATACAACTAAAAGGGAAACATCGCTGTCAAGTCAGGGAGAAGTAATTACTTCATTTTCCATTTTAAATGAATCCATGAAATATTCATAAGTTTTAGCAATTAATTATTCACAAATGAGGTTAGAAGAAACCTCGAATTCCATTACTCCAACCCCTAGACTCGGTTCTATAATACGCTGAACTTTAGGAAAGCCTCACTAATTCAAAATAATTGTGTGGGATAACTATGTTGAGTGAATAAGATCTGAATTATATTCTAACAGAAGTAACTTTATTTCTAGTAGTATAAAAATTTGAGGTAACAAAATAATATCTAGTAAAAGTCTGCTTTAGTGAATGGATAAAAATTATTTTAATTAGCATAACACTTTTTAAAAAAACAATATTTTCCAGTGATGCTATACAGTAGTCAGTTATGGAATACCAGAATACCAAAGTCTCTGAAGATTTTAAGCTGAGAGTCACCAGAAAAGATATTAGAGAGGTGCATGGTGGGTATGAGTAAACTACTCCATCACCAACGAAAAACAATATATGGGAAGTAGAATAAAGGATATCACCAGAGGCATGTATGACCAGAAAAGAAAGTTAGCTCGTTTTTGAAAAAAGCAAGGAGTCAACAACAGATAGCTTGCTTGTTCCACTGGGGTCCTTGTGTGTTAGGAAAACTAGAGGACCATCTGTGGAAGATATGTGGAACTATATGGACAAGGACCAATCAGTCAATAAACATTTATTAAGCACCAACTATGTGTCAGGCACAATACTAAGCACTGGGCACACAAAAAGAGGCAAAAGACAAGGAGTTTGCAGTCTGATGGATGGTCTAATGGTTGAACATGTTCAAACAAGTTATATAGAGGATAAACTGATGGAAGACAGAATTAGAATTAAGAGGAGTTAGGAAAGGCTTTCTGTTGAAGGTACAGAATTATACCCTAGGAGTCGACATGGATGGTTTGCTATCTATAGCATCCCTAAAGGGATAATCAATGAGATCACAGATTAAACCAAGGATCAAAGTAATTCCTAGAGCAATGGCTGGCATACAAATATTAGTGATACCTACCCTCAAATATTTCCTTCCAAGCATTTTAAAATTTGCCTTTAATCTTATTTACATTATCCGTACAAATGTAGTCTAGGGAAAACAATGATAAGTAGCACCCCTTCCCTTCTACTCTCTCTGTGTAGACAGTCCCTGCTGTTAAACACCACATTCCTAGGAATTACATGTGAAAACAGAGCATTGGAAAACAAAACTCTGAGAGTAGATTGGTGTTGTATCCTTCTGATCTGGCATTTTCCATGTCATCCCTGGATGCTATCTAGTGAGAAATGAGGTATCAGTGTTTACTGTAGTGTTGATTAGGCAGAGTGCTGGAATGTAAGGGGGTGAAAAGTAGGACATGCTTCCTATTCCTCACTATCTTCTCTTTTTAATACTTTCTCTGCAGAAGCAAGGCTTAAGGAGGCCTTTATTCTATAGCTCTCTACTTGGCTATGCAAACTTTAAATCAAGTTACATGCCTCTGACAGGTGGGTGAACACGTATCTCTGAAACTGGCTTGCACAGCCTACAAGTCACATTACAAAAATTTGTTATCTAATCACAACTGGGCTGTCTGCACTACAGATGTTTGCTGGATAATCTCAGCTGGGCTCCCTGCACGTTGATTTTCTGTCACATCTCAGCTCATAGCTGTCACAAATCTCTTTGCTCTTCCAACTTCCAACATCCCCTCAAAGGGGTGTATAATGGTACAGTGGAAAGAGTGTTGTAGAGGGGATCAGAGGTCCTGGGTTCAAATCTTGGAAGTCACACTCATTATCTGTAAGGCCTTGGAAAAGTTACTTAATTTTTTTGTGTCTTAGTTTTCTGGGTCTCAATTTCCTTGTCTGTTAAATGAGAGGATTAGATCAGATGAACTCTGAAGGGTCCTTGTCAATTCAAATCTACAATTTATGATCATTCCTTCATTGAGAAGCAGATGACTTCATCTACATTATTGAAGAGACTGAGGCCAATCCAAATGATAAGGACTCTTCTCTTTTTAAAAAATTATTATTTTTATCATTAATTTTTACAAAAATTTTGAGTTCTGAATTCTCTCTCCCTCCCATCCTTCCCCTGCTAGTTGAGAAGGCAGGAAAAGTGATATTAGTTATATGTGTGAAATCATGCAAAACACATTTCTGTATTAGTCATGTTGAAAAAAAAAAACAACCCCAAGAAAAAAATAATGCTTCAATCTACACTTAGACTCTTTCAGTTCTTTCCTGGATGTGGATAGCATTTTTTTTCACCTTAAGTCCTTCAGAATTGTCTTGGATCATTGTATTGATTAGAATAGCTAGGTCATTCATAGTTGATCATCATTACAATATTGCTTTTACTGTGTACAGTGTTCTCCTGGTCCTGTTCACTTCACTTTGCATCAGTTTGTATACCTTCCCAGGTTTTTCTGAAACTATCCTGCTTGCCATTTCTTATAGCACCACAGTATTCTACCACAACCATATGTCACAACTTGTTCAGCCATGCCCCAATTGATGAGCATCCCCTCAATTTCCAATTCTTTATCACCACAAAAAAGATATGCCATAGATATTTTTGTACATACGGGTCTTTTCCCTTTTTAAAAAAATCTCTTTAGGATATAGACATAGTAGTGATATTGCTGGGTCAAAGGATATATACAGTTTTATGGCTCTTTAGGTATGGTTCCAAATTGCTTTCCAGAATGGTTGGATCAATTCATAACTCCTCCAACAGTGCATTATTGTCCCAATTTTTCCACATCCCCTCCAATATTTGTCTTTTTCCATTTCTGTCATATGGATAGTTTTGATTTCTTCTTCTGAAAATTGCCTGTTTGTACCTTTTGACCATTTATCAATTTGGGAATGACTCATATTCTTATAAATCTGACTCAGTTATCTATGTCTTTGAAAAATGAGGCCTTTATCAGAGAAACTTGCTATAAAAATGTTTCTCCAGTTTCCTATTTTCCTTCTAATTTGGTTGCATTGGTTTTGTTAGTGCAAAATCTTTTTAAATTATCAATTCCCTTGATATTCTTGACCTTTTGTTCTTTCAGATGAATTTTATTATTTTTTTCTAGCTGTATAAAATAAATTTTTGGCAGTTTGATAATTATGGCAATGAAGAAGCAAAAATGGGTTGGCCTACCCATGAACATGTAATATTCCTCCAATTGTTTAGATCTGACTTTATTTGTCTGAAAAGTATTTGGTAATTGGTTCATATAGTTCTTGGATTTGTCTTGGCAGGTAGACTCCCAAGTACTCTATGTTGTCTGCAGTTATTTTAAATGGGATTTCTCTTTCTATTTCTCATGGCTGGGTTTTGTTGGTAGTATACAGAAATGCTGATAATTTATGCGGGTTTATTTTATATCCTACAACTCTACTAAAGCTGGTAATTATTTCAAAAAGTTTTTTTTAGTTGATTTTCTAAGTATACCACCATAAACCCTTTATTTTTACTCTCTGTGTCTGAGTGTTTCATGTAAACAACATGTATTCTGGTTTTTAATTAATTCTGCTATCTGCTTCTGTTTTATGGATGAGTTCATCTCATTCACATTCACAGTAATGATTACTATATATTTCCCTCCATCCTATTTTTTCCTCTCTTTATCTTTCTCTCTCTATTTATCCTGTCCTTCCTTAAAAGTCAGTTTTATTTCTGACCACTGCCTCCTTTAATCTGCCCTCCCTTCTATCAACACATCCTTCTCTTGTCTCCTTCACCTCTTACTTCCCTGTTGGGTAAGATAAATTTCTATACCCAACTGAGTATGTATGTTACTCCCTCTTTGAACCAATTCTGATCACAGTGAGGTTCAAGCATTGCCTGCCACTCTCCTTATTTCCCCTTCCATTGTTTCCTTGAGTACCTCTTTTATGTGAGATATTTTTTCCTCATTCTTCCTCTCTCTCTCCCCTTCTACCAGTGTATCCCTTTCTCACCTTTAAATTTTTTTTTGAGATCATCCCATTGGAGTCAACTCACACCTATGCCCTCTGTCTATGAATCCTTTTAACTTCCTTAATAATGAGAAAGTTCTTATGAGTCACAAGTATCATCTTCCCCTATAGTAATGTAAACAGTTTAATCTTAATGAATCCCTTAAGATTTCTCGTTCATGTTTACCTTTTCACACTTCTCTTGAGTCTTTTATTTGAAAGTAAATTTTTTTTTATTTAGCTCTGGTCTTTTCATCAGGAAAACTTTGAAAGTCCTCTATTTCATTAAATTTTCATTTTTTTCCCCTCAGAAGGTTTCTACTCAGTCTTGTTAGGTAGATTATTCTTGTTTGTAATCCTAGCTCCCTTGCTTTTTGGAATATCATATTCTAAGCCCTCTGCTCCTTTAATGTGGAAGCTGCTAAATCTTGTGTGATCCTGACTGTGGTTCCACAATATTTGATTTGCTTCTTTCTGGCTGCTTGCAATATTTTCTCCTTGAACTGGGAGCTCTGTAATTTGGTTATAATATTCCTGAGAGTTTTCATTTTGGGATCTCTTTAAGGAGGTGATTGGTGGATTCTTTCAAATTCTATTTATCCACTGATTCTAGGAGATCAGGGCACTTTCCTTAGTAATTTCTTGAAATATGATGTCTAGGCCTTTTTTGATCATTATTTTCAGGTAGTAGAAGAAATTTTTTTTTTGAGGCAATCAGGTTAAGTGATTTGCTCAGGGTCACACAGCTAGTAAGTGTCAGGCTGGATTTAAACTCAGGTTCTCCTGACTCCAGGGCTGGTGCTCCATCCATTGTGCCACCTAACTGCCCCTTAGTCCAATAATTTTTAAATTATCTCTCCTTGATCTATTTTACAGGTCAGTTGTTTTTCTAATGAGATATTTCACATTTTCTTCTTTTTTTCCATTCTTTTGACTTGATTTTATTATTTCTTAATGGAGTCATTAACTTCCACTTGTCCATTTCTAATTTTTGTACTTCTTTTTTTTTCCATTTGGCCAATTCTGCTTTTTAAAGGAGTTCTTCTCTTCAGTGAATTTTTGCATCTTTTTTTTTAAGTTGTTATTTTCTTCATTATTTTTTGTGCCTTTTACCAAGCTGTTGAATCTCTTTTCATAATTTTTCTTGCATAACTCTCATTTCTTTTCCTAATTTTCCTCTACCTCTCCAATTTGATTTTTAAAATCTTTTTTTGAGCTCATCCAGGAATTCCCTTTGGGCTTGTGTCCAATTCACACTTTTTCTTTGAGACTTTGCCTGTAGTTGTTTTGACACAGATGCCTTTTTTTGGAGCTTGTGTCTTGATCTTTCTTGTAACCATGATAGCCTTTTATGGTCAGGTTCTTTTTTGTTGCTTATTCATTTTTCCAGCCTATTTCTTGACTTTGCACTTTATGTTAAAGTTAGATTCTGCTCCTGGGGTGAAAGGGGCATTGTCCCTAACTTCAGGTTTTGTGCTGCTGTTTTCAGGACTAGTTCTGGGAGTCTGTAAGTTTTTGGTGTTTTCAAGGTGGTATGATCCATAAAGAGGTGAGGTTAGGGTTGATATGAAATTATAATGAGATAACATATGTAAAGTACTTTGTAAAATTTAAAGAATTATATAATTATATAAATCTTACTATTATTATTATTACTTTTTTCCTTGACAAAGCTAATACCTCCATCTATGTCCTCAATCTTATTTCCTTCTGTTTCCTCCCTGACTTTCTCCATCAACTGTTTCTTCTCTCTCATGTGTCTTTTTTTTGTCCAGTTTTTTTTTCTTTTTAGGCACTGGGGTTAAGTGACTTGCCCAGGGTCACACAGCTAGTAAGTGTCAAGTGTTTGGTCTGAGGCTGGATTTGAACTCAGGTCCTCCTGACTTCAGGGCCAGTGCTCTATCACTGCGCCACCTAGTTGCCCATCTCTCTCATGTATCTTGAATCTGTCTTTCTAGACTAGCTCTTTCTCACATCTAATAAATGTGCTCAAATCTCCCCAACTAGAAAAAAAAAATCCTTGGACTCTCCTATTCTTTCAAGTGACTGGTCTATCTTTGTCCTCTTCTTCACTGTCAAATCTCTAAGAAGAATAGTCAACACTCACTGCCTTTACCTCCTCACAACAGACCAGCTCCCTGCAATCTGATTTCTATCCTCATTATTCTCCTGAAAAAGTTTTCTCCACGGCCACTACTGACCTCCTCATGACTACAGCCAATGGTCCCATTTCTATCTTTATTCTCCTTGACCTCTTGGAAACGTGGCATTGTGGACCAGTTTCCTTTTGGCTTTCTTATTCATCCTTGGCTTCCTTCCTCTTGCAAGTTCTCCTATCTCTCTGACTCTGCTTTCTCTGGCTCCTTTGCTAATTCTTGTTTTTTCTTCAATCCTTCAAAAGTGGGTGCCTCCCCAGGGTGTTCTTGGCCATCTTTTCTATTCTGTCTTGGGATCGTATCTACCTCCGTGGCTTCAAAATGATCCCCTCCATGCTAAAACTTACAAATCCCTTTATCTAGCCCCTTCGTTCAAGCATTATCTCTCCAAGTACCTGCTGAATATTTCTCTAGTTTTGTCATTGGTGCCAATAACTTTCTAGTCACAGAAGCTCATAGCCTTGGAGGTAGCTTTGGCTCATTTCTCCCTTTAAACTCCAATCAGCCAATCAGTTGTCAGACCCTACTGACTTAGCCTCTCTCCACAACTACCTTATTCAAGATCTCATCTCTTCTCATCCAGATAATTGTAATAGTCTTCTAATGGGTCATTCTGTTACTTCACCTTTCTCAGCCTCAGTTTTATTATACATGAAATTAAGATTATAGTAGTATCCACCTCATAGGGTTGTTGTGAGATCTGGAAAGCACTTTATGAACTTTAAAGCATTATATAAATGTTACCTATTACTAATATTATTGTTATTATTATTATTACTACCTGTGAAGGTACTCTTCCCTAACAGATCACAGCACCACAACTGAGCCAATGATTTTAGAGCAGGGGTTCTTAATCTGGGGTTTATTAACTTAAAAGAATTCATTTTGATAACTGTATTTCAATATAATTGTTTTCCTCTGTAATTCTATTTATTTTATTTTCTACATTTAAAAACTTTTTTTTTGATAAAGGGTCCATAGGCTTCACTAGATTGCCAAAGGACAGTCTGATGCAAAAAAGGTTAAGAATCCTTTTCTCAGAGAGTTGCTATGTTTAAAAAATTCATCAACCTAGTGATGAGACTCCTTGTACTTAGCTAGGCTGATCCTCAGGCAGCAGAAAAGCATTCCATCACTAAGCCCATACTTGAGACCATTCCAACTTGGTGGGATCTGCCAAAGACTGAACTTTGCTGGCAAAGCTTTTGAGAACCCAGAATCATCTCTGACCAACTCCAACGCATAAGAGGAGATGCTGGTGCATTTCTAAAATATCACTTTTTATAAATACACACATTTTAAATTATACCAGTAAATCCTGCTTTCTATGACAGATAGATACTTATTTTGAGATAAATCAAGCTGTATGTGTCATACTTTCAAAGTTGTGGCAGAGAAGACAATACATGGTTCAGTTTTTCAAGGTTGGGAGGTATAATTTTCAAACCTTACCTAGGGCACCCAAATACCTTGTCTTCAGCCTGGAACCAAGACTAGAATTCAGGTTTCTCATCCAATGCTCTTTCTTCTGCATCATAATGAATTTCAATATTTGTTCTGCAGATCACAGTAACAGAACCACCAAGATGGAAAGAAACTCTGAGGTCATTTAGTCTTTCCAGTACTAGAGTGGGGATGCTCTCAATAATATCCCTAAAACACTTAGAAAGATCTCCAGTAAGAGGAAACTACTTCCTGAGGACAGGACAGTGGAAAGAATATGGGTTCTGAAGTGAGAAGATCTGGGTTCAAATCTCAAACTGGATACATTTTACCTGTTTAATCTTGGGAAAGTCACCTAATGTCCTAGTGTGCCTCAGTTTTCTCATCTATACAGTGAGAAGGTTGGACTAGATGTCCTCTGAGGTCTCTTCTAGCCCAAGGTCTACGATAAATCTATGACTTGGCAGAATACTGCCCTTTTGGACAGCTCCAAATCTTAGTTTTGTGAAGCATTTCCTAACAGTAAGGCTACATCAACTTTTCTATAATTTCTAGTTCTGCCTTTTGGTGCCAAGTAGAATAAGTCTATTCCTTTTTCCATGTGAAAACTCTTAAAAAATTTGAAGACTTCACCCCGTCCATTTCTATTCCAAGGCTAAATGTTAATCCTTCCATGGCACTATTTTGATTCCCTTTACTAGGCCTACTCACCTTCTCTGGGGCATGTGCCAATTTGTCTTTCTAAAGATAGCTAGGTCCTGATTAGTGCAAATAATGAACCCTGTGAAGGGTTTACGTTATTCATATTCACAGAGCATATTTCCATGGAGCTGGAACCAGTTTCTGTGTTTTACATAATTTTAATTCTGAATGATATGAATTAGAATACTTACGACCACTTCATGGGATTCATTTTTTGTACTAATTAGGATCTAGCAGTACTTTAGAAGTGGTCTGATCTTAGAAGGGTCCTTGTGGAGTCTGTGATTCTAATCATAAAGTTTAATGTCTGATCAGTTTCTTTGGATACTGTACCAATGTTGAATACTGAGTTAAAACTCATTTTCAGAAAAACTGCTTACTATCTAGTCATGTCTCTCCCATCCTGCATTGCTTTCTCGAACCCTAGTGTAATACTTTATATTCATCTCTACTGAATTCTTATTGAATCTGGTCTGTCATTTCAGCCTATAGAGATCCTTTCAACTGCTGATATTGTAATTCACCATATGCCTCCAAATTTCAAGTCTTGTGACCACTTAACAAGCATGCCATCTATACCTTCATCTTGGTCATTTTTAATGTTGAACAAAAAAGGGCCAAGAATGGATCCCTAGGACACTTTGCTAGAGAACCCATGCTAAGCTGACAA
Source organism: Vombatus ursinus (assembly GCF_900497805.2). Classification (NCBI taxonomy): domain Eukaryota; kingdom Metazoa; phylum Chordata; class Mammalia; order Diprotodontia; family Vombatidae; genus Vombatus; species Vombatus ursinus. The sequence goes on from NW_020954591.1 coordinate 7,835,658, forward strand.
TAATCTTTGAATCACTACTCTTTAAGTGTGGCTGTTTATCAGTTCCAAATAAACTTGAATATGTTACTATCTGGCTCATATTATTCCATCCTGTCCACAAGGAGACAGCTATCAATACCTTGCTGAAATCCAAATATACCCTACGTAATCTGCCCGGTCTTGTAATCCTAGTGAAGCTTGTTGGCCTACATCTTTCAGAATCCACCTTCCTTCCCCTTGGAATATCTGGACAACTCTCCTGAAGCATCCCTTCTAACTCTAGTTTTTTTCAAGCACTTACAATATTGGTTCAGAGACCCCTACATTCTTTCAGCAACCAGGAATATAGTTCGTCTAGGTCTGGTGACTTGAATTCTTTCAGTGAGGTGTGGTGATCTTTTGTTTTTAAATTTCAATTTCTCTTTAACTATTCCTGCTTCTCTATTTCCCAGCCTGAAAAATTATTCTCCTTGGTGAAGAAAACAGAATCCAAATAAGAGCTGCCTAGTTCTACCCTCTCTCGGCTGTCCTTATCATCTGCTCTGAGTGTTTCGAATGTCTTTTTTGGTCTTTCTCTTTTCTCCAACATGAGACAAAGTCCATAGCATTTATCATGGTCTTCAACTCTTCCTGGCCTTTACCATTAATGGTACTATTCTTATAGGACTGTACAACTCTTATTTATCTCAAGTTCAGTTCCCTTTCTTTCATTTTTCATTCCATTTCTTTTTGGGCCTCTTTTGTTTTCAATTTTAGGTCCCAGGATCTTCTCTTTCTTGTGTATTTCCCATGTTCTATGTCTAAAAACTGAAGCAATGAATATAAATATTCCCTTCTTCTGGGATATTTTACTCTGTGAATTGCTTGGTCTCTTAAATAATTCTTCTCCCATGTCTTATTTGCTATTCTCTGGGGGTATTTGACAGCAGATACAAATGTGTAAGATATACGTGATATAGGGATCTTCCTCGCCAATTTTGATTTACAGACCCTGTCGATCAGAGCTGCAAGTCTCCAGACATATACATTGTCCTTGACCCTCATTAATTTCATCCCTCTCCTATCCTCACAGCTATAGCCTGGTCTAAAAATCCATATGCCATTCTCCAACAACACCTTTTGAACCAGCTGTTCACTTTGCAAATATTCAGCAACAGCAATTTCAGACAACAAGGCCCTGAACAAATATGGAACAATCATCTACGTTATTTAATGTTAGCGGACTACATCTTTTTGAAAGCAATTATTTGGTGTTTGTAAGGGATGTTTGGGTGGTGGGGCAGAGGTAAGAAGTAGGTAGGTTTAACTAATGCATTTATTTTTAAAGAAATCAAAGTGTACCAGCGTGTGAAATTTTACTCATTGTAAATGCTCACAACATGCTGGTTTTTAGTACAAACAAAAGACAATCCCTGGTATCAGGAAGCTCTCCTCAATTTAAACAGAGCATACAGGAGCAAATATTCCAATCAGATCATTCCATTTGGCAGGAATTTCTAGCAGCTTTCACAATTTTCATTCTGCCTTCATCAATACCTTTAAGCCTATCATATCCAATTCCCAAACATGAAACTATGGTTTTCACAGCAAGGAAATATACCTACCTTTTGGATTTAGTGCTTGTTCTGGGTCTATATTCATGAGATTCATCCTCAATGCCATTTTGTCTCTTATACCAGTCAAACAATGTTCGCAGAATGGAAGGCAGGCAGTATTCTGAAAGGGAGCTCATTGAGCTTATTACCTACAGGAAGGAGGAAAGACTGTTAGCTTAGATGTTCTCATACTACTGCCATCTATCTAGGAACATTCTATTTCAAAAAAGCATATCCAAGTATATTCATTGTGGAATTTTCATTTTTACCAAGCAACCTAGTTCATTTTATTTATGACTACATTCCTAGGAGCCCAAAACCATCAACACTGACAAGATGCCCTTAATGTTCTAACAATTCTGTACTTCAATAATGTTAATTACTTTGATTCTAATTCCACTCATTCTAGAAATTTGACTTTAATTGCAAACAGATTATTCATGAGCCCTACTAAAACTTGTACTGACAAAGTTCTCAACAAAAGAATAAACATAGCAATTGTTTATGCAAACATCAATTTTCTCCTTTATCTTGAAAGCCTCCCTTCAGTTAATGGTTTCGAAGATATTCAATTTTATTTATAAAACTCTTTCTGTGGGCTAGGCACTATGCTAAATCATGAGGATAGAAAGTCAAAGATAAAAAATTCTATAATCTCAAGATGCTTATATTCTATTGGGGGAAAACAATACATACACAGATAAGTAAATACCAACTAATTTTTTTGGAAGGGAATACTAAGAGAGGAATCATGTAAGACCAATTGTAGGAGGTAGCACTTAATCTGAGCCTTGAAGAAAGCCAGGGGTTCTAAAAGATGGAGATGAAGAGGGACAGGATTCTAGACAGAGGGACAAAAGCATGGAGATGGGAAATGAAGTGCTAGGAATAGCAAAGAGCAAGTAGGTCATTTTGATTAGAATGCAAAGTGCATAGTGGGACAATAATGTATAATTAGCCTGGAAAGATGGGTTGGAATCAAATGTGTGAAGAGTTTTCAATGCAAAACAGAGAAGTTTGTGGCCACTGGGAATCACAGAAGCTTCTTTGGCAGAAGATTGACATGGTCAGAACTGTGCTTTTCAATTTGACAATGGTATGGAGGATGGATTAGAATAGGATAACTTGGATGCAGAAAGACCAAATAGGAGACTACTGTAATAATACATGTGAGAAGCAATGAGGCCTGAATTAGGGTGGTGGCCATGTGGGTAGAGAAAAGAGTATGGATATGATGGATGTTGTGGAGGGAGGAGAATCTATAAAATTTGTCAAATGACTAGATAGGGGATGGTGAGTGAGAGAGAAAAATCAAGGACGACTTCTAGATTTTGAGCCTAGGTGAGAAGAATTGTTATGCCCTTGACAATAGGAGGATGGATGGATTACAGGAGTTGGGGGAAATAAATTCAGTTTTATATATGTTAAGTTTCAGGTGCCTATCTGGCAGAGATGTGCAGATGGGCATTGGAGAGATGGGACTGTAGCTCAGGAAAGAGATGAGGGCTGGATGTAAAGAGCTGAGTGTCATCCAAAGAGGGCAACCACTATGGTTAAGGGTCTTGAGCTCATGCCATGCAAAGATTGGTTGAAAGAACAAGGCATGTTTACCTCCATCACATGAAAAGACCTCAGAGGTCACTTCAACCAGTATTCCCTAATCCAACCTATACTATGAAAAAAAGTGCCTTTTTTGCTGTGGACAGTTCTCCTTTTTTTGCAGTTTTAGCACCCTGGTTTGATTGCTCTGGTGGAGTAGAGTAATCCATCAATCCACAAAGACATATTAAGTATGTCTGAACCAGGCACTGGGGGTTTTTAGTGTGGCTTACATTTCTGTTACGGGCTGGCAATTTAACAAAACAATATCGTCATACAGCCCTGCAAAAACGACAAAACATAAGAACCTGTTGGATTCTAATTAGTACAATGTTCACCTAATAGAATGATTCTTATTCTCTAAGAGTTTAACTAACTGCTTTCACTTTAAAGTTTAGGCCTGGTCTGCGGTAATCCGCAGCCCCTGCTCTCCCCTCTTCCCTGTTGGTTTGTTTATTTTTTTATTTACAGTCTGTTCTCTAGGACTAAGAGTACTAGAGAAGGAGATCTAAGGATGAAGGAAGAGGACTCAATTTTAAAATTTAATAGGTGTCAAGAAGTAAGGAGCTTTGGTAGTAAAAATTTTATAGACTGGAAAAAAATTGCTCTAGATTGATGCCAGGGCATGGACCAGAGGCTGGAAAACATGACTGCCTGTCTCTAGTCAGGTTAGGAACACAAGGGTGAATCTAAACTATTTTTGGTTTGACTTTCTTCTGAGAAAGCTCTGTCATAATTCACTAAAGATAACCAGTAAAAAAATTAAACAACCTCTCTAACATTATATCATATAATTATATTATGGTATTATATATGATTATAATATAATATATATGATAATACATGTGTAACACATATTACATATAAATTATATAGGATAAACTTACTTTCTTATTTCAGTGTCTCTTAGTCTTTAAATTTTTTCTTTATCCTATATAAATCCCTCTTGTTCTTAAGTGTGAATTCAACAAATATTCTACTCTCCAAATAGAACAAATAGAGAATCACTTCTATTCATTGCACAGTAACTCATACAGTACTTGAAAATTACTATTAACATGTATGTATTCTTACTTACTAACCAATTTCATCTATATAATAATTTTTCAGGACTTAGTACAATCAGCACAATGTCAATTTATGTTCAAATTATGATATAGATAGCTACTGATATGGACAACTAGGTGGCACAGTAGATAGACGGCTGGCCCTGGAGTCAGGAGGACTGGAGTTCAAATCTGGCCTCAGGAACACTTACTAGCTGTATGACTCTGGGCAAGTCATTTAACCCTGTTTGCCTCAGTTTTTCCTCTTCAAAATGAACTGGAGAAGGAAATGGCAAACCGCTCCAGTATCTTTGTCAAGATGGAGTCCATCTTTGCCTAAATAGAGTCACGGAGAGTCAGACATGACTGAAATGACTCAACAACAATAAACAACAACAACAAATGGTTGTTGACCATTTATTTAATTGAGTACTCTAAGCCAAGCTTACTGGCCTAAAATATGCAGACTCCATTCTCTTTTGTTTCTGAAAATTGGGACAACATTTTTTCTTCTCCTTTCCTAGCAGCATGGTGAAAAGAACACTGGCTTTGTAGTCAAGGACCTGGGTTCAAATCACTGGCAAATTAAGAGCTGAGTAGTTCCACCTTTTCCCCATTTAGGTGTGAGATGTGGTCATCCATTTTATTAAAGGCACTCCATCCCTGGCCAGGAACCTATGTTTGGGACTGTGGTCAAAAATCCAAAACTTATTCTCAGATACTGCTCTTTTAATTTTAGATAGCTATATAAATGCTATTGGCTTTTAGTTGCTATTATTATTATCATCACCAACGAGCAACTCACTACCAGAAATTTGCCCTTTTCTTCTAAAGTCTTTGCTTCTGATAAACGATAGTAATGAAAATACCATCTGTGTTCCTAAGGTCACCCACTTTTTGCCCAAGAATTCATAATCTCTTAGCAGAGCTTTTTATATTCCTTCTTGCATTATCATTCTGTGTCCATGTGAATCACCAGAAGTGGTCAAATAGTCAATAAGTTCTCCTTTACTTATCTGTGAAGGTAACAGGCCTCTCTTTTGAAATATTGCCAAGAACAGGGCCTTTATCTTGAATATATGAAAAAAACTTCTGCCATTTTGTAGTGCTTTTCTTCCAAGAAGTACATATTTATGAACCATTCAAATTAATCTGCAAATACTAACAAGTATGAATTGTGATCCTTAAAGAAATTAACAATCAAATTGAGAAGACGGAACATGAAAGCTAATCAGACAATCAATAATAATATGATTATTAATAATGATAATAATTAACATTTATATAGTTACATAAGATGAAAAAGACAATATTTGAGAATGAGTTTTGGATAGTAGAGGTATGTTAACAGAGTTCAGAGGAAGGGAATATCATCTTGGGCTTACGTTTTCATAGTTGGCTTCTGGGTTGCCAGATTGTAACATATAACCAATAAAAAACTCCAAAATAAAACAGTAAAGGGCATCATGAAGGAATTACAAGATAGTGCGAACACTTGCTAATTATAAAGGACAAAAACCAAAGACAATTGGGAGTGAAACACAGAAAAAGTAGCCCACAGGCACTTACTCTGGATAAAAATGGCTGCAGTGTCTTATTTTGTAGCATTTAATTTACAATGACTGACATGAGAACTTTAAAATGGAGAGCTGGGAAACACTGATCTCTAGAACTATTTTGGGACTACAGAACAAACAAACAGTGCCTAGTCATGGATTAGCTAGCAGAAATGTGGATTTTGTTTTATCTCCATGAGACAGAAGTGAGTGATCTCACCAATGAGATCCTGCTTTGGACCAGTAGGGTAGTTCATAGAGAGCTCAGAGGAGGGGCAACCATTGATGGATTGCAACCCATATTGTTGAAGGAAACTCTCCAATTGTTGAGATCACAGATCCATCTGAGTATTCCTTTCATCAGACAGGGGTAGGCATTATGGTTATATTTTAAAGAGAGGATAGGAGAATGATAAGAGCCAAAGTGACTTGTTCAGATTATGAGAACTGATGATTTTGAGAATTTCCACTATTATCTCTAATTGAACTTCTTGGGTCCTGTGTTTTTTTTTGTTGTTATTGTTATTCTGTGTGGTCTACTCTTTTCTATTTAGGCTCAGTATGCTCCCATTTTCTCCCATTCACATGAAGTATGAACGAAGTAGACATTGACTGTACAGGAAGCCCAACATTGCTCTATTTTATGAAGCAGCCTATTTTGGTTTGTCCAGTTAAGCCTAGAATTTCCTAAAGAGCAGGGCCTACTTGTTATCCACTTGTTTTCATAGTAACCAAAGATAATTTGAGCACCTCAACCTGGGAAGAGTATAAAATCATGCAAAAAAGTTTATTTAGGTATTACCTAATTTATAAATAGGATGAGTTTTAAAGGTTCACTTGAAAGCCAAGTCATTTTTGCAGAAAATATTCAGAATGCATTTTTCAATAAAAACAATGTTATAAATAGTGGTTGGTTTCCAAGTCAACCTACAAACATTTATTTAATCCATAAGATACTTGAACATAATACTAATAGTATTATTTCAACTATGCTGAACTACCATTTTCAGCTTAATTTCTACTTGAACATTAATTCTAAGTTCCAACACATTCTAAGACAGCATTTTCCTGACCCTGGATGGCAGTAGCTCCCTTAGAAGCAATGCAGGGGTGATGAGTTGCCTTAGGGATGAGGTAGATATCCCAGAGCACAATAACTTATTAATGCCCTACACCTGTTCATCTGCAAAGGAGAAATCACCTGTCTGGGTAAATTACTCCCCAGATGTTTTCAACTAGCAAACAAAGAGCATTTGTCCCCACAGGGGGAGGAGCCTTGGGCCTTAAACTCCTTAGCTATCCCACCCTGCCTTGCCCTGCCCTCCCTGCCCCCCCTCCCAGATCTGTATACATGAATGATTTTTACACACAGTATTCATGAATAAGCTGGGGTCTGTCTGGATGATTTAAAAAACCTTGTTGGGGGTGGGCTTATAAAAATAACTAATGTAATTGTTTCTAGTAAATTCACAGCAAAAAAGAAAAAGGCTAAGAATTATCCTAAAATCTTGCGCCTTTCTATCAAAAAAAACCTGCCTCCTCTGATAAGAAAAAAACACTAATAAAAGGATGACAGCTGCTGAACTCATGGAACTCTAAGAACAGAAAGAAGTTACAATATTAAGGGGCTTTTGTGAAAAATAAATTGTTCCCCCCATTCCTAGCGGAACTTGGGTTGTGGGGATTAGTAGAAATCAACAGCAACATAGTACTACTCATTTGCAGGCCAGGTTTTGACAGAAGACACACAGAAGAGCATTCTAAGTCTCTCTCTCTCTCTCTCTGTGTCTCTCTCTAAAATAGTGATCTAAAAGTTTATGTTACTGACTTTCAGGAACTCACAAAGGCTTGGGGTACAATCCACCCAAGTATTTTTAAAAACTCCACTTTTCAAGTATCTACCGCTGTCACCATAAATAAAATAAAATGCACTTTTGACACTTAGACACCTCTGGAGAAACCATTCAGTAATGTGCAGACAGCTACTTCCCTGAGGCGTGACTGTACATTTCTCTTTGTGTATGTCAACACTCATCATGAAGCCTAAGCTAGAATCATTTTGGTCACCCTTAAAAAGTCACCCTTAAGTAATTCTTGGTATTGGACCTACCTGGCCTACTTTCCATGGCAAATTTACAGAAGCCGCCTTGAACAGGCATAAACGGTCAACATAGAGTGGTTGTATGTGAGTTTAAAAAAAAAAAGTCTGTCATTGCCCTTTTTTAAGTCCAGTCAGGAAGGAAGGGTGGAATTTGCAAGAAACCTGGCTGCCTCAGCACAGGAAGGGAGGAAGGTCTAGCCACCCTGTTGGTTGCTCCACTCTTTCATTTACTGGAAGAAAAGCCAATGGTGAGATAAATCCTTGCTCTGTGCTGCAGCTGGCTGGAAGGGAGTAGGCTGACAGACAAATCTGTCCTTGTTGCCCTTAAATGTCATGTCCTTCCATCAGAAATGAGCTAGGCCCCATACAGCTCAAGGATATAAGGGCTGCAGAAAGCACAGAGCTAGAATCCTGGCGTGCACAGGGCCCTCCATGTACTTTATGTAAATGTTTTCTTAATATTTCTTTTGGCATAATATGTATAAATACGTATAAATACACTAAATGAAACTTTTCTTCATGCTGTTACTATGACATTAATATTTCATAAGCATCTTATACTGGGTAAATTAAAGAAGGAAAAATTCACACATAACTTTTAATAATTATTTTTAGGAGACATTCTATATTTTATATTGCTGAGGCTGATCTGAGCTGATCTGAATGGTACATTGATATGTACTTTTAATGCAACTTTACTGATTCTTGATTTAATTTCTCCTCTTGCCATGCATACACACTCTATGACTCTCACCATTGTTTGGCACATATCATGTCACTTTATATTTGGAATCTGTTTTCATAGAAAATATGAATCAAAAATATAGGTTGCACAGGAAGACCTGAATTATCTTCTCCACCAAGGATATGATTACTCCTTTACCACCTGAGACTGTTTTTCCTTGTGAAAACTTTACTCTAGCTTTATGAATACAGATCTGGGAATATCATTTTTGCCATGTACTTCCTAAGTAGAGAGATAATACATAGATTTATCAAGGAACTGGGGAAAATGAGGTACACACAAGTAAGAGTGGAAAATAAATGATCTGAAATGAAATAGCATAGAAGTTAACAAAAATACCCAATCAAATGTTCTGTGAATCATGGGATATGTATTGGGAAACTTGACAGGTCACAGTGATCTCACATTGCAACAGTAAAGTATAATACTATCAAGATGTATCATTTTTTTCCTCAAAAGGCTTGTCAGATAGCATCCAGGAAAGATACAATTTGCTAACACATAAATACAGAGACTAAAGAATGGAGATTGAAAGTAAATTCAGTAAGGTTCTATCAAGTTCATGATAAAGCTGAGAATTTTTCAGTCTTTCTCCCCAAATGTTCCTACTTCCTAGAAAACTAACTATGCACTTCCCTACTGAACAAGGGAAGCAACTGAAACTTTAAAGCAACTGAAATTTTAAAATATTTTTGTATATTCTAGGATGTTTAAGTATTAACTTTGCTGACATGGCCACAAATAAAATGCTTTGGAAATACAAACTTTTACGGCACACTGAAAAATGGCAGGCATGAAACTGAATGGTCTTTGACCTTTTGTTTTTCCTCCTATCCCTTCTCTCCTTCTGTGCTGGTTGCCTAGGTAGAGAGGTTAGGGAGGCAGGTATAGCTCCATACATTAGAGATTAAATGTTCACCCAAAATGAGCACAAGCAGAGCAATAAAATCACAGAGTTTCAGTGTTGGAATGTATTGTACTAACCAACTAGTCTAACGCACATCCAAAAAAGAATCCTCATTCTAACACTTCTGAAAAGTGGTCATCCAGTCTTTTCTCTAAGACCTCCAATCAAGGGGATCCCACCCCGCGCTGAGGTGGCCCATTCTATTTCTGTATAGAGTATCATTAGGAAGTTTTTCCTTACATTGAGTCTAAATCAGCCTCTTGGCATCTTCTACTTATTATTTCTAGTTCTGTACTTTGTCAGGATAAGCCTATTCCCTTTTCCATATAACAGCCTTTCAAGTTCCTGAAGACAGCTATTATTTCCTGAGTCTTCAGTAGGCTAAGCATCACTGGTTCCTTCAACTCATGCTTAAATGACATGGACCCAAGACCTCTGACCATCCTGGCTGCCCTCTTTTGGATATACTCCAATTTATCAATGGCCTTCCAAATATGTGGTGGCAAGAGCTAAACAAACTACTCCAGATGTGGTCTGACCATGGCAGAGTACAGTGGAATTATCCACTCCTTTTTCCTGGAAGCTGTTTGTCTTAATGAAATCCAAGGTCACATTACCTTTTTTTTGGCTTCCATATTACACCATGCAGTCATCTTGACTTTTGTCCTGCCACTGGACTGTGATGACTCAGGAAGGGAGAGTGAGGCTGATGGCTCTGTGCAACTTTGCCTCACCTAAATTCAATTAATGTGTAAGACATCACCCATAATGTCATTGGTCCTCTTCAAAAATGAAGAACAACTGATTTGGCTCTCCATTCCTATTTTTATCTCTTTCCCTATATTTGATTGTTGTTCTATGTGCATGGTTGCCTTCTGATCTACATGGCCACATCAAGGAGATGAGTTCTTTGGTCTCTGGACATTTTGAGACTATTTAGAGGACAAAGACTTTGCTGACATCTTCACTAAAGACAAGATCTCAGTTCCTTCTCCAACCCAGCATAAATTGAATGGTCTTAACTCCATGGAAACTTTGGACAAGGTCAAGCTGGATGAGATAACTCTCACAGTTTTAACTATCATACACACATATGTATATGTGTCTATATATATATGTATGTGTGTATATGTATATATACACATATATATGAGTGTGCCTATACATAAATTTATGTGTCTATATATAAATACACACATATATGTCTTTACTTTCTATCTGCACCTTTGCTTGGTTTCCTCAAGATGTCCTTCCCAGAATAAGCTGATCACTTCAGATCTCATCACCTTGCTACTCTCTTAGCCGTAGCCATTGAACATCTTCCTAGCTTCCTCAGCCTCCTCCCCCTTCTGACTAGAGGCCTGCAGGGTGGAATGTTACATTCTACCCAGAACTTTACAGAGGGCAGAACCTGGACTGTGCAGCTCAGTGTTTTCCATATGCAGTTCTGCTTGGTTTCAATTCCACAGAACAAGATGCTGGGTACTCCCTCCTGCATCCCACTTCCCCTGTTTTCCAGCTCCCTTTTGTATGTTATCTTCTCTCATTAGACTGTAAGCTCCTTGAGGGCAGGGCCTATCTTTCTTTTTCTTCTTTGCATCTCCAGGCACAAAGTAGGCACTTAAAAATGTCTATTGAATTTAACTGAATGTGTGCTCTTTTTTTTAATCTTTCTAGCATTATTTTTTCTATTGCTCCTCTGTAGAAACTCACTAGTCCATTCATTTTCCCCTGAACACCTCCTGTACTTTTCCACCTTCGTATTTCTGTATCCTCATACAAAATGCCATCCTCTCTCTGCTCCACTCATCTATTCATTCAAAACACATTTATTAAATGCCTGCTAAATGCAGTGCATTGTGCTAAGCACCAGAAGAAGTAAAATACTGTGCTATGACATAGTCCCTGCCCTTATGTAGCTTACAGTATAATAAACACATTGGACAGTTGCTAAATGAAATGCTATGTGAGTTTGAAGGGGGAAGATGATTATCAACCAGAGAGGATCAGGGAAGATTTCATGGCTTGGACTTTTAAGTCTGAGTAGGAATTCAATCGGTGAACAGTCAGAGGAGAAGGATTTTAATTGCTAATTGCTTTACTGTAGTTCAGTTGTTTTTCAGTCATGCCCAACTCTTCATGACTTCACATGGGTTGTTTTTTTGTTTGTTTGTTTGTTTGTTTTTGGCAAAGACACTGGAGTGGTTTGCCTTTTCCTTCTCCAGCTCATTTCACAGATGAGGAAACTAAAGTAAATAGTCTGAAGTGATTTGCCCAGGGTCACACAGCTAGTAAGTGTCTGAGGCTGGATTTGGACTCACAAAGATGAGTCTTCCTGACTTCAGGCCTTTACCCACTATACCACCTAGCTGCCTGTGCTAACTGACAGGGATACAATTAATAAAAAGAAAGTCCTTGCCCTCAAGGAGCTTATAATCTAACAGAAGGAGACAACACATAAAAGAAAACAGAATAAGAAGAGGGAAGACTAGGGGGTCCTTGTTCCATGCAATTGAAACTAAGTACAGCAGCTAATGCAGAGTGGAGTGAGCCCAAAAAGTCCAGTTTCTATCCTCTATAAAGGGAGGCACTGGTAGGAGTTTAGTGGTCCACTCTCAAATCAGAAGGGAGAGGAGACTGAGGGAAGTGGTGTCAATGAAGGCTTGAGTTAGCAGTGTGGTGATGATATTAGAGGTGATGAACTTCACCTAGGAGGGGCATCTTGTTCCTAGGCATTGAAGCCAGGCAGAGCAGCAGACACAGATTAGAGTGTGAGAAGGAACAGATAGCCTTGAGAGGTAGTCCTTCTTAACAGAGATCTTCAAGTCACTTGTAGAGTATGCTGTAGGAGAGAGAGGATTTTTTTTCAGGGATGGTTTGGGCTAGATCTGAGGTGTCAATCATGCAGCCTAATCTAGATTAAAATGTAATTTTAGAGAAAATAGATAATAGATAATGTTAATATGTGGTTTTCTGAGTCAATATGTGACCCACAGGGCAGCTAGGTGGCACAGTGGAGAGAGAGCCAGGCCTAGAGCAAGGAAGATTCCTTCTTGAGTTCAAATCTAGCCTCAGACACTTACTAGCTGTGTGACCCTGGGCAAGTCACTTAACTCTGTTTGCCTCAGTTTCCTCATCTGTAAAATGAACTGGAGAAGGAAATGATAAACCACTCCAGTATCCTTGCCAAGAAAATCCCAAATGGGGTCATGAAGAGTTGGACATGCCTGAAAAAGGAGTGAACAACAATAATATGTGACCTGCAGAGATCCTTATGTACAGTTTAGTTCCTTCCTATTTGAGTTTGACATCACTGTTCTAGGTGGTCCCCAAAGTCCCTTCTAATTAACTGTGAGATTCTTTAAGTCTGAGCAATGACTTTTTTTTGAGCAAAGGAGTGACCTGGCCAGATGTTACTGTAAGAAAGATTATTCTGGTAGTTGTATGAAGGACCGAATGAAATGGAGAGGGAAGGTGGACATCAGTACAAATTCTATAAACACCTTTACCATAAATCAGCACACAGAGTGCCTCAGCTTGATGAATTCTCTCCTCCTGACTTATTACAGCATCTAGCTGTCTACATTTTCAGAGGACAATTAATCACATACTTCCTTGTGGCATCTCTCCTTTTGTATTCTGGAACTGTTAATGAAAGCTTCCATTGTTATTTACTCTCATGTCCTTGCCTTTTGTTTCCCCAAATAGGCTGTAAGCATCTTGGGGACAGGGACCATCTTATGATTCTCTCTATCCTTCCCAGCACCTGGCAGGATGACCTTTACATAGCAGATCCTCAATAAATATTTGCAGACTTGATTGCTATCAGTGACCTCATTTTATAACCAATTCTAACAAGCTTGGTTATCTGTTTTCTCCTCCTTTAGAAGATTAGAAGCAGCAAATTAGAGATGATGGTGGGGGTTGGGTGGGTAGGAGGGAGGAAGGTGCCCTTAGAGATAGACACTTTTATAGCACTGAAAAATGACAGCTAACACTAAAGGAGAAGAGAGACCTATAAGAAGCAAGCACAAAACTATAAAAATACAGCAGCCTGAGATTATTTGCCATAGGGGCCAACAGCTGTATAGACCTTAAGAGCCCCCAAGAGCATCACAGTATTTCAGTCCAGTGCAATGAATGATGCTGGGAAAGATAATCCTGAGTCATCAAGAAAAGGCTGGTTAGTGTTGTTCGGTCCCTTTAAAAAAGAAAGGGAGGAAAACAGTTGTGACAGTCTGAAAAAAATCTCCATTTTGGAGGCTCTCTAAAGAGTCATAAAGCTTGTAGGTGACAGATTGTCTCTGCTCTACACATGACTCTTCCTGCCTGGCACCCTAGTCTGTGCCCGTTTTCTAGAATTATTCTATGCCAAAATTCATGCTAGAAACATCCACCCCTATGTTATAGTCCATGAATTCTCATTAGCCAATCCCTGAAGCTCCCTCTGCCTCAGACATCAGAGATAAATAAGTGAGATTGCTAGAGATGCCACACCTCCCTATAAAAACTCCTGGGTTTTCTCTGCACTGTTGAAGAATTCAGGCCAAGGACCCAGGCATCTCATTCACTGAACTTGGAGGAGTGAAGAGAGCTTGGTAGAAATCCTTCCAGTTAAGTGGTACAGTGGATGGAATGTTGGACCTGGAGTCAACAAGACCTGAGTTCAAATTTGACCTTGGACACTTACTAGTTCTGTGAATCTAAGCAAGTCACTAAACTTCAGTCTCCCTAAGTTTCCTCATCTATAAAATGGGGATAATAACACTATCTATTTCCCAAGGTTCTTGTGAGGGTAAAATGAGATGATATTTGTAAAGAACTTTTCAAATCTTAAAGCACTGCAAAAATGCTTAATAATGATAATAATAATAAAAATAAAAGTAACTGGATGTGCCAGGCCTGGAGAGTAGCCTCTCATCAAACTATAAGTGACACTCCCTTCATTTTTCTGCTGCAGCTTGAAGACCATCTTGTACATACAAAGAAAAGGGCAGTAAAGCTTGGGTGCTAGAAAAATCTACCTGTAATGAAAAAAAGAATGCCAGATAATCTGAAGATACAGAAGTGAGCTCAGCTCTGCTCCTGCATTTATTTATAGGTATACCTCTGCAAATACAGTGAGTGAATTCTTAACCACCCCTTGTGTATTTAAAGTTCTGCCAATGATCATAAGGTACAGATGTGGAGGTTGCAGGCACTATTTAACCCCAATCTAAATATCTAATAAAAATATGTTTTACATGTAAATTAGTTATACCATTGACATAGCATGCCCAAAGGTCACCAGTAACTTTCTTTTTTAAGAAATGTTTTAATTAAATTTTAGTTTTTAATTAATAGCCATTGATTTTCTTTTCCTCCCACCCACCCCCATTGGTGAAAAAAAAAAGGAAAATAAAAAAGAGAAACAAAACCTTTGTAACAAATATGCACTCACAGTCAAGTGTTATGTTATCTGGCACATGATCCAGACCCTCTTTACATTAATAAAACAAATCCCCACATTGGTCATGTCCAAATATATGTGTGTATGAATATAAATATATATTTATATCTATATGTGTATATACAGATAGATTTTATACATATGTGTGTGTGAATGTGTACACATCACACACCCCCTCATATAAAAAATTCTGCACCTTGAGTCCACCACACATTTCCTACCAGCTCTACTGCTTTTGGACTTCTTTGCAATTTCCATTATACCTTCTTTCCCCAGGAAACTCATCACTGGGGAGTCTCACTATGCTGTAAGACTGAGTCTGCCTTGGTACTCACGTCTCATCAGCATCCACTGCCCCCTGACTGGAGTCTTTGATTGGAGGGCAGGGCCACGGGCTCCAGGGCCTCTCTTTAAGGAGGGGTCTCAGCACAGTTTTTCTCCGCCTTTTCCACCAGCTACACCAGATTTGGATTTGTTCAGCACTCTCCATCATGCCCTTATCTCCCCTGTCTCCTCACTTTCTGGCTTCCTTCTGTGATCTGTTGTCCTCTATTAGATTGTAAGCTCCTTGAAGGCAGGGGCTATCTTTGTTTTTAATTTGTATTTGTATCCCTAGTGCTCAGCACAGTGTCTGGACCACAGTAAGCACTTAATAAATGTTTGTTGACTGACTGTCAGGAGGTGACTAACATGCTTCCTCATGGGTCCTCTGAAACTGTGGTTGGTCATTTGCGTTATTCAGAATTCTTAAGTGTTTCAAAGTTGTTTCTTTTTACAGTTTTGTCATCACTACAAATCGTTCTTGCTCTGCTTTCTCCATGTGGTATCAGTTCGTACAATTCTTCCCAGGCTTCACTATCACCAATGACTTCTCATAGCTGAGTTCTTTTCTCAGTGGTCTTTTCTCAGTCTTCACTTTCCTTGCCCTCTCTGCAGCATTTCATAAGGGTGACCACTCCCCATTTCTTCAAATGCTTTATCCACTCTTAGTTTCCATGACATGTTATTCTTGATTTTTATAGGATCACAGGATTTAGTGTTGAAAGGGATTTAAGAGATCATCTCATTTTCCAAGAATTTTGGAACCTGAGAATTGGAAGGCAGCTCAGAGGTTATATAATCCCACCCACAGGGAGAGACCTCCTTCCAAATCAAATGAGAAAACATTATATTGTTATTCCAAGCTGAAATCAAACCATTAATGCTGCTCTTCGGTCATTTAACCAGTTCAAAATCCACAGAATTATACTATTATAGAGCCTATATACTGTTCCATTTTATCCATGAAAACAGCATGAAAGATGTCAAATGTTTCACTGAAATAGAGGTAAACTATATCCATAAGCTTTCTCTGTGTAATACAGTTTTGGAAAATTCACAAAGTGGCTTGAATAGCATCTTTCCTCATGGAAAAGCTGAAGAGCTAACTTCTAGGAGTCACAATGCTGTGTAAAGGAAGTAAGTACCTTGAAGAGACTCTGGAGTGTGCGTTGAACATTCATTTCTGTAACTGGCTCCAGACTGTTAGCCACATGATGAATAGGAAGCTTACTGAATGATTACAAAGATATATTCAAAAGGCCTTAGCTGGTTTCCACCATGTCTCTCTTGCCTCAGTCTTTTGAGCTACTCTGTTCATTGCTGGACTCCAGGGATAGCAAAATTCCAAGATAAGTTCTCATAAGGCCATCAGGCCCTGAGAAATCCTGGGCCTCTGTGTTTATTTTTTTATTCTAGGTGATGAGAGTGGAGTCTCCAACCTTGTAAATTAAAAAACAATCAGGGGTGTGTCTGGGGAATTTGGGAGTTAAAGCTCCAGGACAAGTTTTATTGTCCGACATCTCTACCCAGAGGAGCGATCTTCTGGACCCAGACAAACAGAAGCCAACATAACCACTCATCTATCAGTAATACCACACCACCCACTTGGTGGGTCTAATATTATATAAGAACTGAATTAAGTTTAGAGTCCATGATCCCCAGAGACAGAGGTGGGACCGTAGGGAAGAGTATGTCCCTGAGGTTTTGGAGGGGAGATGTTTATACCTTTGTTCTTAGTATATCTTTAATACACACACACACACACACACACACACACACATATGGACACATAAATGCATATTACTATAAAATCTAATTGATATTAGGTGATTAAATGGAACTAGCAGAGCTAGGTGGTGCAGTGGATAGAATGCCAAGCCTGAAGTTAAGTAGATTCATCTTCTTGAGTTCAAATCCTGCCTCAGACACTCACTATCTGTGTGATGCTGGGCAAGTCACTTAACCCTGTTTGCTTCAGTTCCTCATCTGTAAAATGAGCTGGACACGGAAATGGCAAATCACTCCAAAGTTTTTTCCAAAGAAAACCCCAAAAGGAGTCAGGAAGAGTTGGACACAACTGAAACGACTGAACGACAACAACGCTAATAACTTGTCCCTACAACATGGTTAGTGGTGGAGCACAGGTAGTGGGTGTTTGAGCTGACAGCAATAGAGGTGAGAGACCTCAGAAGTCTCTCAGGGTAGCCTAGAAGAGATGTGTCAAACACATGGTCTGGGGGCAGGAACCAGATTAAAATGTAACGGGGAAATATTTAATAAAATAAATAAAATACTAAAGAACACAGATACTATTAATCTGCAGTTTTCTATGTGCCCACTGGGATCCTCATATACCATTTAGTGCCCCCTGTTTCTATTTCAGTTTGTCACCACTGCCCTAGACCCCTGAGAGATGTTGGCTGCCTGGTTCTGGGAGACAGCTACACCTGGATGTACCTGTCTAGTCATTGTATCAAAAAAGGAATCAGATCAATCTGTTATCATACATTCTTTTGTTCTTAATGTTTAATTGTATGGACATCTTTTGTTTTTACATCCTATTTGTAAGAATGTTGTCAAAATCACCCCATCATTATTTTAGGTCTGATACAATTTTTGGTAAGAATGTATCTCAAACAAGCAATCAATCATGGAACTTGAACTAGTTGTGAAAGATCATTGAAAGTCTTCGGATAAAGTGATGCTGGACAGGATGTCTGTTCTAACTGACTGAGGGATTTAGTCACAGCTTATTGGTCCTGCATAAAGCATCCATTTGGATGCAATCAAAGAGTGCCAGAAATTGGAGCGAGTACAGCATTCTAGCTAAAACCAATGAGAAGGAACAACAGGGGTGGGGTCTCAGGGGAAGGAGAAGCCCAAGTTTCAGCCTTGGGAGCTTTGAAGGGGTTACAGGATGTTGGACTCTCTATCTTCCCACTAGTGTCCCAGTAGAGCTTTCAGATAAGTTGACAGCAGTGTTTTCATTTGGAGCCAAAGACAGATTAGATATACTCTGAAGTATATGGATACCCCATAAATAGAGAAAAAGGACTTCCAGCAACAAGGAACTGTGAGTTACCCCTTCGCCACGTGTTTTCAAAGCTTGAGCCCACTTTAATCTGGAATTTAAATGTACTTGTGGGAAAGTATGCTGTAGACTTTTGGGGGGAGGTTTTGTATCAACTGTTCTTACTGCTCCATTTTAGTAAATAACTCTTTAGAAAACAAAACAAGACAAAAGAAGCAAAATACCCCACAAAAAACTCTACTTAAGGCTGGCTAATTAAAACCTGGTAATCTCAATTGGTAATCCTGGGTCGTATGGGGGCTGGGAGTACACCAGTGAGGTTTTGAGCCAATGGCATTATAAAATTACCTCCAATTCCTCAGGAATATCCCTACTGCAACTTCCTCTAGGGCCCCAGATTCATCCGTGAGTGGGAATTGTGATAAGGATCTTGAGAGTACAGTATATATAGGATATATTTCATTTCCAAATTTCCAACTCCCCTACTCAGCAAACCTCTCCTTACAACAAAGATTAATGATGATCACTACATTATAACACAGTTTGAGGGTCAAAATCCTATTCCTCCTTCATTCCTTCTTTTTCCATTATTTCCCTCGGGATTCCAGACTTTCAAATGAATTTTCTCATTATTTTGTCTACCTATATAAAGTAGCCCCTTTGGGAGTTCTTTTCTCAGACTTGTATGAGACTGTAAACAAAAGGAAAAATATAGCACTGACAAAGTACTGTAGAAGTTTGGTTTGAAAGATGTTGTATTATTAATGGGAATATTAAAGAGCATACATATTCTCAGTGTCATATGGAATGAGGACAAAAATTTGTTAAGTGCCTCCTATGTGCTAGACACTTTACAAATATTAAAAATAAACCATATACTAGGCAACAAAGAAGTCATACATAAATGTAAACAGACAGAAATACTAAATATATACTTTATAGAACATAAAGTAAAAATAGAAATTAATACATATGAGTGACAGATATAGACTTAATGGATATTTAATAACAGCATCCTGAATAATGAGTGGTTAATGACCAAATCAGAGGAACAAGAACTATCGTAAAGAAAATGGAATAAGAATACAAAACCACAATTTTTTGTATTTAGCAAAAACAAAAGCATCTCTCAGAGGGAAAATTATATTTTTAAATCACATATTAACAAAATAGAAAGAGAAAGGATTAATGAACTGAATGTGTGAGTAAAAAATCTAGAGAATCAACAAGTTGACAAACTTAAAATAAGCACAAAGGAAATCTTGAAAATGAGAAGAGGAAATAATGAAATAGAAAACAAAGATTACTGAAATTATGAACAAGACTAAAAACTGCTTCTTAGAAAAGACTAAAGGAATCAATAAACCCTTAGCTAGGCTTATTTTAAAAAGAGAGAAAAATCAAATTGCCAAAATAAAAAAGTAAATTCACAACAGAGAAGAAATAACAATAATTGTTAGAATGATACTAGATCCAATTATGTTCACTCAAAACTTTGAATTTAAAGGAAGTAGATGTTACCTACAAAAATACAAAATACTCATATTAATAAAACACACTAGAGATCTTAAACAGCTCAATTAGAAAATGAAATTGAACAAGTCATTAAGAAATTGCCCCCCCAAAAAAATCCTGGTCCAGAAGGATTTACAGGTAAAATCTAACAAATATTTAAAAAGCAGTTAATAATTACTCTCCATAAATTTTCAATAATTAAGAAAAAAAGCAGTTAACCAAATTTTGTTCATGAGACAAATGTGATTATAATACCTAACCCAGTGAGGAAGAAGGCAGAAAAATAGAACCATAGGCCAATGTTACCAATGCATATTGACGCAAAAATTTAAATAAAATTAAAGCAAAAAGACTAAAACAGCATAATAAAAATTATTTACTCTGGCCAAACATTATCTTTTCTCTAATTATGCAGAGACCATGATTATTTCATATCTAACTGCTGCTGTATTTGGCAGCTGCTCAGAGGCTTGTTTATAAAGTGTGACACTTGGTGGTTTTGAATACTTTTAAGATTTGACACATTGCTGGATGTGCAGTCAGATTGATCTGGACTCAAATCCCACCTCAAACACTTACTGTTTTAGTATGACATCACTTAATCTTTTAGAACTTCGGTCCCCTTGTCTGCAAAATGGCGTAACAATACGTGAACTATGGTCCTCCTAGGGCTGTTGTGAGGAAAGCCTATATAAATATCAGTTACTGTTATTTTTCAAAATAAGAATCTAGGTTATCTGCCTTCTATTGTTCTTCTCTTTAACTTGCTTTGTTTTTGTTTTCATTCTTTTAATTATCACTGCCTTTGATATGAACAAACTGACATTTATAACTGGTATAATAATAACAAAAATAATGATAGCTAGCATTACATAGTTCTTCAAGGTTTACAAAGTACTTGGCCCTTTACATGTACTATCTCATTTGATCTTTAAACGAATGCTAAGAGGAAGGTGATATTATTAATCCCTGTTTTACAGATAAGGAAATGAGGCTAAAAGAGGGTCTGACTAGCCCAGGATCACACAGTAGTAATTCAGTTCTTCCTGATTCTAAGTGCAGCCCTCTAGCCACCTAAGTTTCTTTTGCTTTCCTTGGTGGATATAGTGCCTGAATGCCTATATATGCTTATGAGCATCAAGTATTTTTTGAATATCAGAGACATTTACTTGTATAATGTATTTCAGGATACTATTGGCATGCCAATAATAAACAATGACATTTACAGAGCATTTTAAAATGTGCAAATCTCTCTCATTCAATTGACAACCATTTATTAAGCACTTACTACATGCCAGGCACTGTGCTAGTCACCAGAAATACAAAGACAAAAGTAAAACAGTCAAACAGTCCACTCTACCTGGAGGAGACAACATGTTCCTATATAAGTATACACAAAATAGATACAAGATCATTTTGAGGAGAAGTCACTTGTTATGAGGGTTGGAGGGGCAAGGAAAGGCTTCATACAGATAGTAATGCTTAGCCTTGAAGAAAACCAGAGATTCTCAAAAGTAGAAATGAGGAAGAGATTCATTCTAGGAATGTAGACAGATGATCTAGAGAACAAGCTATTAACTGCTCTTTAAAAATTTGATAGAATTCACCTATTAATCCATCTGGACCAGGATTTATTTATTTTTGGTAATTTCTTAGTGACTGATTTTATTTCTGAGTTTGGGCTGTTTAAGATCTCTAGGGTATGCTTGATTAATATGATTATTTAATACTTTTGCAGGTAATCATTTCCTTTAAATTTTCTCTCTAAACTTGAAAGTGTGTAATTATGTCTACTGTAGTACAATGATTATTTCTTTCTCCTATATTGTGAATTTACCTTGTTCATTTAAAAAAAACAGGCTACCTCAGAGTTTAATGATTTTACAGGTCTTTTCTAAGAACAAGTTTTTAGTTTTGTTTATAATTTCTGTAATTTTATTTTCTATTTTATCTATTTTTCCTCTTATTTTCAAATTTTCTTTTGTACTTCTTTTTGTTAATTTGATGAAAGATGAAAACTATGATCTATTTTGTCCCTTGAACAAACACATGGTTAATATGGCACAAGTCAAGCCAATTCCTTCAGCATTATACTGGGATGTTCCAAGGTATACAGATGACCAGAAAGGGAGGGAGACTGGTTATGTTGTGAGATAGAAAACATTAATGGAAAGCACGAGTGGTTATTGTCCTTGAGATACCAAAAGGACAAGAAAAAGGCCTCAAGTACACCAGATAGATCTTCTATGGAGACTTTATTGGGGGAAAAAAGTGGGCAAAAACATCTCCAACCTGAGGGGGTTTAGAGGGACTATGATTGGTATCAGAGGAAGGAGAACACAGACTGATGAAACTATGGCTCCATCAAAGTATTAAATATCCCTAACTTTCTCTGATTAACTTCCTCTATGTGCCACAGTAGCCACAACCTAAAATCTTTTTAAAATAAGCCTCGTAGTCCTCTCTGGCTCTTTCACAACTAGAGTGTAACATATTCTGAGACATTAAACAAGTTCATTATCTTACTTTTAATTTGTTCTTCCATCTTCCTTAGTTCTGGCACCCACAGATCTTGGGATTAAATCCTCTGAGGACCTAACTT
Source organism: Vombatus ursinus (assembly GCF_900497805.2). Lineage (NCBI taxonomy): Eukaryota > Metazoa > Chordata > Mammalia > Diprotodontia > Vombatidae > Vombatus > Vombatus ursinus. Next base: position 7,858,104 of record NW_020954591.1, read on the forward strand.
GGTTACCTTTAAAAATTTTCTAGCTTTTCTGCTCTGGAAATGTGAAAATTGATTAGACACCATATTTCCATGCTGTTCATCACAGCCCGTTATTATGTTCACTAAATGGGCAGCCAGGATGCTACTTTTTTTTTTTAATATATTGCTGAATAGTACACAATACACTGCCACTTACTTGATCAAACTGAGGGTCTTCTCCTCGCTGAAGAGATTTTGTCAATGGCTTTTCCTAAAAAACAAAACAAAACAAAACACAGATAAAAGTTATAATTAGGGACTATTATATTTTATAACAATAATATTTTGTATGGTTGCTAAGCGTGTAATGTAAATTACTGAGAGAGGGAGAGGGAGAGAAACTAAAAATAGAGACAGACAGAATGACAGAAATTACAGAGAAAAAGACAGAGATGAAGACAGACAGAGAAAGAGATTAAGGACCTAAAAGTGAACATGGGACTCCAGGTTTCCCAGACCTAAAAGCATAACAAAATGGATTCCATAATACCTGTGGTGTTAGGAGGTAACATTAGGCATTTCCTGGATGGAGTAACATTTTGGGGGCCTTGCTCTGATTAAAAGCATATCCAAATCTGTGTAACGATAATTTAGGGTTCTCAATTCTTTTTTTTACTTAGGATGTCTTGACTACTTCTTTGAATGGGGATTTCACAGCAATTTATTTCTCATTAGTATTAAAATTCATTTTGGGAAAAGACATTTATACCCAACCTTAGTCCACTTGGGATTTACTTGCCCAAACACAAATTATGTAACACACATCGTATGAGGCAGCTAGGTGGCACACTGAATAAGCTAGGCTGTGGTTAAGAAGACCTGAGTTCGAATCCTGTCTAATAGTACCTACTTCCCAGGGTTGTTCTGGGAATCAAACAAGATAATAATTATAAAGTGCTGAGCACAGTGCCTGCCACATAGTAATTGCTATGTAAATGTCAGTTATCATCATTATCATCCTCTTCGTCATCATGATCATTGTACTTTTTCAAAACCAATCTTTGACACTAGCTATGTGACCCTGGGCAAATCAGTTCATCTATGTTTGCCTCAGTTTCCTCATCTGTAAAATGAAGATAATAATAGCACCTATCTCCCAAGGGTTGTTATGAAGATAAAATGAAGTAATTGTAAAAAAAAGTGCTTAATACAATGCCTGGCATATAGTGGGTGTTATATAAATGCTTATTTTCTTCCTCTTCCCAGGATATAGGACTTGAGTTAATGTAGATGCCTGAAGGACACTGTATTCCCTCCAAACAAATCAAAGAGAGCCCCTAGAAAACAGAATATGTGCCTTGTGCAGGTATAGACCAGACAAGAAAATGTCTTTGGTCTTTAGGAATGTGCAAGGGGGCTCTATTTGTGCACTTGCCCCCCAAATTTGCAGGAATTTCTCTGTAACAGATCTAATAAATATCTGTAAATACAGAATGAAGGTAATTCTGTGGTGTTAGGAGCCAATAAACATTTTCTTCTCAACTACTACCCAATGGGACAAAATGACCACTGGGCAGGTGCCAGAGAGGAAATGGAAAGATGAAATAAAAATTCAGTCATAAAGAAAAGTAGCCAAGTTATTGAATGCATAGGGAGGCCCAAGTTTCATAGTTGCCTCTGTCTGCCAAGTACCATGGAAAGTTTTGCATTAATTTTATGCAGTTTACCAAGTCATTTAAAACACTAAGATAAAAGCTATTCACATCCAAATATGCAAAATAAGGAAGCGGATAGGGCTGGTGCTGGACTTACATCATGTCCCCAACCTTCTTATTAAAGGGAAAAAGTACTGCCTTATAGGTTTCAGATATCCAGCCTTGGGAGTCATAATCTTGAACTCCTTTAAAAATTATTATTCTATTGGGTCATCTTTGTATAATAATGGGCAAAAGGTAGCCACTAGACCCTCTCTGTGCCCCAGGCTGTACTGTTCAGTCCTTTTCCCCACAGGCTACGAGAATGTCTGGTTAGGCTGGGGACAAACACTAATGGTAGAAGAGGTGATGATGTTGACATTGGCGTGGCCCTGAGTAAATTCTCCACTCCAAAAAAGTTATTGCCTGCTACTGCTTGGGAGGGAATTCTGAGAAATAACATATTTTATGTTCACTCCTACATACAATTGTAAATATATGGGAGGGTGGTGGCTACATTAGTACTACCCAGGGAGGCAATATATTCCACTGCTCACTTTCTCCACTACATATTATTCACATGAATAAGTTAAACATACACAAAAGTGGAGTTCAGGAGCTAAATTCTGTTGCTTAGACTGAGTAAGATTGAGTTTATAGGATCACAGCTGAAAGAGACCTCAGAGGTCATCTCATCTGACCTCATTTTACAGATGAGGAAACTGAGGCCTGGGGAGATTGCAAAGGGAGTAAGAATCAGGTATAAGATATGAACTCAGGACTACAGAGCCATTGATTTTTTCCATTGTACCACACTGCTTCCATGAAATAACTCCTTTTTCTATTAATTACTTGTTAATCCCAAATGGTTCTACAAAAAAAAGAAACTCATCAACTTGACCCCCCAACTGCCACCTGAAAAAGTAGAATTGGGCATGTAGAAGAAGCTATAATCCAAAGGAAATGAGATTCTAGGAGACAGGAGGGAAACTGTAGAGCATATGATGTGGATGCAGGATTCAGCTACCAGCCCTTTAGGGCCTTCACAAATGGACTGCTCTACAGAAAACCTGCTTCAGCAGGTCCTCACTGAGCTTTGTTCTCCTGGAGGGCACAGTGCCCACCCAATATCTCTTTTCAGAAGCATATACTTGAAAGTAATCAAGTTCAAAGACATCACAAAAACGGTGATGTCTGTCAGGCACATGAAGTCACTCGTCATGGACTAAGCACTTGACATTTCTGTCCCCATCGATAAGCTAAAAATGCTTAGCACCCCTGCTTTGTGTAAATGGCCCCCAACATGCCAGATGGATTTCATTATTAATGCCTGGTGTTCTTTCACTGGAACACCAGAGCCAACCAACAGCTTGGGGCTGACAACCAAGCCTTTCTTTTGTAAGTGAATCTGGTGAAAGTCTGCTTAACTGTAATTAGCCCATATTAGTTGTGCAGCAAATTAATTCCGGTCTTAAAAAAGAGTTTCTGAATCATTCACCCACTTTGCTTCTAAGAGGAGCTTAACTGAAAAAAAAAAAGTTGAAGGAAATTATCACTACAGGCTAACTGAATATAAAGATGGCTTCCAAGCCCAGAGGTTTCTCTGGATCCAGAAATCTTCCTTCGCTCAGAAAAGAGGAGAGGATGACCCCAGGGACTTGTTCCAGGTCAGAAGCTCAGGGGAGAACTGAGTACCAGGAGGCCTGAGAAGACTTGAAAATGCTGCTTTAGAAAGAAGAAACACAGAAACAAGAATGTGCTCTGAGAGGGAAGTTGTACTTCATAGAGGACTGTTTTAGGCAAAAAAATTACGTAAATTAAAATATAATACAAACTAAAATATAAAAAGTATATTATTAGGATCTTTCCTGATTTTCCCAAAGTACCAGAGCCATCCCCTCTAAGGTTATTTATCTTTTATGTTTTGATTCATTTTTTTTTAAGGTACTATTTTCTTCAGTATTTTTTTGGGTCTCCTTTAGCAAGCTGTTGACTTGTTTTTCATGATTTTCTTGCAAAACTCTGAATTTTTCCTCTACTTCTCTTACTTGCTTCTCAAAATCCCTTTTGAGCTCTTCCAAGGCATGGGACTGGTTCATATTTTTCTTGGAAACTTTGGATGTAGGAGCTTTGACTTTGTTGTCCTCTTCTGGTTGTATGTTTTGATCTTCTTTGTCACCAAAGTAAGATAATATAGTCTGACTCTTTTTGCGCTGTTTACTCATGATCCCAGTCAATTACTTGAGTTTTAAACTCTTTGTTAAGGTAAGAGTCTGCTTCCAATGTGGAGAATGTACTGTCCCAAGCTTCAGGGGTTTGTACAGCAGTTTTCAGAGGTACCTCTAGGGACCTGTAAATTTTCAGTTCTTCCAAGGTGGTATGATAAGGGGCGGGGTGTTTCCTCTCCACTGCCACAACAAGTTCCACCAGGCCAGGCTCCTCCTCGCCCCAGGACAGCCCCTCAGAACTGTGACCCAGATCCAAGCACGGGCACAGCAAGAAATTCCTGCCTCAGCACTGGCAGAGAGAACCCTGCAATCCCCCTCTGATCAGCCACTTGATTCCCCCTCAGTCTGTGGGCCGGGAGCTCAGGAGGCAGCTGCTGCCCCAGAGGCCTTGCTCAGGACTTGTGGCTAAGACCTAGCTCCTTTTCTCACCGCAATCACAGACTTTTCCCCCTGACCTTCTAAGTTGTCTTAAGCGTTCATAGGTTGAGAAGTCTGGAAACCGTCACAGCTACCCACAATTCAGTCCTCTGAGGCCTGCTCCAGGGTTGCTGCGCTCCTCGCCCTGCCTGCCGCAGTATACCTTTCCGATCAACCATCCAGGTTGTCTTGGGCTGGAAATTTGTTTCTCTCTGTCTTTTTGTGGGGTATGCTGCTTTATAATTTGTTTAGAGCCATTTTTTACAGGTATTTGGAGGGGTTTGGGGGAGAGCTCAAGCAAGTCACTGCTTTCACCTGTTTTGATTCATATATGCTATTCCCCCCTCCCCCTTTAGAACGTAAGCTCCTTGAGGGAAGGAATTGTTTTTGTCTTTCCTTAGTAGATTGCCTAGCACACAGTAAATAGTGGGCAAATAAAGCAAATCAACCCTTCTACCGTGCCCTTTATAAATGCCAGTTCTGAAGATAACAGACTAGCTTTCATCTTAATCCTTTTGCTTTCTTGTTTCCTCTATCCTACGCTCTCTGAAACCTGACTCCCTTCTAAAGACAGCTTTCCTGGCTACCTTTCTAGCACTGGCTGTGCTTTTACTCAGACTCAAGACTCACTTGTCATAGCAGGACAATTGGAATATTCCTTGCTTCCTGTGGCTCTTTGTGGCAGACTCTCTTTCTGCCACTAACACTCAGTAAGCTCTGATCCTGAGGTTCATGCAATCCCTATTTGTCATCCAATCAAGATTCTGGTGACTGTTGTCTACTGACTTACACACTCCTTTCTTCCTCACTGAGTTCAGTGCCTGGCCCGTAGTCTTTCTCTCCATCCCAATCCTTGCCCACATACTAGGGGACTTCAGCATTCATAGTGATACTCCCATAAACATCCTAACATCTCAGTTCCTCAACTTATTCATTTTTAATAATATACTCCTCCACCCTACCACAGTTACACAAAGAAATGGTCATAACTTTGATCTTGTCATTACCCTCAAGAATTCCATATCCATGTTCGTGATCTCTGAAATTCCTTTATCTGATAATCTGTTATCATTCCATCTCTCCTTGACTTGCAAATGCACACCCTACGGGTTGTCTTCACTGAGATCTCCAAACCCTTCATCCTGCAGTTATTTCCCAGGCCACCACTTTTGCACTTGCAATATTCTCTTTCCTTCCCCATCCTGACCTCTTGGTGAACCAGTTCAACTTTACACTCTTCTCTTCTCTCATGGTCCCTGCTTCTTTATCCTAGCAAAAATATTATACTGCCAAACTGCAGCCTTGGATCACTCCATTCACCAAGAGCTCCCTCTTCTCCCTTCTTCCTCATCTCATTTCACTCAGATGCTTTCTATGACTATTTCCTCCTTCATACCTGTTTCACATGAAGATGGAGCTCTTCTCTCTGCCAAGGCAAACCTTTCTAGATATACAAGTGACCACATTTCTTCCCATCTTCTCCAGCAGATTACCCTCTTTATAATTCCCCCATCATTATGTTAATATCACATATCAATCTCTCCCTGTCTATTGGTTGCTTCCATACTGCTTACAAACATTCTGATGTCTACCCTCTCCTCAAAAAGCCCTTATATCCATTATCACTATCATACTATATCCCCCCCCCAACCTCGCCATCTTCTGTGGATAACCTCCACAAGAAAGTTGCTACCTACAAAGGCTTCCACTACTTCCTCTCCTCTCATTCTCTTTTTAACAGTCTGCAGTCTGGCTTCCAACCTCATTCATTTGAAAATTGTTCTCTCCAAAGTTATCAGTGATCTCTTAAAATTAACATATCTAATGGCCTTTTCTTAACCGCCATCCTTTTTGAACTCTAGAGCCTGTGACTTGGTGTATTTTCACTGGCTATCACTCATGCCTAGACTTTCTCTTTCTTCATCTTTGCCTCCTACCTTTCCTGGCTTCTTTCAGATCTTCACTAAAATCCCACCTTCTGCAAGAAGGCTTTCATGATCTGACACATAATAGGCACTCAATAAATGTTTGTAGACTGATGGACTAAATGCTCATTAATTAATTGGCTGATGAGTATGAAGTGTTATGAGATGAGATGGTGGACAGATAACTTCTAGCTTGGAGTATCAGCCTTCACAGTAGAGGAAACATTTAAAGAACCAAGCAGCAGGAGGAGATAGAGGACATTCCAAGCCTAAGGATCAGCATGAGCAAAGTTAGGAAAGTGGTGAACTGGGGCCATATTTAGGAGAGAGAGAGCGCAGACTCTTTTGGCTGGGACATAGACTATTTGAAGGGAAGATGTAGAGAAAGAAGAGAAGTTTTCCAAACATTAAACTATTATGCTGGGTGTATGCCTTCCTAAAGAATAATATCAATTCACATCACGGTAACAAACTCAAGAGGACATAGATCAGAAAAGCAGATAACAAACTCCTACACAACTCCCACCATGCCATAGTGTCAAGTGTCAGAGATTTATTGCTCTTCTCAAAGTGAATCTGAAATATTTCATTTTCACAAAATGGTATGGACCACCAAAGTAAAATGCCCTCTACTAGCTCTATTCTGAAAATTTTAATCCTCCTTTAAGAGAGTGGTAAATGGTCCCTGTGCTTATTCCTCCCATTCTCCCTTAACCCCCTGGTAATAAGGAAGAACTGGGTGGCAAACTTCTTGACTTCTATGTGGGAAGCCCAGATTTAGTTCTTAGTCAACACAGTGGACTTTTCTCTGAGGCTGATCTCCTCCCTGCTGGCCAATGAAAGAGGACTGCTGTTTGAGCCCATCAAATAAATGCAACTATTTTCTCATGCTGGAACACTGTAGAGGTTTTCAGTATTTTCATAGGAAAAGTCCAGGTTTTAGTTGTGTTTTTCACACCTCAGGGAGTTCAAATCTCTGCCCACCTTCCCCTTAAGAAAACAAAAATTCTAAAAGCTCTTTGTGTCCACACATCCCTAAAAAGGGCAGAGAAAAGACACTGATTTCTACCTTGCTTTTTGAATAATTTCACCGTACACTATGGTTTTGTTTAAAAAGTTTCTTACATGGTCATCTATACAACTTGAAGAATACAACAGTACCTACAGTGATGTAGAAAACCAGACAATATATAAACCATGTCTTAATTGGAAGATGGGCATTTTGAAATTTCATCAATCCTTCATGGACAAATCATTTATCAATGAAGTTTTTATAGTAGACTAAAAAAGAAAGGAATTGCAAGTAAATCATATTTACCCAGGAGGATCTTTATTAATAAAATGGGATTTAGCCAATTTTTGCAATGTGTTCAGAGATGTATACATAAATATAACAAATGTGAAATAATAATGCTACATTATTGTCACATATGAATGCCCAAAGAGCAATTGAAAGCTGTATGGTAGGCAGGAGTGGGCTGCAGCACATGACCAGCGGTGACTTGCATAAGAGAAGTATTATGAGAGATGTCATTTGGGGTATCTATGTCCAGAAAAGGAGGTGGGTTTGTCTGGTAACAAGAGAGAATATACATAAAAAATAGACAGTAGTACACTGGTAACTGCCAAATATTTAACCACCACCAGTACTTTCGGAAGATCCTCTAAGTAAAATTTATGGAAAGATGAAGACAAGAATTACAAATGATATAAAGGGCTAGAAGTACAGCAATCTGCAACATTGGAGGGGGTGTTATCACTAACCCCCAAGAGATCACAAATACGCTGAAGTATGGTTTATGGTCACATGGTCACAAAAGTAAAATTTCATACATATTCCTAATGTCTTGTTGAGATTCCTATAGATTTCTTCTAACAAATTCAGATGTCCAAAAAAACTCTACAGAATATTATAGATGAGAATTTTCAATACAATTACACAGTGTTATCTAAACTAACTTTCTTTGTGAAAATTTTATTGATTTATTTTTTATTTTTATATTTCCTTCAAAGTCCCCAGTTTCACTTAGCAAGGCATGTGTTACCAGCACCCTTGTAACACAGAATAAGAAAGATAAAGAAGCTATTTAGAAAAAAAAAAAAAACAAACAACTATCAAGTAAGTCTGAATGAATATGCAATATTCCACACCCAATGTTCCCCCATCCCCACCCCTGCAGAGAGGTGGGGGATGTTAGGCTAATTTTCAGTATAAGCTAGAGTGTTAATTTTAATGTTTCATACATCAGTACTGCAAAAAATCTCTCAATCCAACACACCAAGATTATGTACGTTGGAGTATTTTCCTCAAACATTGTAATAAAATTCTGTGTCCAAAAACCAAATGACATAGTATCTGTTAGAAACTATTATTAGTGCCTTGATGTAGGATTTAATTATGCCAGTGATTTACTAAATATTTTTAATCCTTGAAATAACTGCTCACCTGTATTTACCTAATGATTGCTTATTTCTTAGTGTTATATAGGTGTTTAACAAATGGCTATGTCACTGAATCAACTAGTTTCACTGTGTCTTGGTAAAAGAACCACTCTTCACCAATTTGAAGTAAAGGTCAGGTAGAAAACCTTTATTGTTATTGTAAGTCATCTCAGGGATAGATCAATTTATTGATAACATTTTTTTCAGTTAGCCAGTGAGCTCTGAGCACAAATAATTTTTAACCAGAATAAATAGAGTATCAAGAAATAATGAGGGTCAGGTAGTTGGCTTCATAAGCTGTCCCTAGCTGGACTTGGGACTGGGAAGTTTATTGTATTTGGGGAGGAAGAATAAAGATTTGCTAACTGCTAGTCTGCTCCTGGCCTCTGGATAGAGTGCCTCTGTGACTGGTCTTACAAAAGATCTGGGGTAGAGAAAATGAAGCAGGAAGAAAATGAAGTTTAGGAGTACCTGCTTAATTTATGCTGAAGTAAAGGCAAGTTTAAAGATGAAGACACTCATGTCAAGAGAGCAGAAAATACAAAACCCTTCTGTCTTTGCTTCCATAACTGTAAGAATATGCAAAATACAAGAGTATTCTCCGCCCACAGCTTCTGAAGAGGTTTTAAAACTTACATCATAAGAATCAGATATATCCATATACTTATTGGATAATGGTATATTCTACAAAACCAGGTGGAAACAGGGAGGAAGGGAAACAAAAGGCTTTTTCCACCAGCAATTTGACTGTATAGATAACCTGAAAGAGATTTTATCAGCATCGATATTTTAAGTTTCCATGCCATCACCAGAGGGGATACCCCTCTCATGGATTTTTGTTTAGTCGTTTTTCAGTCATGTCCAACTTTCTGCAACCCCTTCTGGGGTTTTCTTGGCAAGAGTAGTTTGCTATTTCCTTCTCTAGCGCATTTTAGAAATGAGGAAACTGAGGCAAATAGGGTTAAGTGACTTGCCCAGGGTCATACAACTGAATCTGAGGCTAGATTTGAACTCATAAAGATGAGTCTTCCTGATTCCAGGCCTGGCACTATCTACTACCCTAGCTGCCCCCTCTCATGGACATTGACCATAAAACTTTTACCCCTTAATAGAAAATTTCATGAATTACTGTGTCCTCCCCACCTTCAAATTCAACATCTCAGATCAATCTTTTGGTGATGAGTGTCTTTGAACCTAGCTAGGATGGTCATTAGGAGAACACACATACTGAAAACTTTCCTGGCATTAGAGGACCTGTCAGAGCTTGCCTTCCACTGGTCTGAACCCAAGATCACCTTCACACTACAGTGAGGCCATGGAAAGGAAATTTAGTAAAGGTATAATTAGAAACATTTGTTGTAGTGAATATTTTAAAAATCAAGCAAAGCATTGCCTTTTATCAGAGTCCTGTGATCATTGAATGGCACCTTTCCCAATCTAAGATTCTGACAAAATCTAAGGGAAAGGGAATAGCTTAGTGCTTGCTAACAGTGCACTCAATTTGGAGTGAGGAAGACCATTGTTCAAATCCTAGACTGCACATTTACTAGATTGTGTGACTCTGTCATTTAATTTCTCTGCACTTCATTTTCCTCAGCTATAAACTAAGGGGGCTGGATTTGGTGGCCTCCAGGGTTACTTCCAGCTCCAGATAGAGCAACCCATGAGGTTTTTACAACCTTAGCTGATCTTGGGACAAATATTCTTGGGACAACGTAGCCATGGCCCTCTGGTGTGTTCTGTAAGCTTTGTACTTCTTTGCTCCTTGCCACTAGATAACATCACTGCTCTTGTGAAAATATATGAGAAAAAGAAAGAATGCTGCAAATCTCGCTGACAAAGACATTTTGGTGCCCTTTAACAAAACACAGAATTATGTTAAAACAACTTTCCCAAACCAACCAAACCACACCAACATGATTTCATCAAGAATTTTAAAACATCTATGCTATCCAGATCAGATGAAACTAAACTTTGTGCTATCTTTTATATTTCTCAAGAGCCAAAATAAAGTTCTAAGTACCTTTCCTAAGGCTATACACATTCCTGTTGGCATTAATTAAAGCTTTAATTTAAGTTCTTGGAAGCATCTAAGTATAATTAGAAAGTTACATTATACAAAATTTTTAAAATGATGGCTATAAAAACAGCAATTGCCCATATCCCTTAAAAAATCTAACAGTATAACTGACTTTGGCTTTTAACAGGCAGCTTATAAGAGACCTTTTAATTTAATAGTGGGCTGGTTATGAAAACATCCAAGTAAATGTCAAAAAGCTCCCAAGCTTTCAGAATACTAGGCCTCTGATAAGAACATTCTCATGCATTAAAAATGAATGGGGGATTTGATGCATTTTGATGTGTGTTTTTTTAATACTGGTTGAATAAACAGTTCGTGAGCTAACCTGGTGGTTTCACAGAGCATTAGCAAACTATACTATGACAACAGAGATACCTTCTCTTCAACTAGACCCAATAATTTAATGCTAAGTTGTAACTCATTGGAAGAAAGACAGAAAGAACTGTTTTTTTATTCTTTCTTTTTGTTTTCATTCGGTGTCTATAAGTATCATAAAGTAACATTTGTGAATATTAAAAACATCCACAAATACCTGTATCTGCTTCTATCAGAAATATCAAGAAAAACATGTCGGATGTCACTCAAGGGAGTAAAATGGAAACAATTCCTCAAGAAAAGAAGCTGATACACTGTCAAATACAATGCAAATTTGTCTCCACTGTGCTGGATGTGAAAGGAAGACTCTTATGACTGGTGATAAGGCACAACACCATTCTACAGAAATGTGAAGGCAGACAAACGCAACTAACAAAAGTATCAAGCAATTATTGCCCTGACTATGATTAGCTTTACACATATATCTCCCCTCCCTTTTATGGCTAGACTCCTTGAGAAAACTAGGTATAACTGGTACCTCTACTTCCTTTCTTCACAATTCTCTTTTTGAATCTTAGGCAAATTGGTTGATGATTTCATCAATCAACAGAAACTTAAAAAGTCACCAAAGATCTCTTAATTGCCAAATTTAATGGCCTTTTCTCAGTCTTCATCATTCTTGACCTCTTGACTGTCTTTTACATTGTTAATCACTCTTTTCTCATAGATACTCTCTTTTCTAGGGTTTTTTTTGTGACACTATTTTCTCCTTTTATACATCTAACTATTCTTCAATCTCCTTTGCTAGATATATGTCTAGGTTACGTATATTAACAGTGGGTATTCTCCAAAGCTCCTAGGTCCTCTTCTCTTTTCCATCTATTACTATCTTACTTGGCCATCTCATTAACTAATATAGGTTCAATTGTCATCTTTATGCAGATGATTCTCAGATCTATATATCTAGTCCTAATTTCTCTTGAGTCTGGCACAATAAATGTTTGTTGACTAACTGATCAATTGACCTGCAAAACAAGTCTCAGAGACATAATCTAAGAATCCCTGGACTACCTGAAAACCTGACCTTCCAAAAAGGCTTAGATACTGTATTTCAAGAAATCATATATAAAAACTGCAGATCTCTCAGAACCAGAAGACAAAGTTCAGACACAGCAAAGAACTAAGAGCTAAGAACTCTCAAAAAGCTAAGAAAAAAACTGAAAGAATTCACTGGTTATCTCCTGAAAGAAAGCCCAAAATGAAAATTTCCAGTGAAAATTCAGAGCTTCCAGATCAAAGAAAAAATATTGCAAGGTACCATAAAGAAAGAGTTACCAGTGAGCCACAGTCAGGATCACACAAGACTTGGCAACTACCACTTTAAAAAAGAGAAGATCTTAGAATAAAATATTCCAAAAGGCATTAGATAAAGGCTCAAAGCCAAAAATAACTTACTCTGCAAAACTGAGCATTTTGCAAAACTGAAAATAGATCTTTAATGGAAGAGAGGATTTTGAAGCATTCCTGATTAAAAAACCAGGACCGAGTAGAAAATCTGAAATTCAAACACAGGAATGAAGAATAACCTAGCAATGTAAATGCATTTGAACAGAGTCTTAGTACCTTGAAGGGTCACAGAGGAAGTTAAATAAGATTGAAGATGTTGGAGTGAATCTCTTCTGTTTTGACTGTAGTAACAGAGAAAAGAAAAAGGAGGGAGAAAGCAACATATTAGGGAAGAAAGAGAAAGGAGGAAAGGAACTTACTATTCATAACAGTTTGAAAGAGATTGAAAAGAGATTTGAAAGAGATAAACATGGAGGAAGCAGAGGGAGGGGAATGGCCTACATATGAATCTCATTTATCTTAATTGGGCAAAGGATATTTTAACATATACATATTCATTTATACATTCACACACAAAGAATTTGGTGTAGAAATACATTTAATTTCCCAGGGAAAACAGGTATATACTAGAAGAAGAGAGAAAAGAATTTAAGAGATAGGGTAGTCTTGGGGCTGCTAAGTGGCACAGTGGATAGACTGCCAGGCCTAGAGTCAGACCTGACTCAAATCAGGTCTCAGAATCTTACTAGCTATGTGACCTTGGGCAAGTAACTTAACTCTCTTTGTTTCAGCTTCCTCATCTGTAAAATGAGCTGGAGAAGGAAACAGTAAAGCACTCTAGGATCTTTGCCAAGAAAACTCCAGATGGGGTCATGAAGAGTTGGACACAACTGAAAAATGACTGAACAACAAAGTCTGGAGGCAATAATTATTAACAAGACATATTTCAAATCTGGTGCTACTCTAGTTCAAGACCTTACAGCTTGTTAGCTAATGTACTATAATTGATTTTTTTTTTACCTGATTTCTCTACACTCTAGTCTATACTGCACATAATACATAACTACTCTATCACTTCTTCCCTCTTGTTACAACCTTTAAAAGTATCCCCTTGTTTATTTATTAAATTCCAAATTCTTTTGTTTGTCAGAGTTCTTCGTGTTTTGTACCTACCTACTTTCTTGATAATATTTGCTCTTCCTCTACTGCATAAACATTAGAAGTATTTACTGTTTAACACACAATGGCCTTCTTGCCTTTGTCATTTTGTTCATGTTATCCTTGGTACAAAGAATGCCCAATCTTCCCTTCTCAGCCTATCAAAATCACCCACTTGAGAGTCAGCTCAAATGACCCACTTCCATGAAACATTCCCCGATCATCACAGTGAGATGTAATCTCTTGCTTTTTCTCTTCCCAACTCTTATTAAACTTTGTACTTTTATGGCATGTATCAAGAAATTCCTGGTATTACAATTAAGTTATAGAATCATAGAATCTCAGGGACCTTAGTGGCCATCTAGTACAATTTGTACCTGAAGGAGAATCCCTTCTACAGTATGCGTGTTAAGTGGTCATCCAACCTTTGCTTAAAAATTTTTCAGTAAGGTAAAAGCCAATACCTCCCAAGGCAACCAACACAACTTAGATCTAATTGTTAGGATTTTTTTCTTTACATTAAAGATTATAATTATAACTAAATTATATTTTTCTTATATTCCCAACTGTTCCTCTTTGGGACTGCTACATATTGCTCCTAGTTTTACCCTCTGAAGCCAAAAATATTTGTACATGGTTTATTAGTCCTACTAAATGATAAAATTTTTTAAGAGCACATACTCTCTTTTTTCCCCTATTTTTAGGCAATTAAGGTTAAGTGATTTGCCCAGGGTCATACAG